>NC_139158.1:33175145-33707645 GCF_964270905.1 Leucopleurus acutus | reverse complement strand
GGGGAACTAAGATCCCACAAAATGCGAGCCATGGCCAAAAAAACAATCATCAATAGCTACAGTCAATGTTTTATAATTGTCACAAAATGCTTTCCCAATAACTTAAAAAAAATTCATAGCCCCAAAGAATTGACTAAGGAAGCCAAAAATGAATTTCATAAGAAACAGATTTGAACAGCCATTTGAAATACTAGACATTTTCCAAAATAGGAAAATACACACTAGTAAAACTTCAAATTCCAATAATGCTATAATCTCCCTCCAAAAATAGTTGTTAAATATAAATATTACTGCTTTAGATAAGTAATGAAGATGGAACCATCTGGTGAAAATTGGTTATATGTTAAACACTTGAAATTAAAAAAATTGAAATCTCTGAGAATAAGTATATCTCTAGTAAATCATTAGAAACCTGACTAGAAATAGCTCCCTAGATATGACTGTTAGCACAGGAATCTCCAACACTTTTTTAAATTGAAGTATAGTTGATTTACACTGTTGTGTTAGTTTCAGGTGTACAGCAAAGTGATTTAGTTTTATATATATATATATGTATATATATATATATATACAACACACATATATATATATGTTCCTTTTCAGATTTTTTCCATTATAGGTTATTACAAGATATTGAATATAGTTCCCTGTGCTATACAGTAGGCCCTTATTTATTTTACATATAGTAGTTAATCCCAACCTCCTAATTTATATTGCCTAGTTCTTGCTTGGTCCTTACAGATTTCTATTAGGCTCCACCCATGAGGGCCAGCACACCTGCTGTTCGGAGTGGCAAGAGCTTGTCTCTTGGAGCTTTCTAAATAAATATGTAAATATATTATACATTATTTAAAGGATTTTATTTTCCATCTCCAGAGAGAAACACTGCAAAGTTAGAAGTTTTACAAAGGTCTAATAATAATCCTTGATTCTTAGAGACGGGGGCACAGACTTTTCAACACCATATAATCCTCAAGCTAAGTGTTGCAGAGGAGGGAAAGTATCTTTCTCCTCTGCCTTCTAAGTTCTCAAATGTCACAATAGACAGACTAACAGGCGGCAAGTGTACAGATTTATTTAATATTAAGTTTCACGTGGCTCGGGAGCCTTCATAAGGAAGTGAAGACCCCGAGACATGGTTACACCTGAGTGTTTTTACACTAGGTTTGAGGGAGAGTGGAAAGTTGGGGAAAGATGTGTTGGAGCGGGGGGGCGGGGAGCTGAGTGTAGGAAACTGGGGGGAACTTAGTCTGTTCGTCCAGATTCCTCTCTGTGTCCCTCTGTCTTTGGAGATAAGGATGCTCCTCCCCTCTGGGTTTGGGAGGGCACCTCTCACATGAGAGTTTTATGAACTGTTTCAGAAGGTCAGAAAGTTTTTTCTGCTCATGCCATTTCTCAAATTCCTTCAGCCTGAAATATTTAATATGCCAAGGTGCCACATTTGGGGCAGCATGTCCTGAATCCTGTCACTGTGCAGCTACTCCAGTGGGACTGGGTCAGCCCAATGGCTTCACTTTCTCCTAGGACAACGCAAGGCCTCCTTTTTTCCAGAGGCAATGTATTCCAACTCCGCAGTTGAGATCTTTACTGTTGCAGGACAGACTGAACCAAGTGAGGGGGACAATCATTGCTTTGCTTTTGACCCTGAAAAAGACATAGATGGCACCTGGATAACCTGCTCTTATGAAAGATCGAGGAAGAGCTTAGACTCTTCCTTCAGGGACTGTGGCCATGGCATACTTGGGGAACATGCCATATTCTGTTTCCATGGGATTGATTTTAGCAACAGTTGAGCTTCTGTATTTGTTAGCTGCAAGTGACAGAAAACTTGAACAACGTGACTGTAGCAATAGACTGATCTCCTTCTTTCTCAAAACAAGCTGACATAGGTGCTGATTTCCTATCTTCCAGAATATGTAACAGGCTATACATTCTAAAAGTATGCAAGATATATACTACACAGTATTCAAAATTACAGATATATAGATGTGTCTATGTGTGTATGCATTTTAAAAATATTCACCACTATGATAATGGAGTAATTTATTGGGTTTTTATAAGTGAAGATTTCTACATAGAAGGCATTTTTAGACCTTTTTCTCCCCAAAGAAACATGTAGTATATCTTCAATCTGAAAAAAAAAAAAAGGTAAGAAAAAAGGCCAATAATAAAGAAATCCCTCTGTTATTAATGGGGAATTGAAGAGCCACCTACTTAGAATAATCGTTTTACATAATGAAGCAGACCTGAAAGGCCTTTCCTGTTAAGAGTGAAATATGCTAATTTTATATTCACCGCTGTGGTCAACTGGAGACAACCGTGCGTGATGACCTTGCAGCCTTGTAAAAGGTTGGTCACCTCTTATGAGTCAAAAAGTACCTCATTTTGAACTATAATCCTCAAAATGCAAATCTGGTCACTGACTGTAATTTCTATTTATTACTGTATTTTTGCATTTAAATACAGAAGCAGTGTATATTGATTTTCCACTTTCTGTCTTTTGTGGGGAGGGAGAGTAGCTTAAACAGCTCTTCCTTGAACCTTCAATTATTTCCTTCTAGGTGGTCCTGTAAAATGCTGTCACGTACATGTATTTTGATTGTATCATCTTGGTGACCTCAGTGGGTAAACGGGATCTCTGAAGCTTCCCCCCCAGCCTGTTCTGGCCACACTGGTCAGATATACAGCCTGCATGGTCAAAATCTTCCTAGGAAGCCACCTCAGCTGCATTTGAACTCCCTTGATAGAATCTCTTGCTGCTTTGTTATTCAGACAGGTCCTTCCGTGTCTGGGTGTCAGTCTCATTGACTTTGATCTCTCCCTACCCTTTTGTCTACTGTGCTAAACTTTTTCTACTCTAAGGCCAGAGTTTCTCAACCTCAGCACTGTTGACATTTTGGGCTGAATAATTCTTTGTTAGTGGTTGAGGGAGGTAGGGGTGGAGGCTGTCCTGTGCATTGTGGGTTATTTAGCAGCATCCCTGCTCTCTACCCACTAGAGGCCAATAGCATCCGTTCCCTAGTTGTGATAATCAACATGTCTCTGGATTTTGCCAGATGTCCCCTGGGAAGCAAAATCACCCCTGGTGAAGAATCATTGCTCTGAGCATGTGTTCCAGCCATCTCTCAGACCTCTTCACCATCCACTTCCTTACTTGTTCGTTGTACTCCACCAGCATGGTGGTGTCCATTTTCTCAGGTGGACCAAGCTCCTTCTTGTCACCAAGATATTCCAAGTCGCAGCGCTGTTTTCTCCTTCTCCCTCTCCTTTCCCCGTCTCCGTGGGTTATTTCTCAGAATCTTTAACATGCTAATATGCATTAGGAATCTCCAAGAATGTGAGCTAGAGTGATAAATGATAGAGATGAAGTCATAGTGGTTGAGGGCCTCCTGTCCTAAATTTATTTACTTGACCATGAACTCTCTCCCAGCCCCCACACATGAAACGCGCAATTGTAAACATACGATTGAAAACATTCCATTCCCTTCTTTCCTTAAAGATGCTGCCTCCTCCATAAAGTCTCCTTCTCGTCCTTCAAGTGGAAGGGACATTTTTTTTCTCTTCTAGATTTTTTTTAGCACACTTCTGTCCCTCCCTCCTTATGGACTGTTTATCCTGTCTGATGATCGTGTAGGCACATCTCATTTTCCGGGAGCACACAAGCGCTTTGAAAGCAAGTATTCTGCCTCATTCAACCTGGTGTGCTTTCCTGCATGTAGAATGGCTACATAAATATTCCAATCAGTCGACTGTCTTCATAACCCAGGATGAACCCACTTGCTATTCTTCCCATTTCTGAGATCCATCAGATGATCACAGCAGAGTGAAAGGCAGGGATGATTCTCAAACTGTAAAATAAAACCCTAAAGCGTTTAAGCATCTAGAAAGCAGAGATGCCCTCTTCCATGTGTGTATCCCCTCTGTGGATCCCTGAAAGGAAACAGGCACAAGTGATCCCACTTGTTGGAAGAATAGATTCTTTTTATTTTTTTGGCTGTGTCAGATCTTAGTTGCAGCATGCGGGATCTTCGTTGCTGCACGTGAGCTTCTCTCCAGTTGTGGCCCACGGGCTCCAGAGCAAGTGGGCTCTGCAGTTTGAGGTACACAGGCTCTCAAGTTGAGGCGTGTGGGCTCAGTTGCCCTGCGGCATGTGGGATCTTATTTCCCTGACCAGGGATCGAACCGGCGTCCCCTGTATTGGAAGGTGGATTCTTAACCACTGGACCACCAGGGAAGTCCTGGAAGAATAGATTCTAACTGATGGTTTCAACCTTCTCCAACTCCATCAGGGCCATCTTTTCATCTGAGTGGCTGCACCAGTCAAGAGCGCTACGTGTTTTATTTGACTTAGCCTGTTTTCCTGATTAGCCTCTGCTAGGGATGTTAATGAGCTACAGTTTCAAACTCTCAAGTGAGCCGAAGCCAAGTATAAGTATCCTACAAGTTCAAATGGTAACTGGAATTTTGCAACCTTGGCTTTTATTTTGTCTTCTTCCAGCTTAAACAGCTCCTCACTCCCGGTTATAATCTCTGATCCAGCTTCTGTTTGTGCCTCTTTATCTCCTAAAGGCTCCTAGGGTGCTTGAAAACTGGAAAGCATGTGCTCTCTTTCTCCTACATATATGCCTGCGAATGATTTATATTTTTAAATGTGGCTTTCCTTGAATGTTGACTTCTGAAAACTTTTCCTATTTCACTTTATTTTTTTTCTCCCTTGGAAACTCTTCTTTGATAACCAGCCTGGTCTTCTGTTCTTTCTACTTTCCTTCTGACTATTCACCTTTTGCCCACTTAAACGGAAGCTCTTTGGTGTCTGCTTGGAATTTTGGCAGTGCAAGTTCAAAAGAAAGCCCTCTTGAGGTAACCTGTACTGACATATCCGCATCTTAACACAAAGCTTTGCTGGATTAATGGGTTGGCTGGAAACGTCTCTTTGCTTCAGTCATTTTCACCTCTGCGTTATGAGGGTAGCGTTCTGTCTGTTCATTTGGGGGATTTTTTTTTTTTATATATAAAATCCATCCGAATCTAGAAACAAGTGTTATTTTATTGAATGTCCCACTTTCAGAGGTGTGTTGGAGAACAAAAATGTTGCCAAAGAGGCTGACCTCTACTACTGTATTTCCTTTGTTTGAATATGCATGCATTTCCCATAGTTTGACTTTCGGAAGTGGAGGAAGCGGTTATAAAGTTGATATTTCCTACAGTCTCTGTGCTCTCTCAGAACTGACAAAATGTGCTAGTAAAACATTTAACTGTTAATAGGAAGCTGCTAGGATTGAGCTCTTGTTGAGGAGAATATCAGGGAAAAAAGGGAAGAGGGAGGAGTTGATTTGCAATTTAACTCCCCTCCCCCTCCCTTTGCCTCCAAAAGCTGACGGGCACCACCTGTGTGTGGATGTGGACACACCCCATCACAGGACTTCACACTGCCTGTTCGCAGTGTCCGGGTAACCTGCTTATCTCAGGGCATGAAGTATTAACACAGGTGCCTGAAAAATCTGCTGAATGAATGAACGCGAGTGACAAGCTGTACCATCAGTGCTGAAAGGAATTTTGACCATAATGTGTTCTTCCCTTTAGTGCGAGTAGTATCGGTCCAATATATGTTATTATTATTTTTTTTTTTTTTTTTTTTTTTGCGGTACGCGGGTCTCTCACTGTTGTGGCCTCTCCCGTTGCGGAGCGCAGGCTCCGGACGCGCAGGCTCAGCGGCCATGGCTCACGGGCCCAGCCGCTCCATGGCATGTGGGATCTTCCCGGCCCGGGGCACGAACCCGTGTCTCCTGCATCGGCAGGCAGACTCTCAACCACTCCGCCACCAGGGAAGCCCAATATATGTTATTTTTATCAGTTTATTTGTTGAACCCACGCACATTTTCAGTGGAATAATATTAACGAATACCCATCCGTGCCTCTTCGTCATGCCAGGTGAATTCTAGAGATAAGTATATGAAGATGATTAGCTACTGGCTTGGCTTGTTTTTAATAAGAGGAAAAACTTGCTTTTGCTACATCTGGTTCACAACATACAGGATATTGTGGTTCCAAATGGAAAATTTCTGGCAATGGAATTAAATAATATCATCCCTTGAAATTTCCAAAGGTTCCCAATATCCTTCTTCAGATATTTCATCAGCTAATACCAAAGCCAGAATCTCCATTAAACTTATTAGTAAGTCCCAAATGGAATCAGTTGAGGCAAAAAAGGAAAAAGAAAAAAATGCTAATTATACTTTTTCTTCCTAAGCGCAGCATGCAAGCGCGAATGTGGTATTAACTATGATTTTCAACATGAAAGCCTACAAGTCAGGTTATAAAGGTCAGTTGTTTATATGTCAAAATTGAGGCATACTGGGGAGCTACTTGATGATTCAGGGACCACGTCTGTGAAACAGGTACACATTTATGCTGAGATGCTGAATCACCAAGAGGAGGCGATAAAGAAATCAAGTGTTAAATCGAGAGCAGAAGTCACAGTTTGTGGTTGGTGATTTTGGCATGTCCAGCACAGCCTCTGCTACTTTTCCTGTGGCAAATGTGCATTGGTCATATCTGGGCTTTATGTTCTGTTGATCAAGTGATGTTCTCTTCAAATGAGAATTATGTTGTAGAGTGACCTTGAGTAATTTCTTGACCTCTGAATTCCTTTACCTGTCAAATGAGGATAGGTTAATCCTCATAAAGGATCATGATAATGCATGGAAAGCTCTTAGCAGAAAACCTGAACATGTAATTGGTGTCCAATAATAAGTATATGTATGTGGGTATCAATGTCAATCATCTATCTATCTATATGTACCTATAAATATTTCTGTCTATACATCTCCATACATATATACAAATGTAGTTATATATCTATCATCTGTCTGTATGTGTCTCTACGCACACACAACACATATGTATAATGCATACATTTAGTTTACCTTTTTATTTATCTATTTATTTATTTAGCCGCACCATGTGGCTTGTGGGATCTTAGTTCCCCAACCAGGGATGGAACCCAGGCCATCTGCAGTGAAAGCATGGAGTACTAACCACTGGACTGACGGGGAATTCTCTAGTTTACTTTTCTGAAGTGCTAATTAACTGGCACAAGTTCATGAACATTTCATCCCTTGTCTTTATGGGACTAAAAGAATTGTGCTGAGAAACAGCGTTGCCTCTTTTCACTGCCCTCCCTAACGTAGATATTAGGCTCATTCCCTTATTCTTTTAGACTCAGCTAGCACGGATCTACTGGGTTTAGAAGCCTCTACTGACAGAAGATGGACTTAAAGCTTGACCTGAGCTGTCCTCCTAATGTCCACCAGTCGTGTAGATTATACTGACTTGTGATCCCTTGATAATTTGTAATTCATGTTGTTAATATTATCTCTCTCAACCAACTAGATCTTTTGATTAACCGGAACACAATCAAAATTCCAAAAAGACTGTTTTATTGTAGTCATTTAACTATGTTTAACAAGCTTTTTCTTCCAAGAGATCCAAAATGGTTTGCAGTGTGTTTTTATTAGAAATGCATTTTTCATTAAAAAAGTAACGTAACACTATTACTAAACCCCTAATGGATAGTTATGAAGAAAATAAAGATATTTATCATAATAAAATCGGCATTAAATTTGTGGTATATTCCTTCCCATGTATTCTTTAATTTATGTGGCTTTGATCATAATGAGCATGAATTTTTGATTTTTTAAAAAATGAAACATTGTCTCATAGGTACCTAGTGATCTAGTTTCTACAGCCATAATTTTAAATAGCGGTCAAATACTTCATGGAGTGTTTGTGTGCGTGTGCGTGCGTAAAACTATAAAATATTGAACTGCTATTCTATTAGGGAGAATTAAATTTTACCTTTTTTATTCTAAATAATGTTCCAATGAGCATCTTTTCATTGATTTAAGATTCTTTCCTTAGGCCAGATTCCTAGAATGCAATTATAGGATCAGGGAAAAGGGAATATTCTATATGGCTCCTGATATATATTTCCAACTTGCTTTTCAGAGGGTTCATACTAATTTACAAAGCCACTAGCAAAGGATATAAGTACTAGTTTCTCTACGTCCCCACCAGTTGTGGGTATTATAATTACTTTAACATTTTGCTAATAGGAATTATATCATTGCTGTTTAATTTGAATTTCTCTGATTACCAGTTAGGTTAGTTATTTTAATATGCCAAATCTCTGGGTACATTTTCTTAATAGAGATCTGCCTTGTGTTTTAAACAATTCAGCTGCCCAGATTACACCTAGCACGACTTAAAGTTCCATGCATCAAACAAAACAAAAATGGATATGCATTTTCAAAGATTGTATTATATAATCTGTGTTAGTCTGTGTTCTAATGTATCATCCAAAAATTTCTGTTATTCACTAGGATGAGCTTAAGCAAAATCAATATATGAGAATTGATTTACTTCCCTTATTCTCTGTGATAAGGGAAGTAGTGATCCTTCCCTCTTGATGTTCCTTCTTGATTTTCTAATAATTAATTCATGCACATGGTACCAAATTCAAGATGTACAAAGAGTATATAGTGAAAGGCAAGGACTGACTTAAGACATATTGGTATCTAGGAAGATGGGTTTCCAAACAGCAGCCCAAACATTTACCCTGATGAGAATGAATGTTTTAGAGTAGAGAGATATTTCTTTTTAAATACCAATGTGATGCTATAAAATAACTCTTCCAAGTTCTTGCTGCCCATGTGAGGCAAAACCACAAGTTTCCAACTTGAAAAGTTATTTCTAACATTCTACTTTGTTGTCTCTCACTATAGAGGCTGAAAAGCCAATATTTTTCTATCCCCAACTTTCTTAAAACTTTCTTGAGACAAAAACATGATAAAAAGGATTAGACAAGAGTGGTATGCCTGTTCTCTTTCCTCCTTCTCCCTGCCTGGAGCAGAGAAGTGATGACTGGAGCTCTGGCAATCATTTTCTGTCCTTGAGGAAATGTAAGGGGGACCACGGATACATCAGCTCTGACACAGCAACCACCTTCCTCCAGATGAGATCTTCTCTAACTTGGTGCACATAAAAATCACCTGAAAGCTTTCATTAAAGCAGAGATTGCTGGTCCCCTGTCACAGAGATTCTGGTTCAGCTGGTCTGAGGTGGGCTGTAAGACTTTGTGTTCCTATCAAAATTTCAGACGATGCTGATGCTCCAGGTCTACAGCCCACACTTGGAGAAGGAAAGTGCTAGACTTACATGAGAAAAATAAAGCCCTATTTTTCAAAGCCACTGCAATTGATGTTGCTTGCACCTGAAGTCTATATTAACTCATTTGCCTGCTAGGTCCACTTATTCCTGCTTCATGTGCACCATTAACTCTAAAAAGACATGTGAAGGTCAATCTAATTGCATGTACATGAAGATGACAGCATTGGTCAATGGTCAAGAGTGATCAAGAGTCTCCCACTCCAGGGACTTCCCTAGTGGTCCAGTGGTTAAGACTGCACTTCCACCGTGGGGGGCATGGGTTCAATCCCTGGTCGGGGAATTAAGATCCCACATGAGGTGTGGCCAAAGAAAAAAAAAAAAAGGAGTCTCCCACTCCAGGAAGTTTGGCCTGTTCCCAGTCTTCTCCACATGCCTCTTCGTTTCTGGGAAGTGATGAGCTATAGGAGGAAAAGAGTGGAAGAGTTTGAAGGTGATCTTTAAAAATGGAAGTAATAACAGCCACACCCCAATTACCTGCTGCTGAACTAGGAGAGTATTGTAAAAAATAATAGTGTCCTTGTTCTGAAAGCTTGGTACCAAAAGCTGCAGAGTTTGAGGTCCACACAAATTCAGCCCACATCCTCTATCTCACCTCCTGGTTTGTCTTTGGAACATACAGAGCTTGGTTGTGAAGCCCTTTCTCCAAGGATTAATTGAATCAAGATCAACCCTATCTGGAATGTACATTTAATACTTGGGAATGATGTCAGTAATATATGTAAGAGATTTTTATATTAGATAACTGCTCATGAAAAGTCAGTCCTTTCCTCCAGGGTTTTAAAATAGAAAGTATTCACCTTTTGCAAATGAGGATAGTGAAATTTACTTTAACTCATGCTACAATGAAAACTGGAAGAAAGGGAATTGCTCACAATACAATATAACTCCACAAAATTTGCATAATTTAGGCATAAAATGTAATACCCTGCTCACACTCTTTTGTCTTGAATGAAATTGGTTTTCAAGTAACGTGTGGGGAATCATAACCAGCTTTAGCGAAATGGATAATGTCAGAAAGCAAAAGTTCCTATTAGCCTAGGAGGCATTGCCTAGTACGAATCCAGGGTACCGCATTTCTGACAAAGTTTGTCTTGTGATTTTATGCAAAGGACTTTGTGGAATTAACTGAAACATTTGGACCATGCATTTTGAATATTGAATGGAGTAATTAACAATTTGAGACCTTAATACAATCTTTTTCTAGAATTCTTAGAATCACTGGGTGATCGTTATGCTAAAGATGTTAAAAATGACTTAAATTCCTGTAAATCCTTCTGTCCAAAGAGCACAAAATTCTTCTTGTAATTTAGTATTTCAAATAAATTTTCAGTGATGTAGGGGGAAGCTGCTGGGTATTTCCTACTAAACAGATACTGAAACTGAGGTTCAGAAAAGGAATGCATCTCCCTAGGCCATATGTGGAAGTGTTAGAATTTAAGAGCACAGAATTTCTAATCTTGTCATGTGAACTGGTCCTTTCATTGGTAGGGGTAGTATAAATGTCTAAAGAATTACTCACTGAAAGCACTGGCCTCCAAGAGCATTTTCTTCATTAACCTCTTAAGTGGTTTGTATGAGGTTAAATGTTGTCATTTTCTATTCACTTGTCAGCTGTAGGCCTTGACCTTCACTTTTCTTATCTTTAAAGTGGGGATGAGACGTATTCCTTCTGAGATTCTAACAGATGAAAGAGTAATAATATTATTATTCTCTCACATACCTTTCTGTTGCAGACACTCTTAGTTTTCAACACGGGGCCTCCTCAAACCTGCGTCATCTACATTCCCTGGAGGCTCTTTTAAAGCATACCCCCAGAGCTTTTGACTGGGTAAGTCTGGAATGGGGCCTGAGAACTTGAATTTTTTAAAGGTCTCAGGTGATGCTGATGCTGCTTGTCTGGGGACCACACTTTGAGAACCACTGTTCTAGCCCTGCCCATTCTCAATTTTTCTGTTTTTGTTAGGCATGACAGTGTTATTTAAAACAAAACAACAGCAACAAACCTTGATTTCCAAGGATTTTTTGCAACTGGGGGTGGCCATGGAGCCAATGATACATAAGTAATGTCTGCAGGAAGCTTTACTAAGCTGGCACAAGCCTTCTTGCCACCTGCCCTTCTTCCTTCATGCTTTTTCTTGCCTGGAAGGAGTATTCTATTCAGAAAACGGAGCAGCCGTCTCGTGACCGTGAATCAGGAGGCCAGTTTGGGTAGAGACACGGGAATATTGAAGCATCAATTTTTTAAGAGTAGCTGCAGGAGCCACCTTCAAATGCCTGTTCTGTGACACAGAATAGCTATACGTGGCTACCACCTATAACAGTCCTTCTCCAGTTTATTTTTCATGCATACCCACAAAGCTTTTGGACTGTCTGTTTAATAAAAGTGGAGACAAAGAGGAAAAGTGATTGGCATTTATTTTATTTCATTTATTTATTTATTAACATCTTTATTGGAGTATAATTGCTTTACAATGTTGTGTTAGGTTCTGTTGTATAACAAAGTGAATCAGCTATAGGTATACATATTATCCCCATATCCCCTCCCTCTTGCACCTCCCTCCCACCCTCCCTATCCCACCCCTCTAGGTGGTCACAAAGCACCAAACTGATCTCCCCCTGCGATGTAGCTGCTTCCCACTAGCTATCTATTTTACATTTCGTAGTGTATATATGTCAATGCTATTCTCTCACTTCGTCCCAGCCTAACCTTCCCCCTTCCTTGTGTCCTCAAGTTCATTCTCTATGTCTGTTCTTTATTCCTGTCCTGCTCCTAGGTTCATGAGAACCTTTTTTTTTTTTTTTAGATGCCATGTATATGTGTTAGCACACAGTATTTATTTTTCTCTTTCGGACTTACTTCACTCTGTATGACAGTCTCTAGGGCCATCCACCTAACTACAAATAACTCAATTTCGTTTCTCTTCGTGGCTGAGTAATATTCCATTGTATATATGTGCCACATCTTCTTTATGCATTCATCTGTTGATGGACACTTAGGTTGCCTCCATGTCTTGGATATTGTAAATAGAGCTGCACTGAACATGATTCTCTGAATTATGGTTTTCTCAGGGTATATGCCCACTAGTGGGATTTTGGGGTCATATGGTAGTTCTATTTTTAGTGTTTTTTTTTTAACATCTTTATTGGGGTATAATTGCTTTACAATGGTGTGTTAGTTTCTGCTTTATAACAAAGTGAATCAGTTATACGTATACATATGTTCCCATATCTCTTCCCTCTTGCTTCTCCCTCCCTCCCACCCTCCCTATCCCACCCCTCCAGGTGGTCACAAAGCACCGAGCTGATATCCCTGTGCTATGCGGCTGCTTCCCACTAGCTATCTTACGTTTGTTAGTGTATATATGTCCATGCCTCTCTCTCGCTTTGTCACAGCTCACCCTTCCCCCTCCCCATATCCTCAAGTCCATTCTCCAGTAGGTCTGTGTCTTTATTCCTGTCTTACCCCTAGGGTCTTCATGACATTTTTTTTTCTTAAATCCCATATATATGTGTTAGCATACGGTATTTGTCTTTCTCTTTCTGACTTACTTCACTCTGTATGACAGACTCTAGGTCCATCCACCTCACTACAAATAGCTCAATTTCATTTCTTTTTATGGCTGAGTAATATTCCATTGTATATATGTGCCACATCTTCTTTATCCATTCATCCAATGATGGACACTTAGGTTGTTTCCATGTCCTGCCTATTGTAAATAGAGCTGCAATGAACATTTTGGTACATGACTCTTTCTGAATTATGGTTTCCTCAGGGTATATGCCCACTAGTGGGATTTTTGGGTCGTATGGTAATTCTATTTTTAGTTTTTTAAGGAACCTCTATACTGTTCTCCATAGTGGCTGTATCAGTTTACATTCCCACCAACAGTGCAAGAGGGTTCCCTTTTCTCCACACCCTCTCCAGCATTTGTTTTTTGTAGATTTTTTGATGATGGCCATCCTCACTGGTGTGAGGTGATACCTCATTGTAGTTTTGATTTTCATTTCTCTAATGATTAGTGATGTTGAGCGTCCTTTCATGTGTTTGTTGGCAATCTGTATACCTTCTTTGGAGAAATGTCTCTTTAGGTCGTCTGCCCATTTTTGGATTGCGTTGTTTGTTTTCTTGATATTGAGCTGCATGAGCTGCTTGTAAATTTTGAAGATGAATCCTCTGTCAGTTGCTTCATTTGCAAATATTTTCTCCCATTCTGAGGTTGTCTTTTCATCTTGTTTATGGTTTCCTTTGCTGTGCAAAATCTTTTAAGTTTCACTAGGTACCATCTGTTTATTTTTGTTTTTATTTCCATGTCTCTAGGAGGTGGATCAAAAAGGATCTTGCTGTGATTTATGTCAAAGAGTGTTCTTCCTATGTTTTCCTCTAAGAGTTTTTTTTTTTTTTTTTTTTTTTTTTTTTGCGGTATGCGGACCTCTCACTGTTGTGGCTTCTCCCATTGTGGAGCACAGGCTCCGGATGCGCAGGCTCAGCGGCCATGGCTCATGGGCCTAGTCGCTCCGCAGCATGTGGGATCCTCCTGGTCCAGGGCACGAACCTGTGTCCCCTGCATCGGCAGGCGGACTCTCAACCACTGCGCCACCAGGGAAGCCCCCTCTAAGGGTTTTATAGTGTCTGACCTTACATTTAGGTCTTTAATCCATTTTGAGTTTATTTTTGTGTATGGTGTTAGGGAGTGTTCTAATTTCATTCTTTTACATGTAGCTGTCCAGTTTTCCCAGCACCACTTATTGAAGAGGCTGTCTTTTCTCCATTGTATATTCTTGCCTCCCTTATCAAAGATAAGGTGACCATACATGTGTGAGTTTATCTCTGGGCATTCTATCCTGTTCCATTGATCTATATTTCTGTCTTTGTGCCAGTACCATACTGTCTTGATTACTGTAGCTTTGTAGTATGGTCTGAAGACAGGGAGCCTCATTCCTCTAGCCCCGTTTTTCTTTGTCAAGATTGCTTTGGCTGTTTGGGTTCTTTTGTGTTTCCATACAAATTGTGAAATTTTTTGTTCTAGTTCTGTGAAAAACGCCATTGGTAGTTTGATAGGGATTGCATTGAATCTGTAGATTGCTTTGGGTAGTATAGTCATTTTCACAATGTTGATTCTTCCAATCCAAGAACATGGTATATCTCTCCATCTGTTTGTATCATTTTTAATTTCTTTCATCAGTGTCTTATAGTTTTCTGCATACAGGTCTTTTATCTCCTTAGGTAGGTTTATTCGTAAGTATTTTATTCTTTTCGTTGCAATGGTAAATGGGAGTGTTTCATTAATTTCCCTTTCAGTTTTTTTTTTTTTTTTTTTTTTTTTTTTTTGCGGTAGGCGGGCCTCTCACTGCTGTGGTCTCTCCCATTGTGGAGCACAGGCTCTGGACGCGCAGGCTCAGCGGCCGTGGCTCATGGGCCCAGCCGCTCCGCGGCATGTGGGATCTTCCCAGACCGGGGCACGAACCCGTGTCCCCTGCATCGGCAGGCGGACTCTCAACCACTGCGCCACCAGGGAAGCCCTCTCTTTCAGTTTTTTCATCATTAGTGTATAGGAATGCAAGAGATTTCTGTGCATTAATTTTCTATCATTGCTACTTTGGCAAATTCATTGATTAGCTCTAGTAGTCACCTGGTAGTATCTTTATGACAATCTATGTATAGTATCATGTCATCTGCAAACAGGGACAGCTTTACTTCTTTTCCGATTTGGATTCCTTTTATTTCTTTCTCTTCTCAGATTGCCATGGCTAGGACTTCCAAAACTATGTTGAATAATAGTGTTGAGAGTGGGCATCCTTCTGTTGTTCCTGATCTTAGAGGAAATGCTTTCAGTTTTTCACCATTGAAAATGACGTTTGCTGTGGGTTTGTCATATATGGCCTTTATTATGTTGAGGTAGGTCCCTCTATGCCCACTTTCTGAAGAGTTTTTATCATAAATGGTGTTGAATTTTGCCAAAAGCTTTTTCTGTATCTGTTGAGATGATCATATGGTTTGTAATCTTCAATTTGTTAATCTGGTGCATCACATTGATTGATTTGCGTATATTGAAGAATCCTTGCATCCCTGGAATAAATCTCACTTGATCATGGTGTATGATCCTTTTAATGCATTGTTGGATTCTGTTTGCTCATATTTTGTTGAGGATTTTTGCATCTATGTTCATCAGAGATATTGATCTGTAATTTTCTTTTTCTGTAATATCTGGTTGTGGTATCAGGGTGATGGTGGCCTCCTGGAATGAGTTTGGGAGTGTACCTTCCTCTACAAGTTTTTGGAAGAGTTTGAGAAGGATGGGTGTTAGCTCTTCTCTAAAGGTTTGATAGAATTCACCTGTGAAGCCATCTGGTCCTGGACTCTTGTTTGTTGGAAAATTATTAATCACAGTTTCAATTTCATTACTTGTGATTGGTCTGTTCATATTTTCTATTTCTTCCTGGTTCAGTCTTGGAAGGTTATACCTTTCTAAGAATTTGTCCATTTCTTCCGGGTTGTGCATTTTAGCACAGAGTTGCTTGTAGTAGTCTCTTAGGATGCTTTGTATTTCTGTGGTGTCTGTTGTAACTTCTCCTTTTTCGTTTCTAATTTTATTGATTTGAGTCCTCTCCCTCTTTTTCTTGATGAGTATGGCTAAAGGTTTATCAATTTTGTTTATCTTCTCAAAGAACCAGCTTTTAGTTTTATTGATCTTTCCTACTGTTTCCTTCATTTCTTTTTCCTTTATTTCTGATCTGATCTTTATGATTTCTCTCCTTCTGCTAACTTTGGGATTATTTTGTTGTTCTCTCTCTAATTTCTTTAGGTGTAAGGCTGGGTTGTTTGTTCGAGATTTTTCTTGTTTCTTGAGGTAGCATTGTATTGCTATAAACTTCCCCTTAAAACTGCTTTTACTGCATCCCATAGGTTTTGGGTCATTGTGTTTTCATTGTCATTTGTTTCTAGGTATTTTTTGATTTTCTCTTTGATTTCTTCAGTGATCTCTTGGTTATTTAGTACCGTATTGTTTACCTCCATGTGTTTGTATTTTTTACAGTTCTTTTCCTGTAATTGGTATCAGGTCTCATAGCTTTGTGGTTGGAAATGATACTTGATACAATTTCAATTTTCTTAAATTTACCAAGGCTTGATTTGTGACCCAGGATATGATCTATCCTGGAGAATGTTCCATGCACACTTGAGAAGAAAGTGTATTCTGTTGTATTTCAATGGAATGTCCTATAAATATCAGTTAAGTCCATCTTGTTTAATGTGTCATTTAAAGCTTGTGTTTCCTTATTTATTTTCATTTTGTATGATCTGTCCATTGGTGCAAGTGGGGTGTTAAAGTCCCGTACTATTATTGTGTTACTGTTGATTTCCCATTTTATGGCTGTTAGCATTTGCCTTATGTATTGAAGTGCTCCTATGTTGTGTACATAAATATTTACAGTTGTTATATCTTCTTTTTGGATTGATCCCTTGGTCATTATGTACTGTCCTTCTTAGTCTCTTGTAATAGTCTCTCTTTTAAAGTCTATTTTGCCTGATATGAGAATTGCTGCTCCAGCTTTCTTTCGGTTTCCATTTGCCTGGAATAACTTTTTCCACCCCCTCACGTTCAGTCTGTGTGTGTCCCTAGGTCTGAAGTGGCTCTCTTGTAGACAGCATATATATGGGTCTTGTTTTTGTATCCATTCAGCCAGTCTATGTGTTTTGGTTGGAGCATTTAATCCATTTACATTTACGGTAATTATTGAAATGTATGTTCCTATTACCATTTTCATAATTGTTTGGGGTTTGTTATTGTAGGTCTTTTCCTTCTCTTGTGTTTCCTGCCTAGAGAAGTTCCTTTAGCATTTGTTGTAAAGTTGGTTTGGTGGTGCTAAATTCTCTTAACTTTTGATTGTCTGTAAAGGTTTTAATTTCTCCATCAAATCTGAATGAGATCCTTTCTGGATAGTGTAATCTTGGTTTTAGGTTTTTCCCTTTCATCACTTTAACTATGTCCTGCCACTCCCTTCTGGCTTGCAGAGTTTCTGCTGAAAGATCAGCTGTTAACCTTATGGGGATTCCCTTGTATGTTATTTCTTGCTTTTCTCTTGCTGTTTTTAATATTTTTCCTTTGTATTTAATTTTTGATAGTTTGATTAATATGTGTCTTGGTGTGTTTCTCCTTGGATTTATCCTGTATGGGACTCTCTGTGCTTCCTGAACTTGACTGACTATTTCCTTTCCATATTAGGGAAGTTTTCAACTATAATCTCTTCAAATATTTTCTCAGACCCTTTCTTTTTCGCTTCTTCTTCTGAGACCCCTATAATTTGAATGTTGGTGCATTTATTGTTGTTCCAGAGGTCTCTGAGACTGTCCTCAATTCTTTTCATTCTTTTTTCTTTATTCTGCTCTGTGGTAGTTTTTTCCACTATTTTATCTTCCAGGTCACTTACCCGTTCTTCTGCCTCAGTTATTCTGCTATTGATTCCTTCTAGAGAATTTTTAATTTCTTTTATTGTGTTGTTCATCATTGTTTGTTTGCTCTTTAGTTCTTCTAGGTCCTTGTTAAATGTTTCTTGTATTTTCTCCATTCTGTTTCCAAGATTTTGGATCACCTTTACCTTCACTATTCTGAATTCTTTTTCAGGTAGACTGCCTATTTCCTCTTCATTTGTTTGGTCTGGTTGATTTTTACCTTGTTCCTTCATCTGCTGCATAGTTCTCTGTTTTCTCATTTTGCTTAACTTACTGTGTTTTGGGTCTCCGTTTTGCAGGCTCCAGGTTCACAGTTCCCATTGTTTTTGGTGTCTACTCCCAGTGGGTAAGTTTGATTCAGTGGCTTGTGTAGGCTTCCTGGTGGAGGGGACTGGTGCCTGTGTTATCGTGGATGGGGCTGGATCTTGTCTCTCTGGTGGGCAGGTCTGCGTCCGGTGGTGTGCTTTGGGGTGCCTGCGAAATTAGTATGATTTTATGCAGCTTCTCTGCTAGTGGGTGGGTTTGTGTTCCTGTCTTGCTAGTTGTTTGGCATGGGGCGTCCAGTACTGGAGCTTGCTGGCCGTTGGGTGGAGCTGGGTCTTAGCTTTGAGATGGAGATCCCTGGGAGAGCTCTCGCTGACTGATATTATGTGGAGCCAGGAGGTCTCTGGTGGGCCAGTGTCCTGAACTTGGCTCTCCCACCTCAGAGTGTTAGGTCTGACACCAGGTCGGAGCACCAAGACCCTGTCAGCCACATGGCTCAGAAGAAAAGGGAGAAAAAAAGAATGAAAAAAATAATTAAAAAACAAATAAATAAAATAAAATATAATGAAAATAAAAAATTATTAAAATTAAAAAGTAATAAAAAAGAAGACAAGAGCAACCAAACCAATAAACTAATCTACCATTGATAACAAGCATTAAAAACTATACTAAGATAAATATAAAAATCAGAACCAAGTCAGTCGCAGACAGCAAACCCCAAGTTTACAGTTGCTCCCAAAGTCCACTGCCTCAATTTTGGGTTGATTCATTGTCTATTCAGGTATTCCACAGATGCAGGGAATATCAAGTTGATTGTGGGGATTTAATCTGCTGCTCCTGAAGCTTCATGGAGAAATTTCCCTTTCTCTTCTTTGTTCACACAGCTCCTGGGGTTCACCTTTGGTTTTGGCCCCATCTCTGCATGTAGATTGCCCTCAGGCTTCTGTTCCCACCCAGACAGGATGGGGTTAAAGCAGGGGCTGATTAGAGGGCTCTGGCTCCCTCAGGCCGTGGGGAGGGAGGGGTGTGGATGCGGGGCGAGCCTGCGGCGGCAGAGGCCGGCATGACATTGCACCAGCCTGAGGTGCGCCGTGTGTTCTCCCTGGGAAGTTGCCCCTGGATCATGGGACGCTGGCAGTGGCGGGCTGCACAGGCTCCCGGGAGGGGGGTGTGGAGAGTGACCTGTGCTCGCACACAGGCTTCTTGGTGGCGGCAGCAGCAACTTTAGCGTCTCATGCCCGTCTCTGGTGTCTGAGCTGATAGGCGTGGCTCGCGCCCGTCTCTGGAGCTCCTTTAAGCGGTGCTCTGAATCCCCTCTCCTCGTGCACCAGGAAACAAAGAGGGAAGAAAAAGTCTCCTGCCTCTTCTGCAGCTCCAGACTTTTCCCCGGACTCCCTCCCGGCTAGCTGTGGCTCACTAGCCCGCTTCAGGCTGTGTTCACGCAGCCAACCCCAGTCCTCTCCCTGGGATCCAACCTCCGAAGCCTGAGCCTCAGCTCCCAGCCCCCGCCCACCCCAGCGGGTGAGCAGACAAGCCTCTCGGGCTGGTGAGTGCGGGTTGGCACTGATCCTCTGTGCGGGCGCGCTTTGCCCTCTGCACCCCTGTTGCTGTGCTCTCCTCTGTGGCTCCGAAGCTTCCCCTGCCACCTGCAGTCTCCGCCCGCGAAGGGGCTTCCTAGTGTGTGGAAACCTTTCCTCCTTCACAGCTCCCTCCCACTGGTGCAGGTCCTGTCCCTATTCTTTTGTCTCTGTTTTTTCTTTTTGCTTTTGCCCTACCCAGGTACGTGGTGATTTTCTTGCCTTTTGGGAAGTCTGAAGTCTTCTGGCAGCGTTCAGTAGGTGTTCTGTAGGAGTTGTTCCATATGTAGATGTATTTCTGATGTATTTGTGGGAAGGAAGGTGATCTCCATGTCTTACTCCTCTGCCATCTTGAAGGTCCTTGCCATTTATTTTAAATGATGTATACATCTTTGCCCCAAAGCTCTTTGAGGGCAGTGGGTAGATGTGACATGCAGAATAGATGCCTTTTTGGCCCATCGTAGTGACAGGCCATGTTGTGCTCAAGTGTCAGCCTCTGAGAGGCCGTTAAGATAAATGATGTCTGCTTACCTTTTACCCTGGAGACCACAGTGTCATTCTCCAGTCTGAAAGGCCATTTGTAAAGCTCACAGAGTTGCCTTAGCTATTAAACAAAAAACAAAAATGAAAAGCTAAACTCTTTCCCCAAGGAAAAGACATTACCTTGGATGGTCTCTGTGCTCTTCTATGATTCCATAATGCTTACTGTGCACGGGATGTAGAGACCCCATCTCTCCTGATGCTGGGTCTACAAGGACATTCCTTCGTCTTGTTTTCCCTTTGTGTATTGTCTCACCATTTCCACCCTACCTTTCGATTTGTGAGTTTTGAGATAAGCACATGGGAACAGCTCATACTGATGCTCGTAAGGGTTAAGTCACACACAAGAATGGATTTTGCTTTATGTGCAGCTCATAAAAAGAGATAAGTTGTTATTTGCTTTTTATGCATGTAGGAAAATGGAGCATGAGCTAATAGTACTTTCTGTAGAGGAGCCAGAAGAAATTTAGTATGTATATGAATTTAATGCAAAATACGAACCCAAATGTAAATATTGGTTTCCTTCCAGGTTTTCAAGACTTCAGAAAAAAACACAGAAAGGTTTTCTTTACTTGTTATACTTCTGCTGATGGAAAGCATCCTTCCAGTGTTGAAAAGATGGATGGCTTTAAATACAGAATATATGTATTTTAAATACAGAATATATGTATTTTAAACTTGGTGGTCTTTAAAATTAAGAGTGGAAACTTTTCATTGGATTGAATGTTGCATGTAGCATATTGCAGGTTTTGGAGTATTATTTGATCCTATGATTGTGATCCAAATCCCTTATTTTAAAGAAACATAAAGACATGATTCTCCTTTTGTAATTCAACACAACAAAAAATTCCCCTTTATTCAGTGTGCACTTGACTATTAATCTCTTTTTAAGTTGAGATTACACATATATGATGGAAATAATATGAGGAAATTATAGATAGTAATAAATATATTTTACCTTAACTTCTTCATAAAAGACTTTATAATGGTGCACAAATAGCTTTTCCCTTTGCAAAAACAAGATGCTGGGAGCATTGAGGAAATAAATTCAATAAATTAGTGATTGAAATGAATCTTTTAAACTCTTAAAAAATAATAATCACTGATGTCTATTGAGCACTTACTGTGTACCTGGTACTTTATGTATATTAACTCGTTTAATAATTATAACATTGTCAGGAAAATACTCTTATTATTTCCATTCTACACATGAGGGAATTGAGGCTTGAACAAATGTGTCTCTGATTGTGCTGCCATTCAGTGGAAAGCTCAGAATTGAAGCTCAGGCCACCCCATTCTAGAACCTTTGCTCTTAACATAGTAGTGTATCAGTTAGCTTCTGCTACATCAAACTACTCCAACACTTAGAGGCTGAAAACAACCACAAATTCAGTTCACATTTCCATGGGTCAACAATCTGGGCTAGAATCAGCTGGGTGGAGGGACTGGGTGGAAGCTTAGGGAGGTCAGATGACAGAGCTGAGGTTAGAAGCTTAATTTCTTTACTCCTAACAATCCAAAGGGACTTTTATTTGCTTGATGGAGCAAATATCTTATGCGGGACCTTAAGGAAAGAACTACAGGGACTTCCCTGATGGCGCAGTGGTTAAGAATCTGCCTGACAATGCAGGGGACTTGGGTTCGAGTCCTGGTCTGGGAAGATCTCACATGCCGTGGAGCAACTAAGCCCGTGCGCCACAACTACTGAGCCTGCGCTCTAGAGCCCGCGAGCCACAGCTACTGGTGCCCGCGCGCCTAGAGCCAGTGCTCCGCAACAAGAGAAGCCACTGCAATGAGAAGCCCGCACACCGCAACAAAGAGTAGACCCTGCTCCCCGCAACTAGAGAAAGCCTGTGTGTAGCAACGAAGACCCAACACAGCCAAAAATAAATAACTAAGTAAATAAATAAATTTATTAAAAAAAAAACTACACACCCGAGCTGTGACTTTCTGGCAGGTGATACCCAAGGACATCCCTAAATGTGGATGTGCATAGGACAAAGAGATAGGATAAAAATATGAGGGCGAGATCCTCTTAGAAAGTATGGTATTTATAATTACTGTAATTTGCTGACTTGGCCTTGTTCTGATCTCCATCCAGGCCATGCTAGATGTTGGTGGAGAGTAAGCAGATGTGGTCCTCTGACGTTTTGGGGCATGTGGTCTGGGAGAAGAAATACTGATCTAGTAAACAGTTATACCAGTTACTACTTGTGGTACATGGTAGGCATAAAATAGAGTATTAAGATAAAAACCAGTTAGTGGAGAGTCTCTTTAGGTAAGTTGGTGTGGAAAGCTTTTTTTTTTTTTTTTTTTTACAAAAGAGGGAGAAGGTCCAGGAAGTTTATTTATTTTTTTAAATTTATTTATTTATTGGCTGCGTTGGGTTTTCCTTGCTGCTCTCAGGCTTTCTCTAGTTGCGGTGAGCAGGGGCTACTCTTTGTTGTGGTACGCGGGGCTTCTCATTGCGGTGGCTTCTCTTGTTGCGGAGCATGGGCCCTAGGCGCCCAGGCTTCAGCAGTTGTGACACATCAGGCTCAGTAGTCGTGGCTCACGGACTTAGTTGCTCCGCAGCATGTGGGATTTTCCCAGACCAGGGATCGAACCCGTGTCCCCTGGATTGGCAGGCGGATTCTTAACCACTGCACCACCAGGGATGTCCCATGGAAAGGTATTTTGGAAAAGCGATAATTAAACTGAAATCTGAATGTTGAGAAGGATACAGCCATGCAAAAAAAAGTGAAGCAGGTTTGCAGATGGAGGGGTGTGTGTGTGTGTTGGAAAGATGAAGTTGTAAGTGGAAATTTCCATGCTCACACTCCGTGATGAGACCCCCCTGTGGCTCTTGTATTTCCTTAAATTCCTAAAGAATCCCATAAGAATAGAAGGCATTCTGCCCAGGTGCTCTATAAAGATAAGGAGGGGTGCCTATTGTAGGTGTAGGGCACCAGATGGGGAGTAAGATTCTGCTTCCCCTCTTGGCTTTGACACTTATTCACCACCTGTCCTTGGGAGGCACTCCACCTACCAGAATTTAGTTGCTTCATCTCAACCTGGGTCACAGTGATGTCAATTCCAATGGTGGGTAAGTGCTATGTGGGTAATGTGGAAAAGTGAGTTTGAGGCCACTTAAGATCTCTGTAGGCCAGAGTTCTGTAATTGATTAGGGACATCTGCCATGGACTTAGAATGAGGAAGTAGTGTGATGTGTGTGGTATATCTGCCATTGTCTGATAGCCTTCCCATTTTCCATCACAGTGTTTTCTATGGATTTTACTGCTGATTGGAAAAATTTTGTAGCTTTCCAATTTTTTTGTTCTGATTTTTAAAAATGCAGCAATAATTGAAAAAAATTAAGGAGGGGACTAAATCCATCAAAACAATACTCTGCACTCTTGCTTCAAAGGGATCAAACAAAGCAAATCAAGCACAGGAGGGAACTGGATTTATACGTCTCTCATTTGTAATATTATTAGTGTGATTAATGTACAAAGACCAGTATTTCCTGAAATTCATAATTTGCCCTATTCCTTCGTGAGCTTTGTGTTTCCCAGAATAATCATGCTGATCCATTTCCTTAAAAATGTATTGAATGCCTAAGAGCTCATTTAGCAAGGGAGCAGCATAATTGGACACAGTAGGGAAACATCAGAGAAGCGGTTTGCTTCCTAAGGAGATGAGAATGTGCTGTGAGTCCCAGCCAGATGGAATGTCACGCCAGGAGGGACCCCATCTCTGTACGGTGTCAATGAGCAAAATGTGCAAAGGCTATTTATGGAATTAGGGCTGGAGGACAGTGGCTCGTTCTCAGATGAATGGAGGTCTTCCCTGGATTATAAAATGTATGTTCTTTTGAATAATGGGACAAAATGGGAGTAGAATATTTCAGCATTTTTTTCCCTAACACGACAGCTTTTTGGCAATCCTGGTGATCTTACAACTGGATTTCATCTTCATGAAATTTTGGTGGGGGCATGTGATCGTTTCTGCTCCACCCTGTCCCATAAGTAGCCACTTTAAAAGCATCTCTATCTTACCTTTGAGCTTGGCTCTCTTGTTATACAGGTGTCCAGAAAAGCATTCCTATATCCTCAGCTTTAGGAACTGGAAGAAAGGAGGGAGATCAGAGTCCTAAGGTCAAAATACATTTAAAGTTCATGCTCTGTGATGTATCTGCATGCCTCTGTGTTTCTTTGTTTCCCTCAATCCTGTGCTCTCTCCTTTTCCAAAATAACTTATTAACGCGG
The DNA here is from genome assembly GCF_964270905.1 of Leucopleurus acutus. Taxonomy (NCBI): domain Eukaryota; kingdom Metazoa; phylum Chordata; class Mammalia; order Artiodactyla; family Delphinidae; genus Leucopleurus; species Leucopleurus acutus. The sequence continues at coordinate 33,683,340 of NC_139158.1, read as the reverse complement.
TGACTTTGGGGTCTCATTCAGAGTCGCTTCCACCTGGATTGGTAAGAAACATCTGAGACCAATCAACCCGTTAGATGGTAGAAGTGCTAGCTATGCTAATATTCTGCATATTCATTACCCACAGGAAATGAGGCTTTGGAAAATCTCAGGATGATCAGGGCAGCCATGCCGCCGAGCCCAGGGAGCGTCCTTCCCGTTGAATTCTACAGAGCTTGCTTGGCACATGCATGGGCCTGATACAGACTTACCAGGGAAATTTACATAGTTTACTGAGGCAGGGCAGAGGGCAAGACAGAAAGAGCTGAGGCTGGAAAGTAGGGATGGGCCAAATGAAGAAGTATGTTATGGATCCTGAGTGAATCTGGGTTTCACCCTAAATTCACCTGATATCAGTGGCATTTCAGAGAGGTTCCTTTAGCCACAGCTTAGAGGGTGAGTTGGAGAAAGTCAGCACTGGAGGGATGGCAAATTAGAAGAGATGACTGAAGTAAGATCTTTCCATCAACTTCTCTTTGGCACCACGCTGGACCAAATTCCGACCCCGCTTTGGGGGGGTGATGACAGTGAGCTCCTGAGAACCCTTCTCCCTACTCATCCCAAGTCCCCCACACTGCTACTGTGTAATCTGATCACGTCACCCGGTTCGAAAGCCTTCAGGGATTAGGAGTTCACATCGCTCTCCAGTAGGAGAAGGAGGTCCTGAATGTGGCCAGCAGAGCCTTGTGGATGTCGACCTTGCTTCGCAAACGTAAATAGAAATCATTGAAGGAAAAGCACGTTGGAAAGGAGTAGAAACAGGGCACTCTTTGTGGTGAAGGAAAAGCCCTGCATCTTGACATTGGTTGTGGTTACATGAATCTATACATAGGATAAATTTTCACATAGCTACACACACGCACTGTGTGTGTGTAAGGTCGGCAGATTGCACCAATATCGGTTTCCTAGTCTGAATATTGTCCTGCAGTTGTGTAAGATGTTTCCATTGGGGAAAGCTGAGTGAACAGTCCATAGGATCTCTCTTTACTACTTTTGCAAATTCTTGTGAGCTTATAATTATTTCAAAATTAAAGGAAGAAAAACGATGTAGAGTTTGGGAGGGATATTGGTAAATTCAGTTAGCAGGGCATTGAATGTAATTCGATCTCTACTGTGAAGACCTTAACTAAATCTTCAGCTCTCCTTCTTGACTCAGATCTTGGCCTTAACTCTTTAGGGGAGAGGAATATTCCCCCCTCCCCCTCTTCGTTCTTTTGGCTGGTCAAGTCATTAAAATGACATAAGGCAGATTAACAGGAGGAGATAAATTTGTTATGTACATACGGGGAATTCATATAAGCATGAAGACAGTAAGGCAAGATGAGGTATATATGTCATTCTGGACTGAGGAGCAGGGGGTAGGGATCTGGGACTTCAAAGGGAAGTAAGGTAATTCACAGGAACATGGAAAGTGTTAATGGTTGGTAAACAAATGTTTGCTGGGCCACCTAGAGACAATGGGGCAGAGAGGGACTTTGATAAAGTGGGCCATGCTACCTTCCTCCCTGTCCGCCACCCCTAGTTCATATTTTACTATATTATCTATGGTGATAGCACCATCTTGGGACTAGCCTTTTAGCTAAAATTCTTTTAGGCCGTAAGGGGGAGTCCAAAGGTTCTTCCTGAGTCTTTTGGGCCTTGCTTGGTTTTCAGCTGGAAATAATCCACAGCCAGAATGGCACGTCTTGGGGTGGCCTGCCCTGAACCCCATCAACTCTTTCTTGGTTCTTCTTGCATTCTAACAGTTCGGGGTTCTGCTGACCTGTCCACCTGGCTTTATTTTCAACCTTCTTCTCTGTGGACATTCACATTTCAGAAGAACCTGGGACTTACTGTACCTCATTTTGTCTTGGTCTCATTTGTGAAATAGGACTCATAAAAGTACCTACCTCATAGATCTGTGAAAATAAACTAAGACAATGAACTCAAAAAGCTTACCAAAGTGCCCGAAATTAGTAAATACCCAGTAAATATTGGCCTTGTTGTAATATAATTTTTACCAGGTGCTCGGTGTGTGTGTGTGTGTGTGTGTGTGTGTGTGTGTGTGTGTATGTTTGTTTGTTTATTTAATCTATAATAAATCTACTAGGTTGGATATTTTATCCCCATTGTACAGGTAAGAAAAAAATGGCTCAGATTGGTTAAGCAATTTGTCTAAGGTCGCACAGCTAGTGAATGGCAGTATAGAGATTATATTTCACATCTACTTGGACCCAAATCCCTGTGTCTGTCACTGCATTACACTTTATCTCTAAACAAACTCAGGGGATCCAACCATTATAAATGCAAAAGGAATGACCTAACCAGATAATTCCTCAACAACAACTCTAAAGAGTGCTTTGGATTTGCTTTTGTTCTGCCTGAACTATAATAATGACAGTCATTAAAATCTTGATGGCAAGGGTGTTTTTATTATAAACACATCTTCCTATAGATTTTGTTAAGTATTCTCTCTTTGTTATCTTGCTAAAACAGAAGGGTGTTGTATTGAGAAGAGAAATTCAGGAAATTACAGTGTTAGAAGATCAAAGTACACCCTGCTTTCCTCGTGGAATAAGTTTGTGGGAAAGAAAATGGGCAACGCGGGATTTTTAGCTAAAAGCCAAATGGCCAGACCTGCCTCACCTAGTCACTAGCTAGGTAACTTACCTAGCATATCACTTACCTCTCTGAGTCCCGCTTTGATCAGCTATAAAGCCAGAATAGAAATAACCTCTTTGGAATTAGAAATGTCTATAAAGTGCCTGGTATTTAGAAGGCATCAGAATGTTGCTATTACAGTGGTGGCACTAGGTCTGCATCCAAACTTAAACCTTGCTATAGTCAGGCATCTTAGAATGAAGGTTTTAACTTTCTTGGAAACTAAATGTATCCCTTTGGAAACTCCCTCTTCCTCTTCTGGTTTGCCCTTAATCCAGGAACCCATATCACATGACAGGTACCCAGCAGCTCCTCTTCATACATGTTAATTGCTTTCCTTCCTGACGCAGGAGAATTTAAATAGTGACTCACCTCACAGGATACCTCCTGGAGGGAGAAAATGCCCAGAAGAGAAAAGAACAGGTTCTACTGTGCTTTGTTTTGATTTCTCCCTATTTCCAGTTCCTATCCACAGCTTTCAAGACTCAGATCGAGTGTTACTAAGTATATATTAGAGCTTCTCAACCCTGACTTCAAATTAGAATCAATTGGGGAGAGTTTTAAAAACTGTCAGAACTTGGACCCACTCTACACCAATTAAATTAGAGTCCCAGGAGTTTCATACCCAGGCATCCGTATTTTTTAAAAGCTCCCCAGCTGAGTGATAATATACAGTCAGGGATGAGAATCACTGAAGTACAGGAAGCTTATCCTAAACCCCGCCCTCTCTCCACCCTCAGCCATATGCCGGTATGCTGCTTTCATGTACCATATTCCTTAGTTATTGATTGGAATGAATAAATTAATAGGAAGAATGAATGAATACCCATCTAGGTCATTAAATAATGGCCATCTTGTACTTTTTTCTTCTTTTTTAATTGAAGTATAGTTGATTTACAGTATTGTGTTAGTTTTAGGTATACAGCAAAGTAATTCTTTTTTTTCAGATTATATTCCATTATAGGTTATTACAAGATATTGAATATAACTCCCCATGCTATACAGTAAATCCTTCTTGCTTATCTATTTTATGTATAGCAGTTTGTATCTGTTAATCCCATACTCATTTATCCCTCCCTCCCTCTCCCCTTTGGTAACCATAAGTTTGTTTTTTATGTCTTTGAGTCTGTTTCTGTTTTGTGTAAAGATTCATTTGTATAATTTTAAGATTCCACATATAAGTGACATCATATAGTATTGTCTTTCTCTGTCTGACTGACTTCACTAAGTATAATTTCTCTAGGTCCATCCATGTTGCTGCAAATGGCAATGTTTCACTCTTTTTTATGACTGAGTGATATTCCATTGTGTGTATATATCACATATATATATCTCTCACACCTTTTAAAAAAGATTTATTTGTTTTATTTATTTTTGGCTGTGTTGGGTCTTAGTTGCAGCACACAGGCTCTTCGTTGCGGCCTGCGGGCTTTTCTCTAGTTGTGGCACGCAGGCTCTCTTACCACATCTTCTTAAGCCAGCCAGTCGTTTGTTGATGGGCATTTGGACTGTTTCCATGTCTTGACTATTATAAATAGTGCCGCTATGAACATTGGGGTGCATGTATCTTTCGGAATTAGAGTTTTCATTTTTTCCCAGATATATGCCTAGGAGTGAGATTGCTGGATAACATAGCGGCTCTGGTTTTAGTTTCTTAAGTAATCTCCGTACTGCTTTCCATAGTCATCTTGATTTTGCTTTTATGTTTAATCTCCCCTAGCCAACTTCAGATTCTTCTTAAGCTCTGCCTCAGGGTAATTTCTGTGGACCCCACAGAGCCGAGCACAGTGCCTTAGGGAGAGCACACACTCAGTAAATACCTGTCACATAAGTGAAAGATTTATAATGAATGCCTGTCCCGTGACAGAAAGATTTATGGAGTCAACCTGTTAAGAATAAATTACTCTTTTCCCCCGACCTAAAACTTTTTCTTCCTGTGAATTTGAATAATATACATTTTTCTACTTTTAATAAAGCTATGTCCATGAGTGGTCTCTGAACCTACTAAGATGGCTCTAGAGCTTATCGCAAAGTAACCGCTGGCTCCCACCACTGGGTGGGCTCCAGCCCTGTAGTGGGAGGGCAGCAGAGAACCATCTAAGTGCTGAGTCACTTCACCCAGGACATTGGAGTGAGTTTCCCTCCCCTTCCTGCCTCGTGGTGCCCTAGACCCTCACTCAGGCTTGAAGGCTCAGACTCACTCTTTGATGACCTGTCAAGCTTTTTGATCTCATACTTTGTCTGGGGCGCAAACTTCTACTAAAACCTCAGCGCAGACCTTCTCCCAAGGTAAACCTTGCTAGACCACCTGCAGTTCCCCTCAATTACTGTGACTTCATTTGTTGTGATTTTTCACCTAAAAATGCCATCGCTGTAGGAAGGGGCTTCCCACTCCCAGAGCATCAGGGTCCTGGGTGTTTACAGCTCAGACTCATTTGGGCTTCTTTATTCCAAGTGGTCAAACTCCAACTCTTTCTTGACGCACCTGACTTTTGCAGTCAGAAATATGCAGACAATACACAGCTTCTCCTTTCCCATCTTACTTCCGTACCCTAAGTTCCCAGTGCCCTCTGCGTATCCATGGTTCTCATGACCTCACAGACCCTGATGCCCTTCCCTCCTCCAGCACAAAAGACCCTCCTTCTGACCACCTCCCTTGATCAATAAATACTCCCCATTCCACAGTGAGGCTTCTTGATGTAAATGTGCGCATGGGCAAAAGCAAACCTCAACAGCTTTTGAATACAAACAATGAATGAAGAGAAATCCCAGTACCCACCTCCACTGGGACATATAAACACAAAAAGAAAATCTCCATTCAGACTGTGGACTATTGGAATGTCCAACGAAACCATGTCTGTTTTGTAAAAAGTGTATTTAGCGTATGGACTGTTAGAATGTTGCTGGCAGAACTCTTACTGTCCACATGGGTGGTAGACTTTTAAAATGTAGAAGATCAAGCATATGGTTGTGAACATTGAACATCACTTTATGAGTGTGTCCATGGTAGTTAATAAATTGTCAAAAATAGTAAGACTTCTGCCAAGAATAGAAGCTATAAATAGAAAAAAAATCAGACTGCTGTGAATTTTTTTGAAAGATAATTTCCTTTAAGTAATTTCTGTGAGCAATACACAGCTCTTCGATGGTCAAATCTACATTCCCAGCTCCTGAAGTGAACAGCCTCTGAATTAGAATGCTCCCAAAGACATGGAGTTAAATAGAGATGCAGCTACAGGGTGGCCATTACTTAAGTAATTTAACGAACACTGATACTGAGGAAATAAATCAAATGCAAACAATCAACACCAATCAAGGAAGCTGAGCATTTCAGGCACTTAAAATGTATTAAATGAGTGTTTCAATCACAGTGGGTACTTTTTCACAAACTCTCTTAATCAGTTAGCATCGTTTTACCAAAGTGGCCCCTGCATGTAAATATGGTGGTCTGAAAAAAGCTGGTCCATTCACACACAAACACCATTATCTGCTGGGGATTTTCACAGATAGGATAAACAGCAACAGATGAATTGGGAAAGGTCAGTGAAAGTCAAGTTTAGAAAAAAGATAGGAAACAATATTTTGCAAGTGGTTAAAAAAAAATAAGAATTTCAAACATAGAATAAAATTTAAGGTCTAATTCCAGGCGGCCAGATCACCTCTTAGAGGCAAACATTTTTGGTTTCTTATGTATTTTTTCATGAAAGTTCGATTCATGTATAAATTCTTGTATGTGCATCTTTATTTGTATATTTATTATGTGTACCTATGTTATATGCATGTATAATTATCAATACATAATGCTTAATACGTAAAGTACAATAATACTTTTAAGTACATAAATCATATACATATATGGATTATATAATTCTATATGATTTATTTAGTGAAATATATGTGCATGTGTGTGCGTGTGTATGTGTGTGTATATATATATATGTATATGTATATATGGTTTGTTTAAATAGGGATACACTCAACTCATTGTTTTATACCTTGCTCTTGGTATTTAATCATGTACCATGAAGACCTTCCTGTATCGGCCTTTATAGGTCTATTGCATTCTGATTAAGGTTTACATAGTATTTTATTGTATAAGTCCATCATTATTTATATAATCATTCCCTTGTAAGGCAGTTAGATTATGTCCAGTTTGGGGAACTGGACATAATTTTCTAAACACACACAAATACGTGTACACACATTTGAGTATATAGTTGGAATTACTTGGGATTTTGAAAGCCAAATACTTGGATTCCAAGTATATATTCTAAGTGTCCAAGTACATCTACATACACGTATTCATATTTTCCAATTTACATGTATTATTTTATCTAATTTTCATTTAAGTATTAGTATTGCATCTGTTTTACAGACTAAGAAGCAGAGGAACAAGGAGGTTAGCTAATTTGCCAGAGTTCACCCAGATAATAAACACACGACCCTTCTTTTAAACCCAGGTCTCCTTTTAGTTTTGACTTTATTCACCTTTTATCACTGTACTGGTGTTTGAGTTTTTGACCAATGTTAAAAGAGTCATAATATAATTGTATACATTTCAAAGAACGTGTATATCTGGAAATATTGGGGAAAATATCATATTTTTGGTTTTGTTTTCTCTCCAGAGTAAACACTAAGCACATTTTAACATCAAAAGTTGTCTGAATTGAAAGGGTTAATGTTAGTGTTAACAGAAAGTAAAGGTGAATGTTCCTACTTATGTAAGGGTCTTATGACATGCTTATTAGTAGCTGCACTTGGGGAAATTTATATATACATTCCTAGGAGGAAGCATTTTTATTTGAAACTATTAGGTGAGTTAGAAATGTTCTGTTTGTCCTTTCATTTCCACTGTACATCTTCGCATCTTTAAAGAGATTTTATTCTTTCAAGGAGCTTTAGTAGATTTGGGGGAAATAAAGGTATTTTGATTCTTAAAATTCCAAGTACTCCTGGAGGTTTGGAAAGCATAGTTGAAAGTTCTTCCAATAATATGGGCAGTAAGTGCATTTACAGCAAGGGTCCTGTTATTTAAGATTAAGGTTCACAACTTAGTATGCTTTCTTTTCCTTCCCCTTCCCATGCTTCCAAAGAAGGCATGTTTTATTTGTCTGCCCAGCAGTTATCTCTCCAACAGGAAGCAAGATACCCCTTCCTTTAAGTGCAGGCCACCTGAGGTTGGGTGGATGGACCCACCTCAAATTCAAAATGGTACATAATCCAGGCCTGACCAGTCAAGGCATCCCACACCCTGGCCTCAGGACCTGGTTCAGGCAGACCAGTGAGACTCAATTCAGAAGTTGCTGGGGGAAATAGCTTCTTGATGTGGCTGGTTAGGAATTGTGAGAATGGGAGCTTGGAGTAGCTGTGGGTACCGTGATGGGAGATACTGCCTAAGATGAAGGACAGTACAGAGATAGAAAGAGAACAAGTCCAGATGAAATCATACAGACACCTGTGTCTGAGCTGCATCTACTACTGGATGTTTCAGTTACATAAGCTGGTAAATACCTTCCCCCATCCCCTTAATGCACTTCGAAGGGTTTTCTTGTACTTTGTCTCTTAGATCCCTGACTTACATAGCCTTCTCTCATCCAGTTATCAGTGTTTCCATATATCTAGTCATCCTTACTAAAATCCTTGGAAATTGTTTGACCATTTATGTATGTATGTATGTGTGTATGTATGTATGTGTGTATGTATGTATGTATGTATGTATGTATGTATGTATTGGCTGCATTGGGTCTTCGTTGCTGCACGCGGGTTTTCTCTAGTTGCGGCGAGCTGGGGCTACTCTTCGTTGCGGTGTGTGGGCTTCTCATTGCGGTGGCTTCTCTTGTTGCAGAGCATGGGCTCTAGGTGCGTGGGCTTCAGTAGTTGTGGTGCACGGGTTTAGTTGCTCCTCAGCATGTGGGATCTTCCCGGACCAGGGCACGAACCCATGTCCCCTGCATTGGCAGGTGGATTCTTAACCTCTGCGCCACCAGGGAAGCCCCTGTTTGACTTTTTAATATAAAATAAGTAATATCTGTCACCCCACCATCCCTTCTGATCTACCCTCTGCTCTCCTTTCAAAGTTATTTCACTAAAACTTCCATTTGGTTATGTCCCTCCCTTTATCAACAGCTGTTGGTGGCCTGTCATTTTCTGCAGAACAAAATCTTTATGTTTTAGCTTGGTATTCAAGGCCTATGGGCATCTGGTCAACCCAGCCTTTGAGTCTCAGTGCCCCCACTTACCTCACGTAGTGTTTGTTGCAGGGAGATCAGAGAATTCACTGTCTCCGCCACAGACGGCATACATCTTCATGACTTTATGCCTTTGGTATGCTGTGTCCTCCTTCAGGGATTACTTTTCTCCCCAGTCTGCCTTGGCATATACCAATCTCTTCGGGTACAGTGAGTGCTCATTTTTCAGGAGTTCTGGAGCCTTTAATACTTCTGACAGTATGATATTTATTATATTGTATCAAAGTAAGTCATCAATATCTCTTCTTCATGCCCTTGTTTGAGGGTTCCCTGGCAGCAACTGTGTCTTCATCTTTGGGTCCCTAGGGTGCATAACATTGCTAAATCATAGCAAGAGCTAATGCATGTGAGTGAACTTAGAAATGAATGAACGATTGGATGAATGATACACTTTTTGCTCTCTATTTCTTTGTAAGCAAGTCACGTGCGTCCATGAATATAAGCAAAAATGATTTGTTTACTTTTTTTCTTATTTGTACTGTCTTGCAGGTTTTCACTCTTGCAAAATATATTTTATATATATAAGTGTGTATATATATAAGTGTGTGTGTGTGTGTGTGTGTATATATATATATATATATATATATAGACAACTGCCATGAGGATTCTTTTAATGCAGCCTGGCACTAGATACCTTGCCAGATACATTTACCTTGAGGATACTGATAATGGCTGTTTATGGTTATTTAAGATCCCTCTAAGGCTATGTACATTCATCAATGATTTTCTTTTTCATTGATCTATTCGTTGACTGTTATTAAGCACTTCATAGAGTCCAGACCGTGGGCCAGATCACAGCAGGCCAAAGACAACAAAAGTGTACTTTCTACTCTAGGGATACCATAGTCTCCAGTCCAACTCCTATCAGCTTTTACAGTTGGAGCTCTTTGCTGCCCTCCACACACGAAAAATAATCACTATTTATTAATAACCTTCTGTGTGCCAAGGGTAATAGTAGGTGTTTTATGTATGCTCGTGATGACTCTCTTAGCAACTCTGAGAGGTATTAGAAGCCTTATTTCATGGAGGAAGAAATAGAAGCTCAGAAAGCTGAAGTGTCTTGACCAAGAACTCAGCAGTGGAACTGGTATTTGAACCATAATTAATGATGCCAGTGCCACTACATCATAATGCCTTTCCACGGTCATGTTCTTCTTTCAACAAGAACTCTTGGGACGTGGGACATCTCTCCCTTTTTCCTTATTCAAAATTTTAAGCTTTCGCAAGCCCACTCAAATGATTATTTCAATGAAAATATGCTGCTGACCTTGACTTCTCTCCTTTCTAAATCCTCTTTCACTTAAAGTTTTTACCTTTCTTAGAGATTCTTTTCCATACCCATATTGTTGGTATCTGTATAATTAGAATTATCTTGATTGCAAGTAACATAAACCCATTTCATACTACTTTTTCTTTCTTTCTTTTTTTTTTTTTTTTGAGGTACGCGGGCCTCTCACTGTTGTGGCCTCTCCTGTTGCGGAGCACAGGCTCCGGACGCGCAGGCTCAGCGGCCATGGCTCACGGGCCCAGCCGCTCCGCGGCATGTGGGATCTTCCCGGACTGGGGCACGAACCCGTGTCCCCTGCATCGGCAGGCGGACCCTCAACCACTGCGCCACCAGGGAAGCCCTCATGCTACTTTTAACAAAAGGAAGTACAAACACCTAAATGACCATAGAATATACTGGATAATAGATTTGGGAAGATTTTTGTGTTCACCTACAAAGTCTGATAAATGACTGCAGGAAGGAGGGTGTCAGAGACTGAACCCCAAGTTTTTGTGCCTGGAGCCAATGGCTCAATACTGGGAGGACATTCCCCTTTTGTGCTTACCTTGCATCTCCACTTGTCTCTGCCTCTCAGTCGATTGGCAGCTTCTCTTGCTGAAGATAAACTTCCTCTAAACAGCTAAGAAAGAATGAGGAGACAAATCCAACATTTTATCTTTTGAGCATTGTGTTGTCTCCCTTCCCCAAAAGCACGGGGCTATCATCCTTGCTAGAAAAGCCCCTGGGAACAACCTCCATTGGCTTGGCTTTGAGCTTATCCCTAACCCAACCTTTGAGGCTGGGAAGGAGAGCAGTGCTGTACTTGGCCGCTTTGTGGTGACACCACGGGTTGGAGAAGTAATAGGCTGAAAGCAAGAGGGGTGATTCCACCAGAAGAGAGGAAATGAGAAAATATGCTGGGAAACAAGATATTAGATGCCACAGCCCACTGTAGAAGGAAGAGTCAGGATTTGTACTAGTATAATCATGTGGACAATAGGTAGAGGGCATTTGTCCCAGTCTGTCTGCTACTACCTTAGTTTATGTCCCTTCCTGGAATCCTGTCCAGTACAGCATTTGTCACTCTCAAAAATATCCAGGTTAAATGACACACAATATGGCCACTCTAACAATCAGATACAATACTTGAAACTGTGATTGTGGGAAACTCAGGGAATGACCTTCTTTCCCTTGCTCCTAGGATCAGTCCAGACATAGACCACTCATCCAGTCTTCAACAGATTGAGAAATAACTTGGAGGAGTGAGCCAGGCACTGGTCTGGAGTCAGATGGTCACCTCTCTAGTCTGGACTCTGCCAGTTAATTGGTCACTTATGTGATTTGCAGTCCATCATAACACCTGTCTGAGCCTCACCTTTAAAACTGTAGAAGTACTAGATGCCCTGTCTCCTTCACAAAAGAATTAGGGAGAGGAAATTTGCTGATGCTTTGAACTGTACAGTTCTGTCATAGTTATAATAGTAATACTAACAGCCAACATAAAATTCGAGTGTTAATCTATCTAGACATCTTGCCAAACTCTTTGCATGAATTACCTCATCTTATCTGCAAAACAGCCCTATGAGATAGTATTATTACCTCTATATTACAGATGAGAACACTGGAGCATAGAGCAGCAAAGGTATTTGCCTGAAGTCATGCAGCAAAGACTTGGCAAAGCTCAGATTCAAACTTTGACCAGGGCTTTTCACCACTGGCCAGTGCTGAATTACTTTCAGATATGGAGTGTGTGTGTGTGTGTAGGTATGTGAGGGAGAGAAAGAGAAAGAGACGGAGAGTTTTCTTTCCCATCTCTGCCTTATTTCACTGACTCTGCTCAGAGGAAATCAGCGGCCACGTTGTCCTGAGTAGTAGCCGTCCTCCAAGATGGCAGAGCAGACCAGCACTGGTTAATGGCTCTGGGATGGTCCCATATTGAGGGACATCCATCCCTTTGTGCTCTGACATTGATGTTACTGTCAGTTGACAGTGAGCTTTATCATCAATCCCTTCAAGTACAAAAGGCCACTGTTTGGAAACTGTCATTAAAAGCAGCCCCTCTCTTTTTAAAAGCAATCTCTCCTTTATTCCTTCCATAATAGGAGTCAGTGTACCAGAAGAGACTGACCTTAAGTTGAGCCTGTTTAGTTTAAAAAAAATAGAAATAGAATAGGTTATGTTTGTAATGTATTTAAGATTGGAGGCACAGAATTAGAATGGAGCTGGGAGTAGGAGAAAATAGAAGCAGGACAGGAGAAAAGAGTAGTGGCCTTGGGTTTTCTTTGCTTTTGGATAATGGGCATCTCTCGTTAAATCAACCCAGTCTGTTCACAGCCTGTCTCCTTGTGATGTATATACTCTTTGGGCAGGGTTGTGGGCTGCCTAAAGATCTCTTTTAGCCATAGGACATGGGTATAAATAAGCTTTATGTAGCCATAGCTGCTAAGAGTGATTGTGGATAGAGTGTATTCTAAAAGGATGGGGCAGGGTGTTCATTGTTATGGGGACGCAAGGAAGGAGGGAAGAGAGAAGATCCCAAGGGGAGAGAACGATTCAAGTTCTGTTGAACAAAGTTCCCCCGTGGTCTTTGTCACTTTTTTTTTTTTTTTTTTGCGGTACGCGGTCCTCTCAGTGTTGTGGCCTCTCCCGTTGCGGAGCGCAGGCTCAGCGGCCATGGCTCACGGGCCCAGCCGCTCCGCGGCATGTGGGATCTTCCCGGATCGGGTCACGAACCCATGTGCCCTGCATCGGCAGGCGGACTCTAAACCACTGTGCCACCAGGGAAGCCGTGTCACTTTTTAATGGCCCTTTGTGGAGGTGATTTTGTTTTAATTGAAAAAATAAAGGTGCTTGTGGTTGAGAAGTGGCTCGGTATGAAGTTAAGAACACGGGTTTTGCAATCAGGCTTCCCAGGTTCAAATTCAGCCTTTGTCACGTATGTACATCGTACAACTAGTGTGCAAGTTGCTTAACCTCTCTGTGCCTGTCTCCATGGCAATGACGATACATGCTAGCTGGGAGGATGAAATGAAACGAGTTGACACGTGAAAAGAGTTTAGAGGAGAACTTGGCACAAAATAAGGGCTCAGCCAACATTTGTTCTTATTGTTAATCCTTATCCTTTACTTTTCTTATTATTTATTATTTGTTCTTCTTCTTATTTCTGGGTTCATAGACATAAATAAGGCCATAGACAAAAATCAAAAATCGATCCTTCCACATTTTGAGAGTACAGTGAAGGAAGCCCAGTTGGGATTTAATTTCCTTCCTACCCATCGTCCTCTACTTGAGGCTGGTAGGAAAAGCCTTTATGAGGAGGTAGCATTTGAGTAGAGACCAAACAGATGAGATGGACTCACTTGTAAGACAAGCATCTTAATTAAAGGAAATAGAAGATGCCTAGATTCTGAGGAAAGAAAAGAGATTGTTGTTTTGGAGGAGCTTAAAGGAACCAGGGTGGCTGGAGTGTGGTGAGCAGGGCAGGGGGTGGCCTGAGTTGAGGAGAGACAGGGAGGCAAAGGCCAGATCAGACAGGGCGTGCATGCCAAAGTGAGGGCATGGCTTGTGTCTTAGAGCAATGAGAAACACTGGGAGATTTGAAGGGTGGCCTGATTGGATACACATTTTTTTAAATTAATTTTTATTGGAGTATAGTTGCTTTACAATGTTGTGTTAGTTTCTACAGCAAAGTGAATCAACTATACGCATACATATATCCCCTCTTTTTTGGATTTCCTTCACATTTAGGTCACCGCAGGGCATCGAGTAGAGTTCCCTCTGCTATACAGTAGTCTCATTAGTTACCTATTTTATACATAGTATCAATAGTGTATATATGTCAATCACCAGAGGAATGAAAAAAGAAGATGTGGTACATATATACAATGGAATATTACTCAGCCATAAAAAGGAACAAAACTGGGTCATTTCTAGAGATGTGGATGGACCTAGAGACGTCATACAGAGTGAAGTAAGTCAGAGTCATATTTTAAGATCACTCTGGCTATAGAACAAAAAATGGCTTGTGGGGTGGGGCAGAAAGACTGTTGCAGATGAGTGGGCAAGCGGGGACGTTGGTTTACTGGAAAGTACCCGGGTTAGAGCACGGCCCTATCCCCCACCAGTAGAGGTCTGGTGCCCAAGCTATGTGTCCTCACCACCATGTTTACTTTACTACATTCATCTGCCATTGCTTATTTGTTGTTTGTTTTTACTAGGCTGTAAGGGCAGGGACTCTGTCTTCTTTCTGCTTCTTTATACGCTCAGTTCCTTGCACAATGCCAAACCCGTAATAGGTGCTCAATACCTGTTTATCGGATGAATATGTACAGTATGGTGCTCATAGCAGTGTTTAGTTTTCCAGTCTCTAGGATTAGAACATCCAGTAATCTCCTTCATGAATGAGAAAGTCATTCCTTTTGAGCTTGTGGTGTTGGCGGTGGGGAGCTGGGAGTCTCAAGATCTTTGGGTCACAGGAGATGAGCAACATCGTGCGCCTTGGACAGGGCTGAGGCAAACATGGCTCAGCTATGTGTTTTCTGCAGCAAGATGTCCCTTGAGCCCCACATTGGTGGCATCCCAACCAGGAGCCCTAGTTAATTTTCATACAGAAGAAGCCTTTGAAACCCGGGCCTCTTTCATGCTCTGGGAAGAGTTGAGAGGGGTCAACCCTGTTTAGTTTGGTTCTCGGCACCAGTCGGGGGAGCCTGCTGGCTGTTCTCAGCGTGGAGTGTGTTGCAGAGAGGAGATGAGCCAGAAACAGACCAAAGAACCAGGGCACTTCCCAGCTGGAATCAGGCCTGTCTTGTGTGGATTCATTATTTAGTTGGAAATTAATCCCCAGAATGGCAGACATAGTATATTTGAATGTGAACCGACAGTGCGTTTCATGGCCAAGTGAAGGTGGTTTTTGGATTATCCACCCTCGTTGATCGTCCTTGCCTCTGAACCCTCCCATTAGAGCAGATAATCGAACTAGACCCAGTTTTGTGTCTTCGCACCCAATTTGATGTCCTTACAGCATTTGGGGTGGGGTGGGGGAGAGTGAGATGATCTCGTCCTGCTCGTTGTTATTTACAATGGAACTGGTGTAGTTTACACACCCCAGTGACTCTAGCTCTCACTTAATGAGAGCATCCCACGTTCCAGCCATTGTGCTCAGCACTTCACCGGGATTCTCACGTTCCATCCTCACAACGAACCTACAATAATAATAATAATAACAGTAATAGAAAGAAGCAACAGAAGCACTTATTTGGCATCTACTGTGTGCCAAGTGCTGTCCTAAGTGCTACCATGTATTAACTCACATAATCTTCAAAACAACCCAAGAAACAGTAACTCCAACCCCAGGGAATGGGAGTCACATGGACTAAGATCTGGATGGTAGGCTTGGTATTGAACCAGGTAGAAGCCCTGCCTATGCTGTAGGTACTGTTATCGTCCACTCGTTACAGAGAATTCAGCAAGGTTAAGTCACTTACCCAAGGTCACACAGTCAGCCTATGGCAGGGTCAGGAATTGAATTTATATTTCTGTCACCAAAGCCCTTGCTTTCTTTTACTTATAGCTACTGAGAACCAAAAGCCAGATATTTATTATTTGTGGGTTTGGGACACTTGACACTATGAAAGAGAAAGCATCTTCCAGATTTTTATTAAAGTACAGTTTTGCAGTTGAATATCATGTCAGGGTAAGTGTGGGGATCTGTTCGGTCCTGTATTTGTTTGGGAAAGTCAACCCGAAAAAATTCCAAAAACCCCAGTTGGTCAAAAGAATGAGATATTGTATTATAGGATGTTCTTGGTTTGTTTTCTTTTTCATGCCAAGTTTTTTTTTTTTTTTTTTTAACTTCTGTTCCTGACTGTGTATAACCAGGAGGCAGAAGGACAACAGTGGCTTTGTAAATTTGCAACAGATATTCAAATAAGATACGTACATAATTAGCATAGAGCAGCAGATGAGGTAGTCTGGAAGATTTAAATTCTGCATGAGGAATAAGCAAATATTCCTGATGACAAGACATTCCAAATATGTTGCTTTCAGATGGGTGTGAATGGGGAGTGTAGGCACAGCCCATCCAGACAGTTAATAATAGAATGGATTGTTCAAGAACAACAATTTCTTGTGTGCTTACCATGTGACAGATAGTATGCTAGACTACCTACATATATAATTTATTCCTCACAATAGCCCTGTGAGGTAGGTACTATTGTTATCCCCTTTTACAGATAAGGACATTGAATCTCTGATTGTTAAAAGAGATGACCATATTCTCCTCTCTCTTTCTCTTTCTCTCCCCCACTCCCTGTTCCTCCCACCCTCCCTCCTTTGTCTCCCTCTTTTCCTTCTCTTCCTCTCTCTCTGTTACACACATATCTCCTTCTAGTAAATGGCCAAGCTGGCATTTGAACTCAAGTCTCATCTAACTCTGAGTCCTATTCTCTTAGAGGCCAACATTAGCGGTTTCAACAAAAAGGTTACTTTAAAAAAATTATTAATTAATTAATTTATGGTCGCCGCACAGCTTTCAGGATTTTAGTTCCCCCACCAGGGATTGAACCTGGGTCACGGCTGTGAAAGCGCCGAGTCCTAACCACTAGACCTCCAGGGAATTCCCAAGGTTACTTTTTAAAAGCAATCTAACTTATTTTCCACCGTCCCTTATAATCACCATCATTTTAGCATTGCCCAAAGTAATCACATCTGTGTTTGGTGTACCGCCTACTTTGGAACGCGAGATGGACTACACAACGCATATGCCCCAACTCCTAGGGAACTCACAGCAAACCTCTGAGATAGGAACCACTGCGAGCATACCTGTGACTCAGATGGGAAAGCTGAGATCCATTTTCCAAAATCACGTACACAGATTGCACCAGGACCAGGCCTTTCTGAGCTCTAAATTTGCACTCTTAACCACATGCTATTTGGTCTCCCAGCCAAAGCTAAATAGATGATTTGTGAATAGATAGATCGGTATGTAAAGATATACATATGTATATACATACATCTCTCTCTCTCTCTCTCTCTCTCTCTCTCTGTCTATCTAAATTTAGAATTGGAGATTGTGCTGCCTGCCTCTTTCTTCAGAGTCATCTGATCAGTTCGCTGCATTCGGAGCAACAGCACGCTTAACTCCTTGCTTACATTGGTATTCCTCTTTGTTGCAGCCCCTGTCACGGTAGCAATTGGAATAAAACCCAAAGAGTACTGCAGAGAATATAAATGGGTTATTTTTCTCTTCCACTCTGATAGGACAAAACTCTCATAAAGAACCAGGGAACAAAGGTTCCGTGACAAACATACACCAGGGGACTTAGCTCTCTCTGACACAGCCTGTGAGACATAACGGAAAGAGAAACTTAGGATAAAAGGAATTCCAGTGAGAATTTTAGGTTGCCTTCCTTGATGGAGGTCTCGTGGTCCTGTGTGTTTATAAGCATAGTCATTAATAGCATTTATTGAATATCTAGTCAGTAAGCAAAGCTTTTGTAGGTTGCCTGCGCTTACGATTCAGGAGTTATGGATGGATGTGAACAAAACAGATGTATCCATTTATCTCTCTATGTATCGATCTACATATGTGGTTGTTTCCATCAAAATTATGGAGGTAGTCATTAAAAGTCATAAAAATATACAGATGCCTATCATTGGAAGTAAGACCTTTTTGAATAATAAAAAACTGATGTGCAATTAAACCCTTTATTTTGAGAGGTGGAATGGTGAAATGGTTGAGTGGGGGCTTGGTCAAAACGTTGGCTGAATTTGAAACTTGATTCCAGAGAACATGATTGGGGCAAAGTGAGTGACCACTTTTACCTTCAGTTTCTTTGTCCATAGAAAAGAGGTTCTTTAATATCTGTGCAACCCTCCTAACCCTTGATCCGTATAATCCAGTCTCGTTAGCAAACGCCAGTCAATGGAGTAGAGCAATGAGTCATATTCAGATAGACTTCAAAAATGAAAATAATACAAGACAACTTACTGATTTCTCCTGGAAAAAAAACATATTAAAGGGAATCCAGTTTATAATCTTCAGTGACACTTCTCATGTCCTCTTTCCTTCCCTGTTCTCTTGGATTTATGCTGTGTCACGACCTTTCACTGGCTGTGCCCACCCTACCCCCACCTCTCTGCCCTCCACCCATCAACCTTCTCCCTTTCTTTCCCATCTTATTATTATAGGTGTGGTTTGTCCTTTCTCAGTGAGCCTTCCTGTGCTGCCTCCTCCTCCTGTCATTCTCAAAGTCAGCATCACATGTGTCCAGACACCTGTCTGACGGATCAGCAGGCTAGGGAGGGGATACACTGAATGACAGATCTGTTGATCAGTGACGGAGATGGGCAGAGCCTGAGAATATTCCCGTGCCGACACCGTTTGGTTTAATCTCCTCGTGTGCTATGGCTTCCACTTGTCGGAGGCACATGATGAAGACCAAGCCCCAGAGGCTTCATTCCCAGTCACAGGAAAGCCCTGTTGGGTCCTCCAGATGCAGCAACGTCCAGGTTAGTTCAGGGTCACTTTCTCCAGCGTCCTGCTACTCCAGGCTAGATGTGGAAGCAGGGCACATGTTTTGCTAGACAAAGGGTTTGAAAGGACAAATGGCCTAAAAAGAACAGAAGAAATGAAAGTCGCAGCTGTGGCTCTGGTGAGGCTAGTGCGTGAGACGTGTGAATAAATGATTGTGACTCTAAGAGCAAGGAGAGTACCCCGTCGTACAAATGAGGGCGGGTAGGTGCCTGCAGGAGAAGGATGCACTGCTCAGCGTCCTGTGTAGATGGTGATCATGTTGACTTCGAGATCCACTGAGAAGGTCATCCTGAAAGGATGATAAAATATGCCAGTCAGGTGGAAAGGACAGTCCAGCAAGGGGCAGAGGATGAGTAAAAGGACTGAGGCAGGAGGAGGCAGGTGTCCCCAAGGTACGCTGAAGGCACTAGGCATTCGAGAGATCATATAGCACCAGTGGGACACAGAAGTGAACCAGAGGGGCTGGTGACACCAGATCTTGTGGACGTTGAAAGCCAGTCTCAGTCTTTGGACACCAGTTGCACTTGTGAATTTTGAAAAGCGTGTTGACCAACGTCATCCACGTGTGTTCAGGACAGGTGTTTTCAGCCTCGGAACCATCATTTTCCACCAGACGACTGTTCGTTGTGGGACCCTGTCCTGTGCATTTCAGGGGGTTGAGCAGCGTCCCTGGCCTTACTCACTAGATGCCAGTGGCATTCTCCCTCCCTCGTATGACGACTAAAGGTGTCCCCAGATATTGCCGTATGTCACCTGGGGGAGAAAATCACCTTCAGCTGAGAAACTGTTGTTTAGGAAAGCGTTGCTCATAGCAGTGTGATGGGACCAGTGTGATGGGACCAGGAGCAGGGAGCCCCCTGAGAAGGCTGTAGTACACATTGGAGAGGGGAGTGATAAGGATGCGTGGACCCCAAAACATAGCCTAGCGCCTCCATCACCAGCAGGATTACCATGAGTATATGTCATAGTTCTAGGAGCTCTGAGAAAGGCTCTTGGGGTTCTGGGCTATTTAGAAGGAAGTGTGTGTTTCAGTTTTTGATGTATTTTATTTTTCTGACCTGATGAAGATGGTCTCACAGTCAAAGGAACAGTATATTTACTGTAAATTACAGCAGAGATGTTGGCCAAATCTCTCTTCCCACCCTCTACCATTAAAAGGCAACGTTAGCAACATCTGATGGTGAGTTTCTGAAGAAGATTCACACTGCCCTTACCCTGGCATCTTTTGTAACATTTTATTTATTTTTAAAACTCCTTAGAATTGTGCATTTTTGTCTATGTTCACTCGGTCCTCCACAGCCAGCTGGCCATTAAAGAAATTTAGAAAGAAAATTGCTGAAGCATCTCTGCTCTTGTTTGTATTGCATAATCAACCAAAATAGCCCCAGAAGTGATTATACTTGAAGTTACAGCGATAGCAAAGATGTACTGTCATTCACCTTGACCCCATTTTAGGACTATATC
This sequence comes from Leucopleurus acutus, assembly GCF_964270905.1. Lineage (NCBI taxonomy): Eukaryota > Metazoa > Chordata > Mammalia > Artiodactyla > Delphinidae > Leucopleurus > Leucopleurus acutus. Next base: position 33,663,152 of record NC_139158.1, on the reverse strand, counting down.
ATTTACTCAAATTTTATTATCTGTCTAAAGCAAGGATTTCTCTTAAGAGTGAGTGTGTGTGTGTGTGTGTGTGTGTGTGTGTGTGTGTGTGTGTGTATCCACTGATTAATTTTGTATCCCATTTCCACATAAATCTTCCCCAGTCACATCTCTTTTCACGTCATGCCTCTGCTCAAACACTTTCAATAGGTCCCTACTGCTTTTCTGATCAACTCTAAGCCACTAAGTGGCACTGAATGCCTGCCATGGTCCAAACACTCAGGTTTCCAGTCTTATCTTCCCCTAATCTGTTTTGTGCATTTCACTTTTTAACTAAGCTAGGTGAATTTTTTTTGAATGTTATAAAAAATAAAGAATCAATGAATGAATCAACAAGATTCCAAGTCCATTTATAAGATTTGGGGAACGATACAGAATAATAAGGCACGGACTTTTCTCATACTCACTTTCTACATCAAAATTGTTATTTGCTTCTGACAGGACATCTGGTATTTAATTTTACTATGTCAGACAGGAGATCTCAGCTGCACATTCCAAGTGTGTGCATCTATGAATTTTTCATTAATTACTCTGACTGAAATTGGATACAAGCCTAGCTTAGATGATCACCCATTGTTTATTTATTCAGCTTGTTATCCAGGTTACCTACTATCCAATTAAATCTATAATTATTCCTTTGCTTTTGCTTCTTTCATTTGCAAAAGGCTTTTTGCCTGAGGTCTTTTCAGCATCCTTCCTACCCCTTCCATCCTTGTGGAGTTCAACAATGGAGCTCGTGGAAAGTTGCACACAACTCATGTCCCAAACGAGCGTGACCTGCCTCCTTTCTGATAAATGTACACAGACATATCTGTGTCTCCATTTCCACTTCCTTCTCTTGAATAAGCTCGTGCAAGATCAAGGCAAAATGTCTTCCTTCTTCTTCTCTTCTACAAAGTCACTTAGCCTTCTTGATTCACCACCAGGATTCTCTTTCACGCTATCTTAGGGTATGGATTAGAGACAAAAGCACAAGTGAACTGGTGATTTTAAAATGTCTGTTGGAAGTAAGAGCATTTCCCATTTTCAGATCTCTAAGCATGGTCCTGTTTCAATAATTCCTTTGTCTTTGTGAGAAATGGCATTCGAGAGTTTCAATTCTGGTGAACAGCCACCACCATCAATCTGCAGGCTTTTGATCCCAGATGCCCATTACCTCTGCAAAATCTGTTGAGCTGGGAGAAAGTTCTCCCGTTGAAAACAATGCTGCACTTTATATGCAGCCTGTATTCTATGACACTTGATAGATTGCCACGGCATTAAACATACTTTGTCATTGCTGGACAGAGGCGACTTTGGTTTACGGATGCCCTATATTACTTTCTACCTGCCTCTCTTAGGGAGTACAGAGAAATTTCAGGATCGAGCTCCTCCATCTGATTCTAAATGACACATGGTTGACCCCAAAGTACTGCCACTAGAGTTTTAGATATTCTAAGCCCTTGGAGGTATAGGGGCCCTGGCTTCTGTTCCCTCCCTGGAGCTCTGCCTGGGTTTGATGAACTCTCTCTGGAAAGGCTCCCCTGGGAGGTCTTGCAGGCAGCGTGAGGACCCTTTTTGCTTTTATAGCAGAGGGAATTCTGGAGTCCTAACTCCTGGGTTCAAATCACATCCCTGTGACCTATTAGTCTTGTGACTGGGTGCACATCGCTTAATCGCTGTGTGTGCCAGTCTCCTCATCTGCATAATGAGGATGCTAAAGTGTGCACATCTCGGGGCTTTGTGGGGATGAAAAGGGATGCTGCGTGCAAAGGGCTGACCAAATTATTGGACACAGGGTAAATGGCTCATGTCCCCATAGTTAACCACATGCGTGGCTGGTAAATGCATGCCTTGAGGGAGGTTGAAGGACCTGTCAAGTCACACAGCTCCATCCAAACTGCACATGGCCTAAATCGTGGAGTGGAGTGGACTGGGGCCACGGGGCGAGTGGCGTAGAATGGAGTGGGAGGAATGGAGTGGCAGGGGTGGGACAGAATGGCAGGAGAAATCTGTTCATAGGTTTCTTTGTTTTAAATTTTTTATTTTCTAGTGGAGTATAGTTGGTTAACAACGTTGTGTTAGCTTCAGGTGTACAGCAAAGTGATTCAGTTATACATATATCTATTCTTTTTCAAATTCTTTTCCCATTTAGGTTATTACAGAATATTAAGCAGAGCTCCCTGTGCTATACAGTAGGCCCTTGTTGCTTTGTTCATAGGTTTTCATTAAAAGCCATAGAGCCATAGAGAAAAACTGTCACATATCTATACTAAGAAAACATGCATCCTTTGAGGAAAGGAAGATGGTTTTGCCTAAAAGAGCAGTGATATTGATTCTTCCTTTGCAGAGGGACAAAATATGTATCTACTAGAATTATGAAAAAATCTTCTCCTTAGAATGCCGTCAACTTGTGAGGTGTCAAACCCCTGCCCCAGAGGTGGAAATTATTTTGGAATATACAACAGAACATTTAAGAGAAACACAGGCTGGAGTCAATTTCTGCATAGGCTTGTCGACAGGTCACGGGAGAGAGTATGGTTCTCACATCCCGAGTGGAAGAGAGGAAAATGGGCAACTGTCACTTCCTTCCAAAAGGCAGAAAAGCCGTGGCACAGTCCCATAGCTTGTGTTTTACCAAAATTGATGTCTCCGGGTCCTGGTGTTATTCCCATATTTCTGTTCTTCCATCTTGAGCAGAGTTGTTTTTGCTCTGACTACCTACTTCCAAAATAGTAGGTCAAAGCAAAAGCTGCTTTCAAACAACTGGCTATTCCAGCCTCTCCCAGATGTCAGATGATGAGTGCCATCATTTCCGTGGCTCCTACATGCAGCGCAGAGTCATTCTGACCGTGGAGCAGTCTAACAGAAACGGGAAGATGAGCCATTTGCTGGGTCATCGTCATCCTGGAAATCAGGCCTCCAATTCTCAGCCATTCCACCAAGGTCCGCCGATTTCATTTTAGAAATGCCTCCATTAAATTTTTTTCTGGGCCCGTTGGATCAGCTACAATTAGGTTAAGTTGCAACGTGATAGAAAACCCGAGAAAACAGTGGTGTTAACAAGTTAGGAGCTTACTTTTTTCTTGCATTAAATGAAATCCAGAGATCAGAAGGGCAGGGCAGGTGCAGAGATTCCTGGATGGTCCTTCTGTCCAGATACTCCACCATCCTCACCCCTTGTCCTCCACCTTCTGATGGAAGATCTTCCGTCATCATATCCTCGTTCCAATGGGCACCAAGGAGAATTGAGGAAGCTAGGTCTCATTTCCTCTTTTTTTTTTTTTTTTTTGTGGTACGTGGGCCTCTCACTGTTGTGGCCTCTCCCGTTGCGGAGCACAGGCTCCGGACGCGCAGGCTCAGCGGTCATGGCTCACGGGCCCAGCCGATCCGCGGCACGTGGGATCTTCCCGGACCGGGGCACGAACCCGTGTCCCCTGCATCGGCAGGCGGACTCTCAACCACTGCGCCACCAGGGAAGCCCTCATTTCCTCTTTTTAAGGCCTTTCTAGAAGCTGCGCATACCAATATCACTTACGTTTAATTAGACAGAATTTAGCCACATAGATACACCTATCTACAAAGGAAGCTGGTAAAAGCAGTATTTATTGTGTGTAACTGTATGCCCTGCGGAAACATTGGGTTTCTTCTTAAGAAAGAAGTGGGATTTTGGAAGAACATGAATACCCCTCTTGGTCACATCCATCTTTCTCTTTAAATTGTCTTTTTCGTAAACTTTATTCAGTTTCTAAGCTTCATCCAACTCTGACAGAAAGATGGGCTGGAGTTACAGAAAGATATAGAGGAAATCAAAGTTTCACGTTTAAAAAGGTTGTGATGTCATATCAGGAGATCAGGGCAGCATCCCTACAAAGGCAGGTTATTCAGGAGAGTAAAAACTAGGTGAAGTCTGGGTGAAACATTCTGATCATTCCAGAATTCTCTCATTATTCCTTTTAGATGCAAAAAGATGATATGCTAGAATACAGCCATTTCTGTCACACCAGAATTTGATAGTTAATTTAATTGGCCTGATATGGTAGTTAAAAATTGTTGCTTGGGGTTTCCCTGGTGGCGCAGTGGTTAAGAATCCACCTGCCAATGCAGGGGACATGGGTTCGAGCCCTGCTCCGGGAAGATCCCACTTGCCACAGAGCAACTAAGCCCGTGAGCCACAGCTATTGAGCCCATGCGCCTAGAGCCCATGCTCCGCAACAAGGGGAGCAACAGCAGTGAGAAGCCCATGCGCCACCACGAAGGCCCCGCTCACCACAACTAGGGAAAGCCCGCGCACAGCAACAAAGACCCAACACAGCCAAAAAAAAAAATGTTGCTTGACACAACTCTGTCACTTTTCTGTCCATCTCATCCTTCCTGCCTTCTTGCTTTTTTTTTTTTTTAGATTTTTTTTTTAATGTGGACCATTTTTAAAGTCTTAATTGAATTTTTTACAATATTGCTTCTGTTTTATGTTTTGGTTTTTGGCCACGAGGCATGTGAGATCCTAGCTCCCCGACCAGGGCTCGAACCCCCACCCCCTGCATTGGAAGGCGAAGTATTAACCACTGGACCGCTGGGAAATCCCTTTTTTATTTTTTTAAATTGAAGTATAGTTGATGGTCACATCCATCTTGATGGAGACGGTGTTTATGGCAGCAACATCTCATAAGCGTTGGTTGAAAAAATCTTTTGTGGCTACTTTACTGTCAACTGGATTGTGAAGTTTTCCAACAATTGTGAGCTCATGTTTATTTTCACCCCATTACTAGGCCTGGATCATCTTAAATTCTGGGGAGAATCACAACAAAGGGCTGAGAGCTGTGCTTACTTTATTATTTCTGCTCTGGGTGGAAAGAATAGGAAGCCTAATTAATCCTTTGTGAGCAGGGATCGTGTCCTGCTCATCTTTGGTTTTTTGTTGTCTTCAGTATCACTTCATCCAAGAAAGCACCAGGGTTACAGTGCAACACAGGCTAGTTCCCTGCCCTCATAGAAATCACAGATCTCGGTTAGCACGATTAAGGAAATAAGTGGGGTGAAGTTGCAAAGTGGCACTGGGTCAGGGAGCAAGCCAGTTTAGATATGGGGTAGACAGGGAAGGCCACTTTGAAGAGAGGACAGTAGACTTTGGCCCAAAGGAAAAGGTAAAGTCCCCCAATCAAGGAGGCAGGGAAAGAGTTGCAGCCAGGAAGACTGGCGTGTGCCAAAGCTTGGCATAAGGATGAGGCGGTGTGTTCAGGAGAACACGGGAGGTCAGAGTATTTGCACAGCAAGGGTTAGAGGGGAGGCGAATGCCCCAAATAAAGAAGGTGCCCTAGGGTGCCGCTCAATATCGGAGTGACAGACTTTCTAACCCTTCAGGAATTTTATGTCAAATCCCTTGTGTACATGTCCTCAGTCACCCTGGTCTTTCCTGGAATCATTCCAGCATAGAGTGTCCGTGCGAAAACTGTTACGCCAGCATGGGACGGTAGGGAGAAGGAAGTTTCTGTTTTAATGTGGAAGTCCGGCAGGAGAGGCTTTGATGAAAACATTCAACTGATTGGGGGAACAAATAAACGTATTTGGAGGTACATTTCTGAAATTGCCTGATTGGAGCAGTGCAGCCTCCAGTTATGAAACCATTTCACTCAAGTTTTTCTTTTCACCAGTCTGTCTTTTCACTCTGACAGACGTGGTGTATCTTGTGCCTAATTCTACAAGAACCAGCTTCTTCGTTCCTCCCCCTCCCTCCTTCATCCCCATCCCTCTCTGTTTCATTGGAGCTTAAAGCTTCTGCTGCTGTCTGCTGGCTTCCTAGTTGGCATGTGTGTCACTGCATTTGTTTTTGTAATTTGGGGAATTTTCTTTTTGTTTGCAAATTTGTCATTATCCTCCACAAAGCTCCCTGCCATGATTTGGTAACTATCTTGATATCTTCCCATGGAAAGCGCCATTCCATCTGCGAACTAGTTGCTTTCATCCCAAAATGCCATTCCGGAGGAGAAAGTTGGAACCGAAAGAATTGGCAACAGTGACCACCACCAGCAACATCCACTATTACAGGATTAATAGGAATTAAATCTGCTGGAGCCGTGAAGTGAGCCAACACTTTACTCACAAGTAGGGCTAAGGGGGAAAAAAAAGGATTTACATCAGGACCATTGTCCTTTACTGTGTTTGACCTTATTTTGACTGCTGATGAATTTGTACTGGAAGCTCAATAATTGTACCCTCGTGTAGTCTTAAGACTTAATGGTGATCCTACTTCTGCAACAGGGCACACATCGCTTTTGGGGCCTCTTCTTGTACAATGTAATTTACTGGGCTTTTCAGTGTTCTCTTGGAGAATCCATGCACATCACTCTTTGAATGTCAGCTTTGCAGCTTCCTACCGTGAGGGAGACAAGCTGAAGTCCGAGGGAGTGGGCAAGCCCTTCCATGATGCATTATACACCATGCATGGACTTTGCTTGACTTTCTTCCAGCAAAATTGCACAATGTAGGCAATCAGTTCTAGGGTCACTGAAGTGGTAGTTCTCCTTAAACAGTCAGTGGATTATACTGTTCTCTTGTTGAAAGCCAGTCAATTAGTCTTAAAATGAAATCCGAATCCTCCCAGTGGCCTTAAGGCCCTGAACGATTCGATGGCATGCAGACCCGTCGACCCCATCTCCCTCCTGCTCACCTCCTTGTTCACACCACTCCAGCCACACAAGCCTTCCTCCTCGGGACCTTTGCACATGCTGCCCCTCGGCTGGAGTGCTCTTCCCTTTCTACCTCTTCAGTGACTTGGGTCGCAGATAGATGCACATCCTTGGGGAAGCCCTGACCTCTGAGTACTCAGCATGCTGTTCTCAAGCAGAACCTGTATTGTTTCTTCTTCTTATCGCGGCACCAGATCTGTTAATGGTTTGGCTAGTTTACTTACTTGATTTCTCTCTCCCAGGGACTTTGTTTTCCTTGATTACCACTGAGTCCCCAGCATCTAGCACACTCCCCAACGTGTAGTAAATGCAAACTGAGAATGTGTTGGATGATTGAATAAAAGAATTCTGAGCTCTGTGTAGGGGCCCACCTCCAGCCCAATGTGAATCCACGGATGAGAATCAATGCATACCCTCCAACCTCGCCCTACCCCCCATTTCATTTCATTCTATTTTAGATATGACAAGTGCATTGTGGATGGATGGTCCAAAGATGCCCCTCATTCAATTTTTTCCTGTGAGTCATTCAGCAAGCAAGTACCTGGGGCAATACTCTAGGTCACAGGCACCAGGAACCCTAAAATGAACGTTATGTCATTAGTAATTCATGTTTTGTCTGGTTACCCTGTTGTCTTTCCTTATGCCTCCATTTATCTTGACGTTTTGGACAGCTCACACCATTTATTACTTAAAGGGGAAGAATCTAGTTTTAAATCTCCATCTAAAGACCTGGACACTGCTTTACCTCGGTGCTTCCCAAGCCCTTTGTGTGGGGCGTGTGTGTCCACCACCAGGTTTGCTTTGGTGCGTCCAGCGTGGGAAAAGGAGCTTTTCTTTGCATCCTCTCTTCACTCCCTTCCTTGCGCTCTGTGCTCAGCCTTATTTAACTAACTCCTTGGAATTCTTCACATCCCTCTGTCTCTCTCTTCTCTCTCCCAGAGGCTCTCCTCCTGTCTCTGTTTTGCACTTTGGAATATCCTGTCTTATTATACTCACACCACCTTCTTTTCACACACAGAGGACTAACTCATGTTGTGGATTCATGGTAGAGTGATCATTCCTCACAACATGTTCTGAGTTCTCTCCTCCCGCTATTTCTCACTGAAGGAGGATTTTACACGCTCAACTTTAAAAAAATTAGGAATGGCCATGCAACTTGCTTCAGCTGATGAAACGTCGGGGGAGTGAGATGTGTCACTCTGGGCAGAAGCTTTAAAAGCCAACATATGATTCATCACATTCCCCTTTCCCTTTGCTGAGAGACCAAAGAGTCACTTTTCCATCAGCCTGGGCCTTCAAGAGAAGATGATGTATAGCAGAACCGCCGTTAAGCCACAGATGACACACAGCCTGAGTAAGACGTTGACCTTTGTTACTGTAAGCTGCTGAGATTCCAAGGTCATTTGTTATAGCAGCATACCTAGCCTGTCCTGAATGATACTGGGTTTTAGTTTTATCTTAGAAGCCATTTCTTTGCAGAAGCTTCCTCAGACCTTCTAAGTTTGGGTCTGTTGCTTTTTACGTGTGTTCCCATGGCAGTCCCTCGTAGCCATCATCACATGATATTATAATTACTTTTTCATCTACCTCCCCTATTAGACTGTGAATTCTCTGCAGGCAGGGGACTTCTGTGATTCACCTCTGAATGCCCCACTTTCAGCAGAGTGGCTGGCCTTTGATAGGTATTCAATAAATACCTGGTGGATCAAAGTAAAAAGACAAGTGCAGAGACATCCACTTCTCCATTGCCATCATGCACGTTTTTGGTGGGATGGATTCTAGCGACAAGAGTGGCCATGTCCATGTAAACATGGTGGTGTCAGAGGAGTCCCATGCTGCCGTGGAGAATGTGGACACCCATGTGAGATGAACGGCTCATGACAAACCCTAGTCAGGATCCTGGTTAGGAAACTGAACAAAGAGAAAATCTGGGGCAATGCTGAAAGGAAATATCTTTAGAGTATATGAGCAAAACCAAACCAAAACAAACAACACAACCTTATCAGCTACCTTTATTTAAATTCACAGTTCAGAATCTGATAATGGAAGGTCTTGTTTCCCAGGCCAGCAAATCGAACTCACAGTTTCTGACCATTTGTTACACCCATCACAATTTTACATCTGATAAACCCTAAGCACTCCTGTCTGTCTACATATCCCTGCTCTGTTATTACTTACGAGCCCGGAGTGGTTTTCGGGACCTCGTATCTCTTCCTCTATAGGCTGTGAGGAACAGAGCATCACAATGTCCAGTTGCAACCTAACTGGATTCTTTGGTTAAAACCAGTAATGGTCCTTTATCAAGCAGAGAAGTCACAGCCTCAAATAACAGCCTTCATTTTTCACCTCACATTTTTCTGAAGCCACGAGTGGAAGACTGGAAACCGCTGAACATTGTGACGCTTCAGTCCTACAGATACTAGAATAGATCCACACGTAAACAAAAAGTCTGTTTTCTCCTCTTCCCATGAAGAAGTAGACTGAATTCAGTTAAAAGTGACTCAGACTTACCAGGTGTAAAAACCAGGCTGCCTGGCTTCTCTGAGCATCTAGAGCTAGAATCCACAGGTGGGACACGTGACGGTTTCTCAGCCTGCAAAGAAGACTGAACTTCATAGCTTTAAATGGGCCATTACCTTTTTCATATTTATCCCAAACTGTTAAGGTCAGTGTTAAAATTTGACCTTTTCCCTGCCAACCCGTTAGAAGTAATTAAGCCCCTGTGTCTTGCAACACAAGGAAGCTATGACTTTGTTATTAAATTCTCATAAAGAGCCTATTAAAATTAAAATTGCTTCACTCTTGGGCTGAATGTATTAACAGTATTGCACTGGATAAACACAAACCCTCAGTGCAGTGTTTTAAAATGCATGAGTTGAGGGCAGAGCAAGCTCTTCCAGCTACCTCCTCTGTAGCAGAATGTTACGCATTTAGTGACCATTTCTCCTCATATTTGTTCAAATGTTTCCATTTTAAATCTGTGTCTCTAGATTTAAATCTGTATGGGGGAACTCAGTTCACTGTTAGCACTTATGGAGCAGGTCCAGGGAAACAGAGTACTTATAATGACCCCTGCTCCCATCACCCTAATTGTTAGCTCCGAGGACAGTGCTCAGACCCTAACCTTCTTGGTGGGGGGCACAACTTGGGATTATTCTTTTAGCGAAGTCCAGGATAGCTGTGTATCACCTGCAAAATGTGCTTACGAATGCCGATTTGAACAACCCACCATAGACCTCCTGAATTAGAATCGGCAGAGGTGATTCCTTCCTGAATCTACTGTGTAAACTAAATTCTCAAGGGATTTACAATGGTGAAGTCTACTTTGAACACTGCTAGAATTCAGTTAGTTAATTCGATCATTCAGGATATGAATTGTACAGCTGTTATGTGCCAGGGGTTATGCTAGGCCTTGGGGACACAGTGGGAAACTAAAGACCTACGTGCTTGTCCTTATGGGTATTACAGTTTATTAAAGAAACACAAAGTAAACAAAGAGTAAATAAATAAATATAGGAATAAGTGGATTTCTGCCTCTGGGAAGATAAGGTAGACACACTTTTTCCTGTTCCTCCTAAGTGCAAATAAAATCCTTACACATAAGCATACAGATTCAAATAGCTGAGAAAACTCCAAACAAGGTAAATCCAAAGAAATCCACACTGAGACACATCATAGTCAAACTTCTGAAAACTGAAAACAAAGGAAAAAAATCGTGAAAGTAGAGAGGAAAAGAATACTGTGCCCAGAGGGGAAAAACAATTTGAAGGACAGCAGATTTCTCATCAAAAGCCATGGAGGCAAGGAGGGAATGGTGTGACATTTTTCAAGTGCTGAAAGAAAGCACTTGTTGACTCAGAATTGCATTTCCAGGACAAATATACTTCAGAAAGAAAGGAGATATTGCCAGATGAAGAAAAACTAAAAGAATTACTTTCCAGCAGACTTACCTTAAAAGAATGGCTAGAGGAAGTTCTCTAAAGAGAAAGGAAATTATAAAAGAAGGAATCTTAGAACATCAGAAAGGAAGAAGACAAAAATAGGGGTAAATGCAGTAAACTTTCCTTCTCTGGTGTTTTTAAAACTATGCTTTATGATTGAAACAAAAACTGTAACACAGTCTGATATGATTGAAAATGCATGTAGAAGTAATATTTAAGACAATTGTATTACAAATGAGGGAGGGTAAAGGGAAGTAAGATTTCTGTGCTTCACCGAAACTGCTAAAATTGTTTCATGAGTAGACTGTTATAAGTTGTGTATGTATAATGTAATACCCAGAGCAGCTACTAAAATCATCTTTAAAAAGAGATTCACTCAAAAACACTATACACAAATTAAAATTTCCTTATAAAAATTACTCAGGTAACCCAGAGGAAGGCAGAAAAAGGAAAACAGAAATGAAAGAAAGAGCACAAACAGAAAAAAAATAAAATGGCAGAATCCAGCACTAATATAACAATAATTGTATCTAATGTAATAAATTAAAGATTGTTAGAGTGGATTAAAGTACACAACCCAACTCTATGCTGTCCAGAAACTTCTTTCAAACTTAATTATATGGGTAGATTGAAAGCAAAAGGATGCAAAAAAGATACAGCTTGCAAACACCAATCAAAAGAAAGCAGAAGTAGCTATGTTAGCTACTACATTAATTAGATGCTACACTAATATAGCATCAAATAAAGTAGACTTAAGAGTAAAGAAAATTACCAGAGACGTAGAGAGACAGAATATAATGATAACAGTGTCAATCCAACAAGGAGAACAGCAATCCTAAAGGTCCATACATTAAACAACAGAGCTGCAAAATATGTGCAGAAAAGAATTATAACCGTAAAGGCAGAGATACTCAACCCATCAATAGCAGAAAACATGTTCTGTTGAAGTGTCCATCGGACATATGACAAGATACACTATAGCCTGGGCCATGAAACAAACTTCAGTACATTTAAAAGAATTGAAATCATATGGAGTGTGTTCTCTGACCACAGTGGAATCAAACTCAAAATCAATAACAAAAATATAAAAATCTCCAAACACCTGGAAACTAAGTAACACAGTTCTGAAAAAATCCATGTGTTAAATAGGAAGTTTCCAGGGAAGTAAATAATTACATGTAATTGGATGAAAATACAACATGAGAACCTGTGGGACACAGCTAAAGTAGTGCTGAGAAGGAAATTTATAGCAATGGATGAATACATTAGAAAAGAGGAAAAGCCTCAAATTAATAATCTAAACTCCCACCTTAAGAATCTAGAAAAGGAATAGTAGAATCAACCCAAAGTGAATAAGCAATGAAGTAATAAAGATAAGAGCAGAAATTGATGAAATTGAAAACAGTAAAGCAATAGAGAAAAATCAATGAAAGGAAGAGCTAGCGCTTTGAAAAGATCAATAAGTTGACAAGCCTCTAGCAAAACTGACAAAGAAAAAAGGGAGAGGACACAAATGATAAATATCAAGAATGAAACAGAGAATATCACTACAGACTTTGCAGATGTCAAACGGATAATAAGAAAATACTATGAGCAAATCTACACACACATATTTGACAACTTACGTGAAACGGGTGACTTCCTTGTGAAACACAAACCGTCATAATCCCTTCAGTATGAAGTAGATAATTTGAATGTCCCTGTAACTATTAAGGAAATTGAATTTCTAATTTAAAAACTCCTAATAAAGAAATCTCCAAACTCAGGTTTCATCAGAGAATTCACCAAATGTTTAACGAAGAATTAACACTAACTATATGCAGTCTCTTCCAGAAAACAGAAGAGAAGGGAACACTTCCCAATTCATTTTGTGAAGCTAGTATTATCCTGATACGAAAACCATACAAAGCTAGTACAAAACAAGAAAACGATAGACCGAGATCTTTCATGACCATAGACATAAAAACGTATTTTTTTGGTCTATAACAAAATATCAGCAAATAGAATTCAGCAATATATCAAAAGAATTATACACTTGACCAAGTGGGATTTATTTCAGGGATGTAAGACTGGTTCAGTAGTCACAATTAAATCAAGGTAGTCAACCTTATTGACAGGCTAGAAAAAAGTCATTTGATCATATACGTCAACATAGAAAAAACATTCGATAAAATTCAACACCCGTTTGTGACAAAAACTATTGGAAAAATAGGAACAGAGGAGACCTTCCTCAATGTGATATAGAACACCAGAAAAACCTGTAGCTAACCTGTGGGCGTGGAAATGATAAATACAATACATTTACGATGACTCAAAAAAAGATACTTAGGTAAAAATTTAACAAAATGTGTACACAATTTGTTTACTGAAAGCTATCAAATGCTGACAAAAGTAATTTTGCAGCACCATTTACAACAGCCAGGACATGGAAGCAATGTAAATGTCCATCAACAGAGGAATGGATAAAGAAGATGTGGTACGTATATACAATGGAACATTACTCAGCCATAAAAAGGAATGAAATTGTGCCATTTGCAGAGATGTGAATGGACCTAGAGCCTGTCATACAGAGTGAAGTAAGTCAGAAAGAGAAAAACAAATATTGTGTAATATCTCTTATATGTGGAATCTAGAAAACTGATACAGACGAATTTATTTACCAGGCAGAAGTAGAGTCAGATGTAGAGAACAAACATATGGACACTAAGGGGGGAAGCGGGGGGTGGGATGAATTGGGAGATTGGGATTGACATATATACACTACTATGTATAAAACAGATAACTAATGAGTACGTACTGTATAGCACAGGGAACTCTACTCAATGCTCTGTGGTGAGGTAAATGGGAAGGAAATCCAAAAAGGAGGGGATATATGTATATGTTTAGCTGATTAACTTTGCTGTACAGCAGAAGCTAACACAAAATTGTAAAGCAACTATACTCCAGTAAAAATTAATAAAAAAAATTAAAGGAGAAACTTACTATGTTCAGTATATTAGAAGACTCAACATAGTAGAGATGACAATTCTCTACAAATTGATAAACAGATTAAGTATAAAGTGAGAAAAATGAGTCTACCCAATCTCAAGACTTATTAGGTAGCTACAACAATCACAACTATGGTATTGGAAGAAGAATAGACACATAGGTCAGTAAAACAGAATATAGAACCCAGAATGAGACCTACACAAATATGCCTAACTGATTTTTCACAAAGGTGAAAAAGCAATTCAGTGGAGGAATGATATCCTTTCAATGTGTGGTGCTGGAAACTGGGGAATCCAATTGGACATCCTCAACCTAATTTTCACATACTATAAATGGATTCTGAACTTGAACATACAACATAAAACTATAAAACGTTGAGAAAAATATAGGAGAAAATCTTTGAGATTTTAAGCTAGGCACAGTTCCTAGAATTGACACGAAAAGTGCAATTTATCAAAGAAAGAAAATGATAAATTGGATTTCATCAAAATTAAAAAAAAAATCTTTTTCTCTGCAAGACATCCTGTTAAAAGGATGAAAAAATAAGCTATAGACTTTGGAGAAAACTTTTGGCGAAGGACCAGAATCTATAATATGTAAAGGACTCTCAAAACTCAACAATAAAAAAATCAAACAACCTAGTTATAAGGTGGACAAAAGACATGAAGAGACATTTCATAGAGGAGAATATACAGATGGCAAGTAAGCACAGGAAAAGATGCTCAGCTTTGTTAACCATTAGGGGAATGCAGATTAAAACTGCAATATGATTTTGGTGCACACCTATTAGAATGGCTGGAATAAAAAATAGTGAGCGCTTAATGCTGGCAAGGATGTGGAGAAATTAAATTGCTCATACATTGCTGAGACAAGTGGTATAGCCACTTTGGAAAATAGTTTGTTTCTTTAAAAACTAAACATGCAGCTACCATGTAACCTAGCAGTTGTCCTCCTGGGCATTTATCCTAGAAAAGTGAAAACTTATGCTTGCACAAAACCTGTACAGAAATGTTTATAGCATCTCTATTCATAATAGCCAGAAACTGGAAACAACCCAGATGTTTCAGTGGTTACACAGTACAGTACATCAATATCATGGAATATTACTCAGCAATAAAGGAATAAACTATTGAACCTTGCAACAGTCTGGATGAATCTTCAAAGAACTATGCTGAATGAAAAAAATACCATCCCAAAAGGTCACATACTGTATGATGCAATTTCTATAAACATCTTGAAATTTCAAAATTATAGAAATGGAGAACAGACTACACATTGCCAGGGATAAGGAGAGAGTGGGAGAGGGAGGAAAGTATGTGTGAGTATTAAAGGGCAACATGACGAATCTTTGTCTGATGGGCATATTCTGTATCTTGACTGTATTAATATTACTATAGTACAATATCCTGATAAACTACAAGGGTTTTGCAACTCTGCCCATTGAGGGAAACCAGGTAAAGGGTAGACATAGGCTGTCTCTGTATTATTTCTTAGGACTTCAGGTAAATCTACAGCTATCTCAAATTAAAATGGTTAACTAGAGGTAAAATAAAATAAAACACTTAAAGCAATAGAAAAACAACACTGATCAAGTTAATAAAAACAGTAAGTGCTATGAAGAGAATGAACAGATGGGGGGCAACTAGACATAGCGAGGTAGCAATGTTCAGAAAAAGGCTTTTTGAGGCGGGAACACTTCATCTAATCCGTGAATGACTTGAAGGAGCCAGCTCTGTACAGTAGGAGAGCATAGCAGACAGACGGAAACCTTCAGAGGCCCTGTGTTGTGAGAGCTCCTAGCCGAGGCCCTGTGTTGTAACAATGACTGCTGTTATTTAGGCAGTGCTACACTTCCCTCAGAATTTTGTCACAAGTCTTATCTCATTTGGATATTAAAACTACCCTGTGGCATCGGAATTATTAACTCTTTAATTTCCCCTTAGTGTATGAGGATGATAGGCTGAAAAAAAGTTAAGTGATGTGTTCAGATGTGCTTGATATGGTGAACTTGGGACTCAGATCTGGTGCCTGTAGTTCTAAAGTCCATCTTTCTTCCACTGTGCGCTCGTGATGGTACTATATTATTTACTATAATAATGGAAGGGGCAGATACGTAGAAACCTGCTTTTTAATAACGAACAATTTATTAAGGAGACGTAATTGGCATAATATTAACAAGAAATAGAAAAGCCTTTATTTTTTTGCTGCCAGCTAGTACGGTGAGGGTGATTGACAGTGTAAAATACAGAAGGTTATTTTAAACAATTTTCTCAACACCATTTACTAAATACTCTTATTCTCTCTGCCCCTCTCACCCCCACTCAACTTGCTTGTGGTGGCAACTTTATTATATTCTAAATAATCACCTGTGCTAGGATGGGTTTCTATATATTCTGTTCCATTAATTCATGTGTTGATGCTGGTGTCAAACCCTTTTGATTATTATAATTTCATAGTTTATGTTAATTTTGTAGATAGCAAGTCTTCTCTCATTGGTGAAAGGGATGAACTTTTTTTAATTCTGATTTTTCTTTAAAACATCACCTCTCATTAAATGAATACCTTTTCACCTGCACGGAAGAAAAAAGATAAATGCAGGTAACTCAAAGTAGAAGGGAAAGAGTGATTATATTACAATGTTTAGGACCGTGGCTTGAATCTTTTTAGATCATCACAGGCTAGGCGCTCTCCTATCCTCTCAGTTTGGGGAACATGCTAATTAGGCAATAACTGCATGTTGGATGATTGAGTGTCCTCTTTTTCATGTTGGATTCCAATTTATCTCGTGCGTTAATTGGTGATATAGATATGTCACATTAAGTGCCCACGTAGTTCTGTCCTGTCCTGTTATTCTTCATCAGAGCATCCTGTTTCTCTCCTGCCTAGCACTTATTACAGTCTGTAATTATTTCTTTTCTTTGCTTCTTATCTGTGTTCCTTACTGGAGTGGAAACTCCATGAAGATAAGGGCCACGCTCATCTTATTTCACACTTTATATTGTTCTTAAAACAGTGCTTGACCTCTTACAGGTGTTCAGGAACCATTCCTTGAAAAAGTTGTTCAGTGAATTTAGTGTAAATAAACGTATTTTTCCAGAAGGATTGGGAAACAAACTCTTCTCTTACCCAGACATGGGTTGTCAATTTGTAAAACAAAAATAATGCCATCTCCATAGAGATGAATCTGTGATTCAGAAAAATAATTCATGTTTTGTAATGACTCATGAATTGGATCATCAAAAAATCAATTATCATGGAGTTCTGGGGAAACATACTGAGTCCTTGGGTTTGGAATGCTGTCTATAACTACTTGTATCCCATATCCTTTAATGTGGAGTTTAGGAGAGAGGGGTGGTGAGTCAAAACAGAAAAGAGGTAACTTGAGTAACTTTTGCCTTGCGTGGATTGAGTCATGGTGTCGTAAAGCCTTTGAAGAAATGTCGTTACCAACATAGCACTGTCTTTCACGGCTCACTTTTACTTGGCCAGAAATTTAATTTCAAGTAATCATTGGATAGGTGATGATGTTCCGCTGCCCCCTTGAGCTGAACGAATTAAAATGTGATGTTCTCTTAGTTTGTAAGTGGGTAGGAGTTCATTGGACATAGCCCATTAGTCGCTTAATTTTTTTGCGGTATAAATGGGACGTCTCTTTGCCATTTTGCATGAAGGGACTTTATGGCAAGCCATAAAGAGGGACAGTAAATTTGCAGACATGTACTCTGGGACCACATCACCCTTGTTGGCTCGGTCCCTTTTCAGGGATGATTTCAGTCAATTTCCTGCCCCGGTGCCAGGGAGTAAGTGTTCACCTTAAAATCCTTTCTTTTAAGAATGATTCTTCGCCCTGCAACGTTCTTCCAAGTCCTTTTTTCTTCCTCCAGACAAGGGAAATTGTGGGGCTCAGCGAAAAAAAATGGAGACACAACTCAAGCAGAGTTTAGCGTGACTGCATAAAGCATCACTTCTTACCTTAATAAACTGCACTTTTGTTTCAGGGTTGGTGAGTCTAGATGGGGCCAAAAAGTGACAATTTCATCATTATCCATGAATTTTCTTACTATCTTGAGTCTACACAGATTTTGTTTTATTTTTAGGATGTAAAAGAGTCACACTGTGTCCTTTTTCTCTCCCTCATAATCTTTTATGTGTAATTTAAATGTAGAGAATTTGTAGGTACTCACATATAGCTTAGGTGGGAATTATTTTGGTTTGTATCAGAAGCTCAACAAACTACTCTTGACATTAAACCATAAACTATTGGTGATTTTCGTGGAGATGTTTTTTTCCTTCGTGAAGGCTGAAGTCTGTCTAACCCATTATGTGAATCTGAATCAAGGTTGGTGTTCTATTTGTCATTCCTTTGGTCCTAAATTTCATTAGACATTTTCTTAGGGAAAAATTAATTGGCCCTGGGGGTTGTGCTGATAAATCATTGGAGGTAAAGCCAAATTAATTTTTGCACCACGTCTGACTTTTCAGTCTTTGTGGAATTCACTCTATTAGGTTCTGAGAATGTTTATGGGTATTATAAAACGGTTACATCTTGATGTATTAAGGTACTTGAGTCGTTTTTAGCCATTATTAAGGGAATTATATTAGGATTAGTCTTGTTATCAATCTGTGCATCTGGCACCTAGCTAAGAAATGGCTGTTTTATCCTCATCAAAGCCATAAATAGAACTTTACTAACTAGCACGCGCTAAGTGCCAAGGCTGGTGGCAAAAACCCTCTCTAGTTGGGGGGAGACCTGGATTCCTGAGTATCCAGACTTAAATGAATAAGTCTTTGACATTTTGTAAAGAGCTTCCTCTGCAGAAAAGTGCCCTGCCCCCTTGGGGTTTCAGAATACTGCAGGAGATGAAGACTCCATGGAAACTTAAACAATTGGGACTGACAGATTTAATCCCATTGACATACTTGTGAACTCACTAAATACATTCTGATTCTGTATTGGTCTTGAAGAAAGAATGCTGAGAATGACTGTATGGAAGATTATTGTGGAGAAGTGATAGGTGAAATATTGACGGAGATAAAATACTGACGGTCAACCGAGCAATATATTTGCTCTTGAGTGAGGCCCTGGATGTTGGGGTTTGGTTTTATTTATCTGAATTTCCTTTTTGCCATCAAGATTAGTTCTAATCGGCTTAGATGAAACCTGGCTGAAAGATGATAAACAAAAGATAATGATAAATGGGAATGTTCCCACTTGGCTGGGATCTGGGGTGAGTGGAAGAGCGATTCGTAATAGCTTGGTCTAGGTGAGGCTTTTCTTTTAATGATCTGGAAGAGAAAGTAAATTGCATGCTAATGAAATGTGCAGACAATATTAAATTGGAAGGTGTTATAGACAGGAGTGTGGGTCAAGAATTATACAAGCCTCCCCTAAAGAGGTTAGAAATAGTAGAAAAGAGGACAATGAGATTACACTTGGAAAAGACAGGCTAATTCCTCTTTTTGGGGGTTGGAGAGGGGAATAAGAGGAATCCTGAAATGGAGCTGGTGGGAAAACTCAGAAGAAAAATGTTCTATGCAGTTTTCACTGTGGTGTTGCTCCAAAGACTCTCCCTTGTTTCCCGGCTGCAGTGGGGTGAACGGCAGGCCCCCAGATACAGAGACAGCAGCCACGCTGTCCTCCTTTCCCCCAACTTCCGGGGCTGCCTCTTTGCTCCCTCTCTTCATTTTCCTCTCTCTTCCTTTTTTCCTTCTTTCGTATCTATCAGCTCACCCACCCCTAGTCTGGAGCATTTATTTCTGGTACCTTCAGTAGGAGAAAGATGGAGACAGATTGGAGAAAGGTTGGCAACGGAGAGTGAAACAGATTAAAGGAAGGGAAGGTTTGATTTATGAAGAGAGATTAAAGGCGTTGAATTTGCATAGCCTGTCCAGGCAGCATCTAAAGGAGGACACGTGCAGAGGCACTTCGGTGATATAAACAGGAAGGTGGTCGTGACACTGTGTAGTCCCAGGAGCAGGGGTATTGCCAAAAGTAATTAAAATAGGGAAATTATATAATCAGAATTCATTGCGGGAGAAAATTAAGGGTTGGAAACAGTGTTCTACATGTCCATCCCAGTCAGTGCCTGAACCAGGGACATCCCACGGGCTTTGACTATGTTGAACGTGTAGCCACTTGTGAACAGGAAACCCCAGGAACAAGCCCAAATGCCTGAGCCTTCATATGTAAAGTGGCTATTTCTTTTTGCTTTGAGTTTTTGGACATATGTGTCTAGGAAGGTGCTCAGCCTAACAGATCTGCATGTTGATAGCCCACTGGCACACAAAAAGACAAGAGAACTCACATCAACTGAGCATATGGTGAGGGGTGTAATGGGCTATAAATTATAATAATGTCGAGCAGCTAACATTCAGAGATGCTTACTCTGCACCAGATGCTGGGACCGGCAATTTACACATACTATCTGACTGAATTGTGACCATAACCTTATGGAATGGGCACTGTCACGGTCCCATTTTACTGACGAGGAAAGTGAATCTCAGAAAGGTTATGTACACTGGCCACTGTCACTCAGCGTGGGAGTGGTAGAGCTAGGAGATTGCAAAATGATTCCAGAGCCCATACTTTAAAATAATATGTCAGGTTAGTAAATATAGGTCATTGAGAAAACCTTCATGAATGTGCCAGGGGAGAAATAGCTTCACTGAGGGCGTGGGCCTTGAAGGGCTTTGTTCTGGAATTCATAGCAGAGGAGGGAGGGTAGTATCCAGAGTAAAAGAAACGGACATGGAGTGGGGCCTTTGCACAGTTTTATGTGGCAGCACTGAGTAAGGAATAGCACTGGTGGTGTTAATAGGAAGAGCAATATTCCTAATAGTAGCAGCTGAATTCTGTGGGTGCTCCCTGGGTACCATGAATAGTGTTGATGCTTTCTATGTATTTCTCACTGGATCCGCATAGAAAACACCTGAGGGTCATGAAGATGGGAGTGATTCAGTAACTTGCCTGAGATCTCACTGCTACTCTATGAACTGGTCCGAGGGTGAGCCCAGGCAATTTGACAAGCTGCCCTGCCTCCTGCCTGACTTGAATGGAGAGAAAGTGGAAGAAAAGTAGGCCATAATGGGCATATAGGGACAGAAATGGGTAAGTGTTTATCAACAGCCAAAACAAAGACTAGCCTTTGTTTGTATTCTCTTTGGAGTGGTAAGTTACCATGCTTCCGAGTAGAGAAAGAATATTACCTGCATATGCCGAGAAGTACAAGCTCTGAATTAAAGGCATCACCTCTTAGTTTTAATTCTGAGAGAAGCTGTCTTCATCTAAATTCCTGAGTATTGACTAGTTCTTGGGAAAAGTTCCAGATTGTGCATAGATCAGCATGCCCGTCCTAAAGACAGATGGACGTGGTGTAATCTCGAAGTGAAAAATCTAAGGGAAATTTTAACAAGGTAATTTTCGTCTCCTTTTCTGAACAGTGAATTTTACAGCTGGCTATGACTCCAGGGCCTTCTCCACAACTTGTACTGGGTCCCTTCTCTTAAGGGACATTTAAGCAACCTGTCCATCAGATTCCTTTCAACCCGGAAGTCTTCAGAACCATGGAGAGTGAGCTTTGCATACTAATAATGCCTTTTCATTTGCCGAGCATTCCCTGTATTCTATAGAAAAAAATTTTTTAGAAAAGAATTCAGAGAGATAGTGGCTTTTAAAAAAATATTTATTTATTTATTTGGTTGCACTGGGTCTTAGTTGCAGCAGGCAGGCTCCTTAGTTGTGGCTTGCCGGGTCCTTAGTTGTGGCACACAAACTCTTAGTTGCGGCATGCATGTGGGATATAGTGCCCTGACCGGGGATCGAACCCAGGCCCCCTGCATTGGGAGCACGGAGTCCCAACCACTGCACCACCGGGGGAGTATGCTAGATACTTCAAGAAGCACTTTGTTTTTGTTTGTTTGTTTATACATCTTACTGGAGTATAATTGCTTCACAGTGCTGTGCTAGTTTCTGTTGTACAACAAAGTGAATCAGCCATATGCATACATATATCCCCATATCCCCTCCCTCTTGGGCGTCCCTCCCACCCCGGTTTGTATACATTGTTTCATTTAATCCATCCTTACAACCTACATGTTATGTAGGTTCTAGTACCCTCAGTTCACAAGTAGGAGAATCCACACTTCAAGAGATTAAGGAGTTGTATACATTGTCACACTGTTGCCAACTGACTAAGCCAGGATTTGATTCAGTATCTAGGTGATGCTAAAATCCTCCCTTCTAACTATGTGTTTTATACTACAGAGAATAGGTTAAATGTTCTGTGTATTCTGGTTTATCCCATTTCTTCTCAAGCAGACTCTGCAGTCGAAGTGGAAACATCAACAATCCACTTCTTGGTTCGGTTGCACTGGCTGAACTTCACATAATCTGTATAAGTATCACCGAGCATCAAGGACAGGAAGAAAATGAACATTCCCTCCAAAAGCTGGGTGATTTTAAACCAGGAAGGGTGTCTGCCTTCATAGATTTGGCCCCAGTTCATCCAAATGGCTCTACATGCCATTAGTCAAAGAGTGACAGAGATTCACAGTGACACACTGTAGGAGGGTCTACAATGGACACATCTACATATACACATAGTTTTTCTTTCCTTCTTCACCATCCTCTAATTAGAAGTTGCATATCTCTGGAAAGGCCTCAGTAGTTTGACAGTGAGTGGCAGGTGTGGCCAAATTACCTGCAACGGCATTTTAAATTTATTGCCTACTCCTGGCTTATCTAATGTGAAACCAGCTTTGTTCCTGAAGCTGTTCTTATTTGGAGGGAAAGAGAGAGGGAAGGCTTTCCAAGTACATGACTGCAATGTAGTAAAGCAGTTCTTTGTGTTGATCCTCGTGGGATGTAGATAGTGCTCGAATAGATGGAGGGAAAGAGCTTTACCTGTGCTTGTTTTGCATGTCATTCTATAAAGAGCATTGACTATTAATTAGGTTCACACGGCATCTAGGCCATGGGTGCTTAAATGGTGGATTGTAATCATTTCACCCCATTATTCATATTATCTACTTAGCAGCTAGAAAATATAATTCCTCTTGCAATTTTATCCCTGTTCATTCTTTGGCTTTGCCAATGGCACTGAAATTAACTAGTTCGCTCAATCTCTTTGCCTACGCCATCAGGACAGCTCTGGGGGTAGTTCAGAAATCAATTTTCAACCAGTTCACACCTGTACCTAAAGCAAACCCCAGTGATGCTTGCTGGTAAGCTGCCAATATTTGGAAGAATCACTGTGCTAATGAGGCCTTAACATATACTGTCCTGTCTAAATACAACATCGCATTCAGAACCGGTGGTGGAGAGGCTGGCCTAAGGAACTACAGAACTAGAGCAAATGTTTTTATTCATTGAATGCCATTTGCTTACCGGTATGCCGGAGGAAGAAACCACAGCAACAATATTTATAGCCTTTAATATGGTGTCAGTGTTTCCCTTGAGTCAGGGCAAGTCGGGCATGATTCCAAAAAGTGGGGAGGACCTTCGTTTCTCTCATGCCACCTTGTAAACTGGACAACTATTCAATCACGGAGCAGAATGCCCCTGACCCTGGAGCCTCTTGCGGGAACGGAAATTATTTCCCCTGATCAGTCACTGGTATTCAGTTAAGTGACATTCATGCTGGGTTGTCTTAGAGGTACTGGGACCCTGTTCGCATTATATACGGGTGCATGAAGAAAACATTGTTCTTCTTATTAAAGGTTTATTAACTGCAGTTTGTGAAATGGGGTGAAAACAAATACACTTCCAAGTGGCTAGCATGTTTGTCGTTCCCTTGCCTGACACATAAAACCCTAGAGTATGGGGGACTTTGCTGAAACAACGGTTTAGAAGAAACATTCAAAATAGGTAGGCTCACGCTGAAAAAGGCACAGAAACCTCAGAAAATTGGGTTTTTATCATTGTAGTTTTGCTTCAGTACTTACTATAGGGAATCAAGAAAAAGTAAAATTAAAAATAATGGTTAATGGGACTTCCCTGGTGGCGCAGTGGTTAAGAATCCACCTGCCAATGCAGGGGACACGGGTTCAATCCCTGGTCTGGGAAGGTCCCACATGCTGCGTAGAAGCTAAGCTCGTGTGCCACAACTACTGAGCCTGTGTGCCTAGAGCCTGTGCTCCGCAACAAGAGAAGCCACTGCAATGAGAAGCTCATGCACCACAACGAAAAGGAACCCCCGCTCGCTGCAACTGAGAAAGCCCGTGTGCAGCAACAAAGACCCAATGCAGCCAAAAACTGAATAAATAAATAAACAAACAGACAAACAAATAAATAAATAAAATTTTTAAAAACATGGTTAAAAATATTGAGGGATCTGTCACAATAGTACTGGGATGGGACGGGGCGTTCTGTTCATTTGCAAGTTTGGAATTGCGGATACTAAGTATATTAAGCTCAGTAGGAAGTTCTGCATAAATCACCATGACAAACACATTTTATTAGAGATACAGAAAGAACCGGGACTTCCCTGGCAGTCCAGTGGTTAAGACTCCGTGCTTCCACTGCAGGGGGTGTGGGTTCAATCCCTGGTCGGGGAGCTAAGATCCCACATGCCATGTAGCGTGGCCAAAGAATATATATATATGGAAAGAACCAAAGAGTGGAAGGTTTAAGACTCTTTCCGAAAGTGTGTGCATTTGGAGGACATGTGAGCTGAATTAAAGGAATGGGGAGCATTCATTTTGGTACAGATGGGTACAGCCTTCGTACTGATAGTATATGTCCATGTCTGTGGGAGCCCAGAGCCCTGAAATCCCACATCTCTGTATATGGCTAAAGGTTTTCATTCCCCAGACACCTCTTGGGCATTGCTGAGGGCTGATTCTAATGCACAGTGAGAGAGATGTGTCTGTCTCATGCATTCTGAAGCAGTGAGACCTTCTACTTTCCCTTCTGGTGAGAGTTTGTGTTTAAGGATGTAAATGACCATCCCCTTGGCTTGGCTCTCCTCCCTACTCATCCTGTTCCCAAGTACTAGCCCATCAACCTTCATATTTTGCAGTCTCCACGGCCAAGAAAGGAGAGTAGGGCCTGTCAGCAACATCAGAGGGGGCTTTGATTCTAGGTAGATTCCATTCTTCCGCTGTCCTCTTTGTGAAAGCTCTAGTTGTACTGGAGACATCAGGGTCTACCAAGAAGCACCTTACTTACGTGGATGTAAACGTAACCTGCGGAGGAATGCAACAATAAATCAGCAGTCACGGAATTACATAAATGGAGGCTTCTTGTCTAAAAGTGGTATGACATGCAGTCGGGAAGCATTATTTATTTCAAACCAAGCCAGTATTATTAGAGTAAGCTCAAGGCAGGCGAAATGTATTGCATCAAAGTATTAATTATACGCCACCTTGGCACCAATAATAAATGTTCACCTGTGGCCTTCTTTCCAGGGAAGATGCTGAAATAGGTTCCAAAGCAACACTCTGAGTAATTCAAGAGAGACTGAGTCCCAGCAGGAGGGCTCCACTGACATCAGTGCTAGGGCATCCATTTCTAACCCCCACAACTGCTTTCCTCTCTTTTCCAAAGGGCTCTGAGTGCCGAGTCTCCTTGTATCTTAAAATGTGTCATTAAACACACATTCCCAGTGACAGTAACTTGGGAAAAGTTCAGAGTCTTGACTCAGACATGCGAGAACTTTTGAAACGTCTGACCTTGGTGTGAATCCAAGCTCGGTGACCTTCCTTCTTCCTGGTTGCCTTGGGTGAGTTTCTTCCAGTCTGTACCTCTATTTCTCCTTAATATTAATAAACTGAAGATGTTTGTACCTGCTTTTCATGATTGCTGTAGGAATTAGACTGACTTACTACACTTAGGACATGGTAGTCTCAGAGTTAACATTGTAACTCTGATGATGAAACCATGGTCATGAGGAATGTAAGCTTATGTTTTGTGAGTTCTAGGAGTTAAGCAGTCATATTCTTAATCAGTGCTATCTGAATTATCAATAGCCCTGCATGGACTCTAAGCAGATGTCTCTTGTGCTATTGGTAATTTCCATTAGAGTCTTTTTATTTACCCATTGAACTGGAGAATGACCCGAGGCTACCCCAAAGGGGGAAAGGTGACTCCCCAAATACTGCATAAGCTTCCCTGTGTAGCAGAGGCTTCCTCTGGCGACCTAGGTCTTGGGTGACAGATATCCCCGCAATGCATCCCATTCAATAGGCTTTGATACAAGGAAGATTGGACTTGGGGGAAGCTAATTACCCTAAATGATATTGCTGATTTCTTTGTTCCATCTCTGTATCCCTGCACTAGGGTTCAAGGGTCTGTGAGGGCAAGGACGTGTCTTTTCCACTCACGGCAATATCTTCTCCACACCTAGGATGGAGCCTGACACATATTTGGCAGGCAGGATATATTAGAACGAATGAATGAAGAGTAAACAAATTGGAGAATTAGATCAAGGGGTCTAAACCCAAATGCCTACAGACATCTGCACATTTTGAGTTGGGCTGGATCTAAAATGCTAAGGCAAGGGTGAAGCCCGTGACAGTCCGAACACCCCACCCAAGGGTGTTTAAAGTCATTTGATACTAACAGGTGGCAGCTAGAGAAAACACATTTGCATGAAGTCTCCAAGAGTGAACTCAGTAACTTTATTATTCTCAAGTTGAAATGGAGGGTTAAGGGAACAAAGTGACTAATCCGTATTTAAGATGGCCAACGAGCGCTGCCCGAAATAGTTATGATGTTACTTCTCTGTCTCATCCATCTGTTCAGACTCAAAATTACGCTGGCAATATTTTCGGGAGAAAACAAACATGTTAACAGTCCTATATTATAATTGGTATATGGCAATATGGTATTCATTAAATTAGCCAACGGATGTGTTTTGAGTGCCTACTGTGTGTCAGACATGGTGCTGGGCATTGCGGCTGCAGTACCTAATACGACAGCATTCACAGTCTCATGGGTTTCATCCAGCATCATTCTCACCACTGCTGACACAATGCAATGCCTGGCACATAGTTGGGCTTTAATAAACGCTTGCTTGAGTAAACATTTAATAGCAAGGAGGAAATGAAAATCTTTGCAGATTGCTAGCTCCAAGTATCTGTGTATGTGCGCATACGTCCACATACACAGAAACACATACATGTGTAACATATAACATGGCATGTTAAAACTTTTCTCCATTTCTCATGTCTGAATGTCTAAAATTAAGCATATTTACTTAAATGTTAGAGAAACTTAAAAGTATCATGCTATTGTTCCTGAACTAGAAACATCTATAGGAAGTATTGGTAGAGCTTAAATTCTTCTGATGAGATTTTCAGTGTAGCTTACACACATTTCCCTTTCCTATAAAAAATTAAACTCCAATTTCTTATCAGAGGAAAAACAGGCAGTGTTAAGTATCAGTGCATTCTGCACACTCCAGGCTTTTATGTCTAGAAACAAACATCTGTAAGGCATTTGGCCCCTACATTCCACTTCAAGACTTGATGTAACTCTTAGCTGCATGTAGTACCCAGATGAGATGTGTGTGCTCTGATTCAGTATACAAATAGGAAGATGATTTTCCCTTAAAATTTTATCTCTAAGTTGTTTAAATTTATGGGGAAAATGTTTGTGGTCAACAGTGCTTATCAGAATGATGTAAAAAGTTATTTGTTGCAGTGTTTCTCAAGCTGTTTTGTGCATACAGATCACCCGGGAGATTGTGTTAAAAATGCAGATTCTGATTCAACAGGTCTGGGTTTCAGCCTGAGATTCGGCCTTTCTAACCAGCTCCACCATGATAGGAGCGTGTCAACCCATGGATCACACTCTGAGTAGCAAGGGTTTTTTGAGCCTGTGGGTGCCGCGCCGTATACTTACTACTGGATGTCTGAAATTCCATTCCAACCCATGTGAAAATCCTGGGGTGGGTACGGTGATGGCTTTGATTATCTCTAGGTTGAAAAAAATGAAACTCAGTGATGTAAGGTGCACTTCCAGGAAAAAGCAGAGCTGGGAGTTGAATCCGGGAACTCTGGCTTCAAACTCATGCTGTTAAGACTGTCCACTGCCTGTCTTCACTGCTTCAGTAGCCGAACCAAGGTCTGAGGTCTGTAATCAGACAGGGGCAGAACATCTCGATATGCCTCTGTGCTGGGGTGAATTTTAGAACGTGCTTTTGGTAGTCCCTGGTGCGGATTGGTGGATTGTAATCCTGGAGCTTTACCGTCTACTGGAACCGTCAGTAATTCTCGGACATTAGTTTTCAAGGTAATGCTTCTCGTTAATACTCTGTCACCCCGGGAGGGTACGGAACCATTTGCTTTAGCTCCCAGTAGTGTGAGAAAGGTTAAGTAACAATTACATGTGGCTCCTGACTTTGAATAGAATGAGCTTTTATCATTTTTACCAGTGATGCCCTTTGTTTGTACACAAGTTATAGAATGACTTTTGGGGAGTTATTTTTAGATTAATACAGGAATGTACTCATCTGTTTAGTCATGAGGAGGATCTTTCCTTCAAATCACACCACTGAGCAGTCTTTGCAGATGTCAATGTCAGAGGTATCGTTTCATTGATTTGTTGGGAAGAATGAAATCAGATTGATGGAGGAAGTTGACCTTCTACCTCTTACTGGTGCCGCAAAGAGTAAAACCCCACCGAGGCGTGCCTTTTGTGTAACCAATAGGATATGAGGAAGTCATTCATTTCGACTTAGATGCTAACTGGTACCATCCCAATCAGCTCCCATTTTAATCAAAGAAGAAGGGAGACATCCGTGAGCCCTTCAATGCTTATATTATAGAACTATAGCTGTTCGTTGGAAATTGCTCGAATGCTGCTTTCTTATGCCATTTTTAGTAGCTTTCCATTTAATAGCATGACCAGCATCTGTCTCATCCACAAACAATACTAATTTTGAACCAAAATATAGCTGCAGTAAAAAGAAGATGCAGAGAATAAGAATTATAAAATGGAAAGGTAGAGATAGATGCATCCTGGGGAAAAATGCCTCCCAGGCAATTTGAAGGAACAAAATAATGCAGATGTTTTCTGAATGTAGTAAGGATTTGAGGCCATTGGTAAAGAGAGCAAATTGAATGAGTAATATAAAGAATCAGCCTACAATAAGAGAATAATGATTTCACGAAGCAGTGTAGGAAGAGAAGGGAGGACAGGGAAATCTGAATACCTTTGATAGTTGGAATGAAATGGAAATATAACAGCTTAACGAGGGGAATAGAGAGAAGAGGCAACAAGGTCATAAGAGAGGCCCAATGCTTTTAAGCAAAATGAGGGGAAAAGTGTAGAAATGTGGAAAATTGTGGCCACAGCATTTTTAGACAAAGGGGGAAACGTCGCTTGGATTATTGCGTTTAGAAACTACCTTGTCATGAATTCTGCCACTCTGCCTGAAAGTTACAATTAGTCACGTGTGATAAGAACTGGCATGGATTGTAATGATAAACAGCAGTAATTTCAGTATGAATAATATGTGGAATGTGGAAAACAAAGGAGGGGAACACTAGAGCAGTGTTCCTATTGTGGTTAAGATGCATTTAACACACTTGGGGGACAAAAGGATTTCATACCTATTGGGTGCTCAATTAATACTGAAAGTGTCTATGGTGGTGAGGGGGCAGCTTTTATCATTGTGTGAAATGTACAATTACAAATAAAGGATATGATCCTTTCTACTCCAGACACTAAATTCTTCTAGATGAAGGTCATGCAGTCTCTTGCCAGGATTACACCACAGGAGGTGGTGGAAACTACAGGGATGAGATTTGTTTTTTCTCCTCCCAGTCTCTCCCTTATTCACTTTTTTTTCCCCCTCCTAAAGTTTAGGATCCCCTAAAAGCTAAAGACTTCCCGTTGGAGTGTGTGTGTGTGTAGTTCAGACCTAAACTGTATAGGGTAAAAGAATGTCTTTTTCTTTTTTTATATAAATTTATTTAATTTATTTTTGGCTGCGTTGGGTCTCCGTTGCTGCACGCGGGCTTTCTTTAGTTGCGGCGAGCGGGGGCTACTCTTCGTTGCGGTGCACGGGCTTCTCGTTTCAGTGGCTTCTCTTGTTGAGGAGCACGGGCCCTAGGTGCACGGGCTTCAGTAGTTGTGGCACATGGGCTTCAGTAGTTGTGGCTTGCGGGCTCTAGCGCGCAGGCTCAGTAGTTGCGGTGCAAGGGCTCAGTTGCTCCGCGGCATGTGGGATCTTCCCAGACCATGGATCGAACCCATGTCCCCTGCATTGGCAGGCAGATTCTCAACCACTGTGCTACCAGGGAAGTCCCTAGAATATCGTTTTCTTTATGACCAGTATCGGTGAATCCTGGTGTGCCTTTGAACTCTGGCATTAAAGTAAGGAAGGTGCAGTTAATAAAGAAATTGGTATTTTTCCAATGAAGTATCACATAGAATAATCTGGTAGGAATAACTCTAGTGGCTTCTCATGGGAGGAAACAGTTTCAAAAAAAATTTTTTTTAAGAAAATCTAATTATATGTGTATTTTTCTTTGGTGGGAGGTAGCTCTGAGAATTTACCAAGAAATTAAAATTGCTCAATAATCCACTGTCAAACAGAGATATTCAGACATTAAAACCAACCTGTTAATATCCATGTTTCTACTGGCCTTACGTCCTGCTTTTTCTTGTAGAATTTTAGATAATGTCTCAAAGAAACCAACAGAATGATTTGGAGAGGGGACCTCTTCTCATACATTTGTGTTTCATCCCAGGAAGTTTCTACACTCAGACTGACTTTTTTGCCCCTTCCAGATGAGTGGTCTTAGTGGCACACTGTCAGAAAGTCACTGAACTGTCCATGCCTCATGACTTCACACCTCCCTGTTACCAGCTTTGCTGTTCTCCAGATGGGTAGGAAAAGACTTGCCTGAAGTAAATAGTTAACTAAACCTCAGCTTGGGAGCTGCATCCGTGAACACTCCAGTTCTCTACTTCTTACAAAACACAGTTCAAAAAAATTCTAGACTGACATTCAAAGTCCTTTTTGATGTGGCTGCAGCCTGTTTCAACCTGATCTCCACTACACACAGTGACATACTGAAGGTTACAACATGGTTGACTCTGGGCTCCTACAATTCTCTTCCTCCCTGACTCTATTTATGCTTTTTCCCCCACCTGGGGGATGTCTCCCTTCATGTCTAAATCATACCTACCCTTCATAATCCAGCTCAAATATTAATATGCTTTACATATCCAGAAGGTATTGGAGCTGGAATTTAAACTCAGGCCCTCTGGCTTCAAAGTCTACATTCTTAGTTCTACCCCAGACACCCCCTCAAAACTTACGTCTCCCAAGAAACTGTGCTGATCCTCCCTAGCGTGATTTAAGCTCTCCCTCTTCCGAGCAGCCTTATGACTCTGTCTGGGCTCATCATTTGCGGCTTTAAATACGTGTTGACCAGGTCCTTTGATAAGCTCTCAGAGCACCAAGTGGAATAATTTCCTCCCTTCAAGAAGCTCACAGTCTAGGTTTGGAGAGAGGCAAGCAATAAATATCTATGAGATAAATCACTCTGAGATAACTTAGATACACTGTAATCTCAGTGGGGGCATGTGAATATAGGATCGTAGAAATCCAAGGGAAAAGAGGCTAGTGTAGCCTCCGTGGGCTGGGAAGAGATACTTCCAGCTCCACTTGGGAAATGATATTTGAATTGGACCTTGAAGCATGGGTGTGGTTTTCCTCTACAGAGGGTCAAGGAATGGGATTCCAGCCAAAGGAAAAAGGATGAGCAAAACCTTAGATACCGGAGGAAGTAAGACATACCAGGGGAAGACCTAGGAGATGTGGCAGCTGGGTGGTAGTGGACAGCATGAGATGGTCAAGAGACAAGTCTAGAACCATGAGAAAGGTCCGTTTGTTCTGTACGAGTGAGTGATGGGATCATCACAGCTACGGTTTTCAAAGCTCAGTGTGTTGGATGAGATCTCTCCCCCTTTGGAAGATTTCTGCAATTATAATGAAAGCAAGAAGGGACAATCTGCCTTACTACGTGGAATGTCATCAGAGTCAACCTTTTATTCCCTTCTTGTGGCCAATACACCTGCATGGGTTTGTACCATCTCAAAATTCCAGGGGGGGGGGGTGTGGGCAAAAGGAAGAATTGCATAAATTTTTACCCTAAGAGTGAAGGAAAAGCATTTCAGTGAATAAAATGAAGCTAGAATGTTTGCCTTACACTCTAAATAGTGAAACCAGACATCAAAAACCCAAATGCCTATGGAGAGCCAAGCAGGTAACACATACCAGTGACATGGCTCGAGGCAGTTGAGATGGGTGGAGGCTGGGGAGAGCACACACCTTTTCTAAAGGAAGCAGCAGCTACTCAGCTCATGGGATTCTTGCCATGCAAAACACGGTCTCCGTGCGGTTGGATATTGCAGTTTACCAAGTGAGTCAGAATTCTAGATGTTTAATGTTGGTTTTTAAGCGTCAGCAACTTTTTTCGTTAGCTATTTTAAATGGTGAGTGGTCCAACGTTATACACATATGGGCCATTTAGACCCGTCGACTTCCAGTTGTGGCCTCTGATGTGGAGTAAACAGGCTTAGCTCAGAATTTCTATAAAACAGGCAAAACTAGGTATGAACGCGCCTGCTGGTAGAGTAAGTCTAATCCATCAGCAGTGACTAAGCGCCTACTTCATGCTAAGCCCTCTGTGAGATTCTGTAGAGGCTATCGAATTAGCTAGACAGGGTAGAGACTTCTTAGGTTAATGCATGGTGGAAAATTGTGTTTTGGCAATTGGCACATAAGTACCAGACTGTCCTTTTGCACGTCTCTCTGTGATGATGTGTAATTCCAGAAATGTCCCTCTTATTTTGAGTCCCTGATGGGGAAAATAATGAGCATAGAATATGGTGAACTGAAGCAGAATTATGAGCTATTGTGCTGTATTTTTAAGTTATTCCCTATCATTTAAGACTGTTAAGCAATATACGTTTTTGTTTAGTTATTTTGTTCCTTCTAAGCCCCACTAGCACCACCACCATCAAATTGCTGTATTGCACTGGGGATTTTCATGCTGCTTCTGCCTTACTTGTTTTCACCATGACTCTGCTCTTTCCAGTGTCTCTCTCTCTCTCTTTTTCTCTCTCTACTCTGGCTCCATTTGTGGCAGAAAGCCCTTAAGTGAGTCTTTACACTGGAGGTTTGTATGCTCAGCCCATCAGTCTGTGTGCTATTACCGAGTTTTATCCTCTGAGTACATAGCCTGTAGTTGGGTTTGAATATTAAGTGTCAAACTCCAATGCACCGGTGAGAGATTTGCTGCGACCAGCAGGTCCCTTCCACGTCCCTGAAAGCAGCTGGGCACTCTCCTCATTGATACGCGGGCTCATTTCACACGTGTCACATTACTGGGGTGAAGCTGCTGATACAGTGCACGATGCTGAGGGGACCAGTACCTACATCTGGCCTCTGTCCTGAGATGAGGAGGGGAGAGGGACACCCACTCGGGAGAAAAGCGTGTAGAGCCGGCTGTTCACAAATGTGAAGGTTACTTCAGAGAGCCCTGGGAACATTTTGTCAGTTTTGTTTGCAGAGAGATAGGGAGTGAAGGATTATGATCCTTGGCGCCAGTCGTGTCCCCCAGGCCACAAGCTAATCCAGCAGGACACCAGATGTAACATAACCATTTTCTTTGCACATTTCTGTGTGGTTATCATGGAGGGCAGGAAGGGAATGAAAAGGCTTCACTGAGGAGATAATCATCAAACATCTCTCCCTCTTCTGCAAAGGAATCAGCCCTGGGTTCACATGCATTGAGTCATAGCAGCAGTCGTTCTTTGCACAGACATTTATTGAGCGACCTGTTGTGTGCTGGGCACCTTGCAAGATGCCGTGGGTATGGAGGTGAAGGTTCCACCCGACTTCACAGAGATCCCCTCCACGGATCTAGTCATTAATCCACTCATCCGGTCATCAATCACTGGTTGTCAGCCTGGTGCCAAGTTCAGCGCTAGACAGTCAAATAAGAAAGAGGGCAGAAGTTTGGTTCTGGAAGCAGAATCCTAGCTTTATCACCAAAAATACCTGGGTGACCTTTTTCTTCAAAGCCTCACATTGATCTGGAAAATGGATACTGAAGCAGTTCCTGCCTCGTGGATAGATGTAGCGATCAGGGGAGATGATATTTGAAGAATGCTTAGCACACAGCCAGGCACTAAATGTTGGCGATTAGAGTGCCGTAAGCTCGCCATCTAGCGGGAGACCACAAATGCGTGACCGCTAACAGAGCACAGGGTGACATCCGTGGACCTGCTGTCAGATGGTGGCTTAAATCCCAGCCTCACCACTTACTGGTGACCTTACAATTGTGGTGGTCTTGGGCATGTTACAAAACTTCTGTGAACCTTGGTTTCCTCATCTGTAAAATGAGAATGATATTAGTGTTTATTAGCTCAGTTCTCCGGCACGGTGTCCTCGACATAAGCCATCACCTGCTATCGTTTTCCATCCCGCTAACGGAACTCAGAGTAGCACCCAGAGCTCCCCACACGCCTCCCATTTGTACCGTATGTACCACACGTAAATCGTGTATCCCTGAGAGGTCGAAAACAATGATCAATTTAGTTGACAAATTTTTATTTTGTCTTTAGGTTTTCAGAATAATCAGGGTGTAACAGCTGCCGGGGCTTGATGATTCCTTTTCAAATCAAGTTCAGTGCAGCTGCAAAGTACCTGAACTTTGCCTTTTGCTAAGCAGAACCTGACGGGTTCAGTTAATATAGCACACGCATGTGATTCACCAAGACCTTTTTCCTGGGTCGGCAACAGTGCTTATTAAAAAGTAAAGAGACCTTTAGTGCTAACATACCAAGCAGGGTTCAAGAATGACAAGCCAGCCATCTCAGGAGAGCATTTCCCAAAGGTTAGCCCTGGAAATGAAACAAATCATGGTGCGTTCACATATTTGTTGGATGCAAATACAGTGTGATGTTTAAATGTATCACATTGCCCTTTGGGTGTTCATGGAAGATTTGGAATTACAATCTGTTGTGGTTCCTGGGTGACCAGGCATCCCACACACAGTAATTTGGCACTTAAGAGGCCAAAGAGTTTCACTGGGAGGGCACATGATGGAATTGGTAGTAGCGGATGGAAGAGACTACAGGGACCTTGACCCATCCCCTGTTGTCTTGGTCCTCATCTCTGATACCCTGTCTTTGTGCCCAGGTAAGGAGCCTTTGCAACCCACAGTTGTATCTGGAAGCTTTCTGGGGGATGGCGTAGGTGGTGGGAACTTCAAAAGGGAGGGTCAAGCTGACTACTAACAACGCAAAGAAGAAAATGCAAGTGCCTGAAGCGTTTGACATCCCCAGGGATTCAACTGAGTGGGCTGATCATTTTCTCTTTTTCCCTTTCAGTGTGTCTTTTTTTTTTTTAGGAGATGATAAACTAATTAACATCATTCTTAAGTGGCTTCAATTAACAAGGCAGATCTAAAGACTCTAAATACATTAATTCATTTATTCCTCAAAACAGTATTCTTGAGATGAGTGGTATTACTATGATTCCCATATTACAGATGGAGACCTTGAGGCTCAGAGAAGTTGAGTAACCTGCCCCAAGTCACAAAGCCAGCCAATGGTGAGGCAGAAATAAAAGGCGGGATAAAGTGGTTTCAGAGACTGCATTTTCCAGTAGCTCCCTGAGCCTCTATCTCCATCTTCTCACTCCCAGCCCTTTCTGTACTGCGTGGCCGGTTATTCTCCTAAAAATACAGGTCAGAATATGTCCTACTCTTCCTCAGACATCCTTCATGGATCCTTCATTCCTACCATTTGAAGCCTAAACTCATTTATTTACAGTGGCCTAGAGCCTGGCCTTTGGGGTCTGATGGGTTTCATTGAAGGGCACAGCTCCCCTTTATATCACTCAGGTGTCTTTCATAACCCTCTGAGCTCGGTTTCCTCAGCTGTGAAGCTGGTGTTAGAAGCTCCTACTTCACAGATTTGTTGGGGAGACTCCGCCCTCTGTTAGTCTGTGTAAAGCATTAGGCACAGTGCCTGGCACGTAGTAAGTGTTCCTTACATTGGTGCTGTTATTAGGTACATTCAGTGAAGCCTCCCCCATCTAGCCTCATCTTTCCAGGATCACTGCCCCCACTAACCTTCCCACATTCATCCTGGCTCCTGAAGATCGCTCAGGATCCCCCCAGGACACCGTGGAGTGTCATGCCTCCACCTGGGGAGCCAAACGCTCTGTTTAAACCGCAGTATTTCCAGTTCCTCAGGCTCCCCTTGTCTGACCGCAGAATAAACAAAACCTAATTATTCTCTGTGAGTCATCTCAGTTGTCACTTTACTGTGTATGTTTCCTCCACCACCACCAGCCCCCCCGCCCCCCTCCCAGTCAGAACATGTCCCTCTACCCTTGCTCTGCTTGGAACCTGGTTTTGCTGTTGCTTTCTATCAGCCGTTATTAATGTGAGCTCGTTTAGAAACTGGAGCATCCCATTCATCTCCGAATCCCGAACTGTACCTGGCCCCATGCTTTGATGGTTTTCACTAAGCGGGAGCTCAGCAAATGCCGAATGGATTAATGAGTGGATGCACACATTCAAATGAATAAAAATAACTTACATTATGTTCCCTTTAAAAACATTTACTTCCTCTGAATTGTCACTGAAAAAATCCTTGAGGATTAGAAATAGAAGCTGGAAACTTTTGGAATGTAGATTTTTTTTTCCCCTTTTGCTTCTTCAAGTTGTAGACTGAAGATGCCTACATATTTTAAATCTGAAGGAAATTCTGCTCACCCAGACTCTAAAGCCATGTGGAATTACCAGGAGTTTCGTATGTATGAATGCTGTATGTTGATGGCTGTCACATGGTCTAGAAGAATAGGGACCATGGGTGGAAATCAAGTGAACCATTTTTTCCTGGCTGGGGGTTTGCTTTAGGATCAAGGACTATTTTCTCACTAAGTGATACAGACCTTATTAAAGCAAGTACCTTTCTTAATATGATCCTTTTCTAATTTTTGTGAAAGGTTGAAGCATTTTAGGGTAAGTTGGAGCATTCTCTGTGAAGTGAGTAAAAGTAACTCATGACTGTTGTTGTGAAGATTCTTCAATAAGAAAATATTACAGAGAAAGTTTAGAAGAGGGTCTGGAACTTATAGTAAATGGTCTATAAATGCTCCATCTGAGCCCAAAACGTGAGGCTTCACATAATAGAAGTTGCTTGCATTTATCAAAGGGGTACGTGTGTGCAAGCATTTTGTGAAGTGTTTTACAGGCATTATTTCCTTCAGTCTTCAGACAAGTCCTCTGGTGTAGGTCCTGCTCACCACATGCCAGAGGAAGATGCTGAGGTTCAGAGCGGTCCGTAAATGTCCCAATGTCAGACACAGAGGAAAACTAGAACCCAAGTTTTGCTTACTTTAGGTCTTGAGTTCTTGCCATTAAATGTTATTTTCGGGCTTCCCTGGTGGCGCAGTGGTTGAGAGTCCGCCTGCCGATGCAGGGGACACGGGTTCGTGCCCCGGTCCGGGAAGATCCCACGTGCCGCGGAGCGGCTGGGCCCGTGAGCCATGGCCTCTGAGCCTGCGCGTCCGGAGCCTGTGCTCCGCAGCGGGAGAGGCCACGACGGTGAGGGGCCCGCGTACCACAAAAAAAAAAAAAATGTTATTTTCTCTCATGACAAAAATCAGAGAAGCAGATATTTTTGTCTTGAATATTTTGTCCTATATCTCTTGTGGCTGAGTCTACAATATTTATCACTTACTTGAAATCATGCTGTAAAGAAAATATCACCCAAAACAAGTTTGGATAAGGTCTCACATTAAACATGTAACTTTAGATGATGACCTGATGTGGCCCTCGGAACATTTACCAAGCTGTTCATGACTTCAGTCTGGCTTTATGACCTCCCCTTTTCCCTCGTGGAGATGCTGAGTGCTGTAGTGATCCACCTTTCTACCTGGCTATTTTCCCTTCATTTCATTGTCTTTGTCTTTCTGTAACATCGTGCCGCATGGCTTGGTGGTGCTTTGCTGTGAAGGCTTGGCTGTGGGGACTTTTCTTGTATCTTCAGAAATTCATTGCATTTCTTTTAAAATCAGACATTTCCTTCTGACTAGATGTGTTTTCTCTATTTTTGTTTAATCTGTGTGGGGTGGGGAGTTTCGTACGAAGAGGTACTCGCAGTATATTTTATCTCGCTATCGACTCCTGTTGAGACTTACATACACTTTTTAAAAATTGAAATATAGTTGCTTTAAATGTGTTAATTTCTGCTGTACAGCAAAGGGATTCAGGTAGACATATATATACATTCTTTTTTTATATTCTTTTCCATTAGGGTTTCTCACAGGATACTGAATATAGTTCCCTGTGCTATACAGTAAGACCTTGTCGTTTATCCATTCTACATATACTAGTTTGCCTCTGCTAATCCCAAACTCCCACTCCATCCCTCTCCCACCCCCCTCCTCCTTGGTAACCAAAAGTCTGTTCTCTAAAGACTTACATACACTCGTAGGGTATCTTTGCTGATTCACTCATTTATTTTCCTTCTCATGAGAATGCACGTGAACCAAATCATCTGGAGAAATTAAAAGAGCAATTAAAATCATGAAGGTCCAAACCCTTTCTTTTGCAAATGAGGAAACTGAGGCTCAGAGTTTAAGTAAACTAATCAAGGCCAGCTAGTTAATAGCAAGGATGGGATTAAAACCCTGTTAGTGACTACTTTAGGAAACAATTTTTTTAAGCCTTGTGTTTTTCAGAATACCAAATTTAGGAGGGATTTTTAGATGGAAAGAGGGTAGCAGTGCATCTTTGAAAAGTACTCTCAGCACTAGAAAAAAAATAAATTAACAGTATTATCAGCAAAGGCATGTGATGTATTTTACATAGAGGTCTTTCCCAGACTTGGGAGCAGCCCCTGCCACAGTGATTCTGTTGCGATCTGATGCTTACTGTTCTCATACGTAAAGATAACTGCACCAAGCTTGCCTTGATAGTTTTACTATTTCCTTGAGATTACATTCTGGAGATGATGAGACCAGCTTGAATTTTCAGTGTAGTTGTGAGACCTTTCTTACGTTGAAATGAATTCTCGTAAGCTGATTATCTCTCTGAAGAAAATATGATGTCCACATTTCACAGCCTAGTGCCTATCATGTTAGTGCCATTTTTATTCTGAGACATGTCCCCTGGTCTGAATTAAATAAGGTAATAAGGCGCGCTGGAGTCCAACACATATTAAATAGAATGTTTTTTTTAAATTGAGGCTTACAGAGAAGAGGATGGATTTTCTTTATGGTACATTTTCTTGCTCCATGTTGAAGTACGTGCTTTTCTTTTATAGAGCAATGAGTTATGAAGCTCAAAAATAAAGTGTTCTCAGCGGTGTAAATAAAGGAGTTATCTGAGCAAATATATCACACCATGTACTAAGGGTTTTTTCCTTACCTTTTGTTTTGGTTTCGGTTTTTGAAACCTTTTCCCCCCTTTTCCCCCCTTCTCCACGACAGGCTGGTTTATGCAGTGATGAGGGTTGTGTATTGTTGACACATTAATCATGATAATAGAAATGGAGAGCTACTTTTCATTGAGAAACAGATTCAAAATAAAAGGTGATTAATGAACAAAGGTGTCATGCATTCCCAATGACGTGCTTCGTACCCCAGCTCTGTAAATCTGTTTGTATCTCAGCCTCTTGTGAGCTTTCTGACTCCTACATCCGTTCTCCATTTTCCATCAATGGTTCGTTGACCCCCACCCCCACCCCCCAACCTACCAGGTGTCTTGGAAGGAGGCCCATTCGAATCATGGGAGGATCTTTCTCGTGGTGCCGTATGTCCGATGGGACTCCAAAGGCTGGGGAGCAGTGGTTGCCGTTCAGGGGCAGGACTGCTACTATGTCTGAGAGGCCTCCCTTTGTAAGCCCTTTGCTTGTACCTGCACAATCTCTCTCTCCAATGACAAAGATCAACAGAATTAGTGAGAAGATGGAAAGTAACCAATGTGGATTGGTGGGGTGGGCATGGTCCATTGTGCTGAAGCTTCTTCTGTGAGTGAGAGCTGATCGTGGCATCCTGGCCCATCTAAGCTCCTCTCTTGTGAAGGCATATCACCGTCTCTGTGGCATCACCCACCCACCTGGCCCCCGCCCAGGTCCTGAGCCATCACCAGCAAGCGATGATGTTTGCTTGGAATGGGGAACATTCTCTCTGAGAGCAAATACAGCATAATTGCCATTCAGATCAGGGTTGAAGTTCTGATTTCTCCATGGGAACTTGCACAAATTCTTAAGCTCCCTGAGTATCACACTTCATCTGAAAATTAGAAATAATGATGCCCACAGCATAGGGATGTCGTGGGAATGCAGTGGAATGCGGCGTGCAGATCGCTCATCACGGTGCATGGCTCAGAGGGAGCGTTGAATACTGCTTCTTCTCCTCCTCTTTCCTATTATTATTCTTACTATTCTCCTGTTATTATTATTGTCTTGTTATACATTCACATACGTATGTCTCTATTTGTCTCAAATCGATATTTACTGAGTTTCTTTAAGTTACAATATTTTACATCACTTTACTTCTTTAAGATCATCTTCAGCTTGGGAGGAGGCCTTGAGTATGATTACAGTAGGTACAGCTCTTTGAACACCCCGTGTGATTACACTCTAAACCCTTTCCCTATGTTATCTCATTGAATCATTGAAAGAATCTGCAAAGAGTCATTGTCATTTCCACCTTATCCACAAGGGAACTGAGGCCCAGAAATGTAAAGTAATTTACTCAAGGTCACACAGCTAGGAAGTGCTGGAGCCGGGATTTATACCCAGGTGAGGAAGACTCTCAACGTCAAAACCCTTCCTTCATGCATACACTGGTCTCTTCAAATGTTGTCATGGGTCCTCTAGTGACCCGTCGGAAGCTGGATATGGGATCTGTGGGGAAATTGGGCTTAAAGAAACAGCTTTCAGTGATGTGATGAGTTAGTGAAGAACCCCTGGGTCTCAGATGGAGACCCTTGCAATGCCAGAAGAGAACGTGATTTCATTCTAGAATTATTCACTCATTCATTCATCCATCCCACAGATATTTAACGAGCACCAGTTTTGGTCCAGACGCTGTGTTAGGTGCAGAGGAAGGTCCTCAGTAGGGGACAAAACCCTCCGTGTCTGAGTCCTCGTGGAGTATTCAGTGGAGCAGGAAAGGCAGATGCTGATCAAATGGTTGTGTTTTGCTGTGTGAGTTATAAGTGACGATAAGGGAGCCGGTCCTAGATCTGCTGGAGAGACAGATGGAGGAGGCTTTGCCAAGGAAGCGATATTTGAGCTGAGAGTTGAAACCACACAGGGTAGAAACCACAAGGGCATGGTCTCCTTTCTCTCTGAGCCCTGCTCCTGGAGCCTGGCGAGTTGCAGGTGACACTGAGCCCTCTCTCTAATCAGTTTTCATGCCTTTGAAGTAGCAGAGTTTTTTCTGTATCAAATTTCTGCAGACGTTCGTCCTCTCTGTCCATCTCGAGTCTTTTATGTGTGAGGTTCGGTGGTTTGTACATGGATGAGATCCTTTGGTCTCCTTGATACCAAGTAGGTACCAGGCCAGCTCCAGACACTGATGGATTTGGGTAAACTCAGTTCATGTGAACTCGT
Source organism: Leucopleurus acutus (assembly GCF_964270905.1). Classification (NCBI taxonomy): domain Eukaryota; kingdom Metazoa; phylum Chordata; class Mammalia; order Artiodactyla; family Delphinidae; genus Leucopleurus; species Leucopleurus acutus. The sequence goes on along the minus strand of NC_139158.1, from coordinate 33,621,915 downwards.
GAACATTTGCTGAGAAGCCTCATTCCTCTTGGTGGAATGAACTCACTGGCTGTTGGTGCTGTGATGGGAAGGAACATTTTTGTCTCCCAGACAATTCTGTGTGATGCCAATAATCAGCTTGCAGTCCCCATCCATTTCTACTAGTCTTTTATCGTTCAACCTGAGTCTGTCTGCAGGAATTAAAAATCATTCCTGTCTCTGGTTTACTTTGCCCATCCTCCCCTCCAGGACCTCTAAGAAACCTCATGGCCCACAGTCCCCTTTAAAGGGTGGAAATGTGGAATTCTCTAGGTTCATGGTAGGAAGCTGCTCCACGAAGCTGAGGGTCACCGTTTTTCTCCTCCTGCTAGAAATGAGCCTCAAGGCCCTGCCAAAAAAGCCATACTGGGCAATTTCTCTACTTTTACTTTTTGTTTATTTTTTGCGGTACGCGGGCCTCTCACTGTTGTGGCCTCTCCCGTTGCGGAGCACAAGCTCCGGACGTGCAGGCTCAGCGGCCATGGCTCCCGGGCCCAGCCGCTCTGCGGCATGTGGGATCTTCCCGGACCGGGGCACGAACCCGTGTCCCCTGCATCGGCAGGCGGACTCTCAACCGCTGCGCCACCAGGGAAGCCCAATTTCTCTACTTTTAAAAAACTGATAGGTTTACCAAATATTGGTTAAAAGTATGAATTTTACAGCCACACAGAACTGGATTTGGATCGTGGCTTTGTTGATTACTAGCGGTGAGACCTGGGGCAATTTCTTTCAGATTCTTAAGTGTCAAGTTCATCATCATAAAAAGGGAAATAGTGGATGTTGTGCCCGGGAGGGGTGTTTTGTAAGTAAAATGCCTGGTAAGTGGTAAATGCTTAGTACTGGATAATGATCATAGCAGTATTACTATTTATTATTATTCTTCATATCTTTACTTATTTAGATCTTTGTGAACATGTATGTGAATCTGTGTAAGCTTCTATATCAAGGGTGGCAGTCTTTCTCCATAAAGGGCCAAGTAGTAAATATTTTGGGGTCTGTGAGTCAAAGAGTCTGTCACGACTAGTCAGTTCTCTTACAGCGTGAACACAGCCATGGATAATACACAGATAAAGGAGCATGGTTGTATCCCAATAAAACTTTTTTAGCAAAACAGGCTACGTGTTGGATGAGACCCACGGTCCATCTGGTCCACGGGGCAAGCTTCAGTGGCACAGTTGCCTGGTCTTGCACAGCCTGCCTGTGTGGTCCTGAATAGGTCTCGCCCTGATCACTCAGTCACCAAAACATGGGCCGTAAGTGACAGAAACCCACCCACCATAGGCTCGGCCAGAGGGGCACCTTCTCAGGAAGGCACCCCAGTATCTCGTGCTCATCCTCAGTTTAGGACGTTCAGCGAGGCATCAGCAGTGAAGGCAGAGAGACACAAAGGTTATCTGGAACCCAGGTGGCGAGTGGAGAGCTCTGGGTGGGGCCCTCTGCTCCCCTCTGCATCGGCTCCGTTCTCCTTGCTTTCCAAGGGTGGACTTGCCCTGCTGTGCCATCTCCTTGTCCCCCATCACTTCTCCCAAAAGGTGCCCTGGTCCTCAGTCTGTGTCACCATCCAAGGGCCGTGTCCATGAGCTGACAGCAGCATGTTGCCCTCATGTCCAGGTTGTAAAATCCTAAGATAAGGGTCCTAATGCCCATCCCAGGGTCAGGCCTTGCCCTCTTCCAAACATCTGTCCAGGGAGAAAGAAGGTGAGTGGGAGAGAGACGAGACACCCCCATTCCTGGGCAGGTGCCCTTCTTAGAAAAAGGGATGTGGGTGCAGAGACACAACAAAACATCCCCCTCTTCCTTACTCCTAAACAAACCTTTGCTCAATAACGCCTCTAAGTGACACTGTTTTGACTCCGCACCATATTGCAACTGCCTATTCTGGGCCTGGCCACAGGGATGGCTCCTCTCTGCTTACCCAAGAAGAACCTGGTGATATTTCCCAGCTGAAAGCACATACCTCTTTCCCTCACTCTATACCCAGAAAGTTTTAATTTTATAGAGATTGAAATAATCAGGTCTCACGTGTATATTTCCTTTCACAGAGTTGCTTTCGCATGCTTTGAATGCAATGTCCTGTCTTATGTACTTGGTGGAAAAAAAGTGATATAAATACACCTTGAAATTTCCCTAGAGTTCAGCTTCCCTGTTTCATACCGAGTCTAGCTAAAGTTTGGAGCAGAATAAAAAGCGCCTCATTGCCTTACACCCTGTTATCTCTGGCAGGTTCAAATACAGTTTCTCCAAGAAGGCTGTGGTACCTTTGCTCTTTCTGGCCTTGATTCTGAGAGTCTGAGGATTTCTTTGGAGTACACACAGAAGCATCTTTCTGACAGACAGTGCAAATTAAAAGATCCTGTGCGGCCCAGGAACCTGGGACCCAAATGTGCCCCTTGGGTTTTCATTTATGGTTAGGCAGTGCAGACACAATTATTGCTGACAGGGAAGCAGAGGCTGGTGGCAGAGTGCATGTGACAGGAGGCTCATGCCAGCCCATAATTGGGAGGATTATTTTTAATCAGAACATACCCTACAGCCCAAACATTAGAAATCTCCTGTAATGCCAAGACAGGAAATTAAACACACCAACAATAAGCCTCAAAGCGGGGTGGCGTAGAGGGTGTAATATCGTTAGTCTCTCAAAGGTCCCTGGAGCTTTAGGGAGAAGTTTGCTTCCCTGGGGAGGGAGACCGGGAAGCACCTTCCCACGGAGCAGCCGCCGATACTGTACCTGAGCCCTGACTGGACAGGGTGAGTGCAGCCAAATTAAACGCAGCAGGCAGACTAATGGACGCTTATTGCATTTCAACAGTGTGACAAGTCGAATATAAGCCTTGGAGCAGCAGCTGCAATTGCATTTCATCAGTGAGGGAAGAGCCCCATTGGTTCTTTAGTTTGGGAATGCTTAAATGACACCTACTATGTGCCAGCAGCTGCGTTGGCCAGTGGTCTACCTGGGCTCTGCTGTCAGCGTCACCTGGATAATCTTACTTACTTGGCAAAAGTTTACAAAGCATGTTTCAACTTTGTTTATTGGAAGGACTGTGGTTGACCAAGTAGGCATCATTGTTGGGCGTCTGGCATGATGAACATGTATTGACGAGCCATGCCAGGTAGTTATATCATGTAATCCTCACACCGGCCCTCCAAGGAGCAGGGCATTATTATTCCCATTCAATAGGTAAGAAAACAGAGGCTCAGAGAGGTCAAGCAGCTTGCCGAAAATCACATTGCTAAATGAGTGGGAGAACTGATTTCGAACCCGAGTCTGTGTCCCAAATGGCTATAGTACCATCATTCATGAGTAAGGTCAAGTATGACCTGGGGCTGTAAAGTGCTGATGACCCCATGGAGAGGACAGATAAAGCCACTAATGTCTGCGAGCCACGAGTGCCCAGAGGTACCAGTGGAATTCTGAGAGCAGGGATGTGGGAGCTCTTCGCTGTGCTTGGCAAGGGCACCCCAAGGATGTGATAGGATAGGTCCCTGTTCCCCAGGCAGACGAAAAGAGAACAGACTCCCAGGCAAGGGAAGCAGCCAGGGCAAAGGCTTGTGAGGTTGGAGTCGGGTGAGGATTCCATTTTAGCTTAGAACTATTGGCTGTTGGCTTTTGTTCTTGTTCAGCTCAGTCACTTAACATTCAACAAAGGCAAGAGGGGAAGAACATGACCTTTGGGGGAATACTCAATACAGACCAGGCATCGGAGGTGGGAACGGGGTAAGATGCAAGAAGAGATGGTGCTGGACAATCAGCTCAAAGAGTGTCCCATGCCGGCCTTGCTGCATGGGTGCTCATGCCTGATTGCAGTGGGAGATGGTGCTTTAACCCACGGCACCCCTTAGAAAACAAACCGCAAGTTCACAGTAAAATGATGCATTGGTCTTGAGTCTGGAGCTCCGGTGCTGAGATCCTGCAGTGAATCCAGGGACACGGCAAATCATTCGCATGGCCGAGCACGGCTGGGCAGATCACTACTGCAGTGGCGGCCAGTGGTCAGCAGCCTCATGTCATGTAGCTGAGAGTCACTGGATTCCCTTGGGGAGGGTCGCCATCTCCACCCTAAGGAAGCTGTCATGCACCTCCCATTCTGGCCCGCTTGCCTCCCATCTCAGGAGTGATTGGCGCCTGCCCCTCCACGCTCCCCCATTGCCAGATCGCACATTATTAAGCCCCTATGGTACCAGCTGCATTACTCTGTGCTGATGCGGCTTCAGGGCCCCTTTAAGAACAGTTAAGCTCCAGACACCCGAATAAGGTCAGGGGCCGCTGAGAAGCTTGGAGAGAGCGCACGTGGTCATGATCACCGATGTGGTCAAGATATAGCGGGCGTATTTGAAGGCAGAGCTGCTGGAGAAGCCTCCCAGCTGGGGGAGATGCCACCCTTTGAGACACGTGACTCTTTTGTTGGCAAGTAACAGAGACCCACTCAAAATAGCTCGAAAAACGGGGACATCCATTACGCAGCCCAGAAGTGAGTCTCAGCCGTGAGAGTCGGGAGGTGCGGTCAGTACCAGGAGGGTCAGGCATCCTGAGCAGCTGGGTCATCCGTCAACGAGGCAGCCCCCACGCCCACCCGGAGCCCTCTGCCTCGGGGCCCCTGCACTCTTGCCTCTTTGCCTCTCTGCTCTGTTCTTCCTGCTCCAGAGCGTGGCTGCTTCCCTTCTTGCTGAGTACGTGGCAGGGAACAGTGACCCCACCATAAGCGAGTTCTCAGTTCTGGGAGCCGGCGGAAACTTCGCAGCGCTGTGCAAATTCCCGGAAGAAAACTGAACTTGGATCAGGTGACATCTCATCCCTACTCAACACAGCCCTAAGGGAACCAAGGGTCAGGTACCTCAGACCTGATTTCTGGACTGAGCTACGTGGAGATGAGGTGGGGGAGGGAAATAGCTCTTAGAGAAGCTGGTAGTCACCGGAAGTGTGTCTAAAGTTAGCCACAGGGTGAGAAAGCCTGCCTCCCTCCCTCCCTCCCTCCCTCCCTCCCTCCCTCCCTTCCTTCCTTCCTTCCTTCCTTCCTTCCTCTCTTCTCTCCCCTCTCCCTCACTCACTCTCATCCTTCCTTCAGCAAGTACTATCACATGCCTTCCATATCCACTGCAGTGTGGTCAGAGGTAGAGTTAAAACGGTGAGCAGACACACGTGATCCCTGCCCTCATGGAGCCGGCATGCGGGTGACACAGGCAGACTTGAATTAGAGCGTTTTCAGCTGACTGTGAAGAGACAGCTGTGAGATGCACTATGAAGGAAAGACAATGGGCTCGTGAGACTGTGTGGCCAAGGTTTCCATGAGGAAGTAACGATGAGAGTTAATTGGGTGTTAAGAGCATCCCAGGTCAAAGACACAGCCTACAGAGCATCCCTGTGGCTGGTGGGGAGTAAGATGTGACCCAGAACTGGCAGGTCCCTGGGGCTGGTAACACAAGGGGTCTGGAAGGAGGGTGTGACTGCTCACTAACTAACAAACAAGGCTGAGGCTGTGGCCAGGAGCACACCATGTGGGGCGTCAGCCTGTGTCCCCCACCGTCGTGAGCTTTGTCCTCAACGGAACGGGCAGCCATCCACCTAGGGTTGAAACCGTCAAGTAACGTGGGTGCATTCATAGCTTGGAAAGATTGCTCTGCCTGCTCCGTGGGGGCCTGAGAGGGGCAGGTGTAGAGACAGGAGGTCTCAGCAGCTCATCATGGTCACCCGTGTGCAGGAATCCATGAAGCAGTGCGTGGCCAATTCTGTGGAAGTAGAAACATTGCAGTAGCCAGCCCTGTTGAGAGAGTCCGAGTTAGAAGCTTAAACTACGCACTGCCTGCCCAGGGGTCATCAACTTCAGCATCTTGGAAGTAATTGGCTCGCTGTCTGTGCATCCATTTGGATGGAGTGCCGAGGTGACTGCAGCTAATGCACGGAGTGCGCAGCTCTGCCTGCCTTTGTTCCGACGTCCTTTCTGTTCCCTTCACTCACAGCTCTTTAGCTGGTGCATAGTCTCAGTGCCATGAAAATTCCATCCAATTTCACTGGGACCCAAGATTCTCCCTGGTCACAGATTGCCCTTTAGGTAGTTTGTGAGAGTAATTACAAACTCAGGACAATCTTAGTTTTGTTTTGTTTCATTTTAAGTGACATCACTGCTTTGGAACTCTAGATCCTTAGATTCTCCTTGCTGTCTGGTGCCATTGCTAATGACCATTTCTATTCTCACCTTGTAACAATAGTTCTCAGCCTTTGTTTTTATAAAACAATCCACCTAAAGGATTTGACAGATTCTTATTAGTGTAAAGGATGGGGGGGGGTATAAAATTCATTTCAGCTGCAGGTTGGATTAAAAACAGATCCAAAGGTGTGGACACGAAGCTGACATGGATGTGAAATTAATCTTATCACCTGCATGCCAAGTAGGGGAGCACCATAGAAGGCCATGATGCTCAGAGAAAACTTCTTTCTGGAGTAAAGCTCAGTGCCCTTCCTTGGTGCTGTAGCACTTTGGGTCAGCGAGCTTCCTAGGCTTTCCAATGTGGTGAGCAGCTGCTAAGAGGCTGGGCACTGTGCCAGGCGGCAAGGCAACTGGGTTGGATAGAACATTGTCCTTGCCCTCCTGGACAGGCCAATGCTGCAGTGGGTTAGAGAGAGTGTATGATTCTTGTTCAGATAGAGGAATGTGCAAAAGGCCATGGAACACCTGGAAAAAAATCAGTCCAGCTGGATGGGTCAATGAAAGTTACAGAGAGAAGTTTACATTTGGGTGGACCTTGAAGAATGAGTTCAAATTGGGCCAGGTGATGGGGAGCTCTGGAAGGAAGATGTGGCCAAAGGGTTGGAGGTGTATAGTGCTACGTGTCTTTCAAAGTAGTTCAATCTAGCTGGATCTTCAATGTGAGTGAGTGTCTTAGGGGATGGAGGAAACAACTGGAGAGGAGGAGGGGCAGGGGTTAAGAAGGTTGAACTTGATCGTAGGACCTATAATAAGTATATCTATGGGGCTTCCCTGGTGGCGCAGTGGTTGAGAGCCCACCTGCCGATGCAGGGGACACGGGTCCTTGCCCTGGTCCGGGAAGATCCCACATGCCGCGGAGCGGCTGGGCCCGTGAGCCATGGCCGCTGAGCCTGTGCTCCGCAACGGGAGAGGCCACAGCAGTGAGAGGCCCGCGTACCGCAAAAAAAAAAAAAAAAAAAAAAAAAAAATTGTATCTATGGATATATGATCAGTCTACCTAGGATCTACCACTACTGCTATTTCTATTATTAGGGCACAGATAATTCTCCAGCTGAGGCATACCATGAATTTATAGAAGATAACCATATAGTTTGACTATTCATTTCCTAACTGTCCTAACGCTTCTTTCCACTTCTTCTGGTTGCATTCTTCTCATCATTAAGATCTCAACCCCACTGCCACTTCCTGGCAAGGCCTCCCCCAGCATCCCTGACCAAGTTCTGTCTTCCCCAGTAGACTGTAGGCATCAGGAGGACAGTGTTAGGCATTAAAAAAGACTTAATAAATAATAATAAAATTTTAAACGGCATCGACTTTGCACCAGGCACAATGCTAAGTGCCTTACAAATATTAACTTTTTAAAAAAATAAATTTATTTATTTACTTGTTTTTTATTTTTGGCTGTGTTGGGTCTTTGTTGCTGTGCGCGGGCTTTCTCTAGTTGCGGCGAGCGGGGGCTACTCTTTGTTGTGGTGCATGGGCATCTCACTGTTGTGGCCTCTCTTGTTGTGGAGCACGGGCTCTAGGCGCGCGGGCCTCAGTAGTTGTGGCACGCGGACTCAGTAGCTGTGGCTCACGGGCTGTAGAGTGCAGGCTCAGTAGTTTTGGCGCATGGGCTTAGTTGCTCCATAGCACGTGGGATCTTCCTGGGCCAGGGATCGAACCCCTGTCCCCTGTGTTGGCAGGTGGATTCTTAACCACTGCACCACCAGGGAAGCCCCCAACTATTAACTTTTAATACTCACCTCTATCCATTGAGGTAGGTACTATGTTTATTCGCATTTTACTGAGACAAAGAAAGGTTAAGTGACTTATCTGTGGTCACAAAGCTAGTAGGTAGTGGAGATGTGGATGGATGGAAGGAAGGAAGGAAGGAAGGAAGGAAGGAAGGAAGGATTGAATGAAGGAAAGAAGGATGGAAGGTGCTTGGATGGATGGGTGTGTCACTGAATCAAACTTTGGTCCATTCTCCCACTCACAGTAAAGCCAATCTACTGACACTAGGCTGTGGTGAAGGGAAGTACCGCATTCACTGTGGGCACCAGACAAGGAGGGCAGCTAATGCTCAAAAAACCCTAACTCCCCTTCTGGATTTCAGGGAAGAGTTTTTAAGGGCAAGACGAGGGAGGGAAGCCACAGGGTGTGTGATCAGCTTATGCACAGTTCTCTGATTGCTTGATGTTGAGGTAACAGGGTCGTGTCACTGGGGTTAACATTATCAGTTCTCAGGCTCCAGCGGGTCTGGGGGTTACATACTCATGGTCATCATGTAGTTAACTTTGTCCATTTGTTGGGGGTTTTAGTACCTGTAAAACAACTCAGGAGTGGGCATCAGATACTATTATCTAGGTACTTCAGGGAGGAACTAAAGATTCTGTGACTGCCGTATGATTGATTTACTGTTTAAATTGTTTCTAGTTCTCCTGGCCCAACTCTACTTTTGTCCCAACATGTTTACAACCTTTCAAACATTAATTCTTAAGCCAAGCTTTTGTGACTCAGGGGAGACCTGGAAGACTAGAGCTTTTCTACAAACAAGAAGCAGGCAGAGGACATGGTGAGGGTCTATCCTGGGAAGGCCCCATGGGGTCCTGCTTGGTTACAGATGGATGAGCACTGTTACCACCATCCTCAAGCTTCATAGCTGTCTATACCCTCAGTCCTCTCCAGCCACTGGTCTCTCTCTTTCCAGTATTTTGGAACCTCTTGATGTTATCAGATATTCTAATTTATCAACGCCAGTGCTAGTGAAGTTTAAAAAAAACGTGAAGTTTAAAAAAATGGTGCATATTAAAAAGGGGAGGAGTATTTTTTAAACATATATCTGCCAATCATGTTTATAATTGAACTCTGAAACTTGTGAATTGCATTGAGTCTGGGTATAAGTTATAACCCTGCTTTACAGGAGTAATTGAAAGAGCACTGGATCAGGATTCTAGAACACTGAAAACCAGTCCCACCTCAGCTACTTAAGTTTCTTCCAGAGAGGAAGCAAGTCAGGGCCAACTCTCGTTGGTGCAAGGTGCCGTATACATCTTTCAGATTTATTAGTAAATCTTTTTTTTTAATCTATTTATTTGTTTTTGGCTGCATTGGGTCTTTGTTGCTGTGTGCGGGCTTTCTATAGTTGTGGCGAGCAGAGGCTACTCGTCGTTGTGGTGCACGGGCTTCTCACTGTGGTGGCTTCTCTTGTTGCGAAGCACAGGCTCTAGAGCGCAGGCTCAGTAGTTGTGGCACAGGCTTAGTTGCTCCGTGGCATGTGGGATCTTCCTGGACCAGGGCTCGAACCCGTGTCCCCTGCATTGGCAGGCGGATTTTTAACGACTGCACCACCAGCGAAGTCCCTCTGTTAGTAAATCTTGATTTTTCTGGTTGAAGATGACCTTTCCCCCTACTCACTGAGTTATATGATATTATAATAGCCATTTGCAGCTCAGGTGATATTTGGTTTATTTAAATATTAATAAAAATGAATCTTCCTCCCTCTGATTGGGTGACAGTAGCCATGTTTATAAAATTTATTATTGATGGGACACCTTATATCACAATTTTATTCATTGCTAAATGAAGTCACTTGGAACCCTAGCTATCACGGGATTGAGCATTACAGAATCTTCGAGTTCTAGAATTGAAAGGAAATTTAGAGTTGGTTTCATTCTGCCTAACTCAGTTCAGGAGATTCCGCAGTAATATCTCTGAAAGATCAATCTCCCATCCTTGAACACATCCTGTGACAAAGGGCTCACTGTGTAAGACAGGAGTATAGCAGAATGGTTCTAAACTTGGTGCCCAACTGCCCAGGTTCAAATCCAGGCTCCCCTACCTGTATGCATACTTTGCTCAACTTACTTGAGCTGTGCGAATCTCAGTTTCCTCTTCTGAAGTGGAGAAAATAGTAACGCCTTCCTAATTGGAGTGTGAAAGCATGCTATGAAAATATATTTGAAGATTTGCTGTTAATCATTTTCATCATCATCGCCATTGTCATTGTTAAATTTACCATATAATCAAGCACCTATTTTAGAGGTTAACCAGATATTACTATGATAAGAAAAGATACAGACACAATTCAAGGATACATTCCTCAATACTAAAGTCTTCCCTTCTCTTACTCCCTAGGAAACTGCTCAAAGAACTCATGCAAGTGGAACTTACAGCTTCCTTGATCAGACTCAACATTCAGTAAGTGCTACCGCTTTTGGAAGGTCATTACAGAATTCCATCCATTGCTTTGATCCTGTTTGTGATGAAAAGTCTCTTCTGCAGGCCTGGGGTTCCCACAAACACTTTGCTGCCTGCCTGTGTCTTTCTTTTTTGTACCACTGCGTTGGATTCAGAGATGAGAAGACGCTTTGCTAGATAGAACCCCGGAAAAGAATAGAGAAAATGTCTGAGAGTGTGGATGGGTTAAACCTACCATTACTGCCTGGGGGTTAAATTAAATGTGCTTTTGTTTTCTTTTTGTTCCCTAAATTTTTCTCATCAGGAGACATTGTCCCCCTCTCCCAGTCATAGGACCCTGCAAAGTCAAAAGAAGTGGCAGCAATCAGAGGAGTTAGTGAGACCATGTATTTCTTGAAGCATTTAAGAACAGTTCATTTTGCTCTTTCTGAGCCAGAATACATTACTCCTATATAGAAATTACTTCAGAAAAGAAATTCTGTACTTTAAGATGCTGGGGTACATTTTGGAAATTTCATTTGTTTTTAGCAAGTAAGCACTTTCTGCCGTCTGCCTGTCTTATTGGACGCAAGGACTTTATTTTTGGTGAAGCTAGCAGTATTTTGTCCAATTTCTCCAACTCTTATTTTTTCTGATACACCAGCATTCGGGGTAGTGGTGACACTGCATCTCCATAAAGTCTCTGCCATCAGCTCTCCTCTCCAGGAGTTCTGCTGGCGAGCAGCTTGTTTGGGGAAGAAATCTGTAATAATGTAACCATAAATATCAAAATTTAAAAAGGCTAACTTAAGGAAATATTTAGTTTTTTCCAAGATGTAGCTTCCTTCATAGGTTTCAGAATTTCTTAACATATTCTACTTCTGAGAGTGGAGGTGACTAATTTGACACCTCAAATATCATAAAGGGGCAGGTAGAATTGGAGGCTGTGGGACTCCAGGCCTGGGAGAGGCTGATCAAAGGGAATTCTTTCACCCTCAGTGGTATTTCAAGACTCCCCTTATTGCTATGGCATTTGCATATGCGAAGGGAGCTGGGGAGGAGGAGACGGAAAGAAATGAAAAGATGGTGTATTCGCCGGCTCGGCACATCAGAATGATTTCCTGTAACCCTGATCAGCTAAAGCTTGTATCACACAGGAGATTAGACCCACAGCTTTTGTTCCCAATAAGAAAGGAAACTTCATGTCTAATTCCCTACATGCCACATCTATCCGTTAATGCCTTTGAATTTCAGGCTACAGCATTTCTTGAAAACTGGGGGATTTTGTAAGCGAAACAAGGAGGGGGCTGTTTGGCATGCAGTCTGTTCAGATCTATTTGGTGTGAAGTTAAATATGCATGTTGCTTTAGCTGTTCCTGTTTCAAGTAGTTTCCTTCTCCTGGATGCCTCGGTGGTGCTGGAGCAGACGGGGGAGGGGTAGAGGGAGGAAGGTTTTGAGGATGGGTTTTCTGATGATCTATGATCCTCCCACCTTTCTCTTTACCTTCTGGACATGATACAAGTTACTGCTCTCGGGAAGAAACCCATGTGCCTTTCCTGGATTGGAGCTGATGTTTCTAACCTAGGGGAGGCTCTAGTCCCTGAGATAATTAGTACAGTGTTGTAAGGAACTCATGTTAATTTGTCTTTGGATATGGTATTTCCATATCTAGAACTGCAGTTGGAAGAGGAAAAACTTATTAATTTGCTGCTCCAAACCAGTGTGCAGATATCTGATAATTTTTTGAGAAATTAAAAAGGAAGAAATGGAACACCTCCTCACTGGGGGTATTTAGAGCTGTTGCCCAGTCTCTGTGCCTAATAGCTTCCCATGCTTTCCTTGTGATCATAGCTTCTCTAGCACAGAGAATCAACTCCCAGGGCCAACAAGTCACTTCTCCTAGAATGTAGATGGAGTTCTGGGAGGTTGCTTGGTTACCAGGAAAGCAGATGATCTGACATCTGCATTGGGCTATGTGCCTGGTCCTTGTGTCCTCTTCACCAGTCACATGTGTGGTACCTCGTGGGGGTCAGGAAACTGCTCCAGCCCCTCATGGGATTTGATGGGGAGCAATGACTTTGCAGTTGGAATTTTCTCAGATCTAACGCTGTACCTGGACTGATGTTGTGGCTAAAATCTTCTCTTGCTCTGAGACAGGGTTTGATGTCTCTGTTGGCTTCAGAAAATCAATGTCCATTTCCTGCTTTGAAAGTTTAGCTATCGTGTGTTGTTTATTTTTTGTTTCCAGAATGTTCCATCTGTACTGGAGCCCTTTGGACACAGATTGGCCAATGTACGTGATGCAGAGAGTTAGCTCACATGACCCTATGTCTATGTAGGCTTCTAGCTCCCCACATCCCTTTATGACCTGTGTCTAGAAGGAAAGCTGCAGGAGGCTGGTGGTAGTAGGGTCATTTGTTGGACTTCAGCCTCAGAGTAATTTCCTACAACATCGTTTGTATTTGTTTTATTTTGTTTTTGTTTGTTTGTTTTATTCAGCTGCATTGGGTCTTAGTTGCGGCACGGGGGATTTTCATTGAGGCACGCGGGCTTCTCTCTGGTTGTGGTGTGCAGGCTCTAGAGCACACAGCCTCAGTCGTTGTGGCGTGCAGGCTTAGTTGCCCTGCGGTATGTGGGATCTTAGTTCCCTGACCAGGGATCGAACCCACATCCCATGCACTGGAAGGTGGATTCTTAACCACTGGATCTCCAGGGAGGTCCCAAACAACTTTTAAATTTAACTTGCAGTGGAAGCCTTCCTTTGACCTCTGTCTCCTGTCAGATTACACTTTCATGGCATGCTATGTCAAAATTATAATTAATTCCTTAACTGAGCAAAAATTAATCTAATGTTTGTCTTTTTCGTTAGTCCAGTGCCATCCAATAGAATTTTCTATGATGTTGAGAATATCCTTTATCTGTGCTGTGCAGTACGTTTACCACTAGCCAGATATGGCCATCAAGCACTTTAACGTGTGGCTTCTGCAACTGAGGAACTAAGTTTGTGATTTTACTTATTTTTAATTAATTTAAGTGTAAACAGCATCACGTGGTAGTAACAGCCTACCATGTTGGGTGGAGCATCTCTAGATCACAGGCCCTCTGAATACAGGGGCCAGGTCTAAATTGTCCATTCTTGCGACCAGGCTGATAATAATCAGCTGTTATAGCTTAGTGTGGACATGGGTTGGTAAACTCCTTCTGTCCCAGATCCCTAAGCATCTTTCACACCCTGCAATTCCATATGCTCTATCCCCCCACATGGACCCTTGATCCAGAACTGAAGGGTTAATGACCCTCCTGCACCATCCTCCAGCGTGCATCCATTCTAACTGGTTGGTGCCTGACTTACGCTGGTTGTTAAATAATATATAAGCTCTGATTATGTCCATTATGTCTACTGTAGTAACGGCCATAACAGACAATCAGTACTTGTTGGATATAGTGATGGATGAGCACATGGAGAGATATGGGGGGATGAACAGATATATGAATTCATCTCACCTTCTGAGGGAGCATTATGTAAGTGGGAGAAACAGAACTGACATTAGAACTGGGTCACCCTAATGGCTATTTTTTGTTCTCTGCTTACCACTCAATGTTCTTCTTCAAAGCTTCTACCTCTGCTTTGTCAACTGCTAGACCTAGAACAACTGGCTCCAGTTCTGTCACTGAATTCCAGTGCCATGTGCAACACAGATTGCTGTATCTCTCCACTTACTTCTGGCTGTCATTTCTGACTCCAAAAGCCCAACCCTACAATCAGACCAAACCCCACTCACTCACCCAAGGACACCGTTCTCTCCCCAGGTACCCCAGTCCCAGGCTTCAGTCACCACTGACTTTGTCTTCTTCATCCACCACCAAGAGAGGGATGAGTCTTTGATCTGGGCCCTCTAAAAGGCTCACTTCCACCCCCTCTGTTGGCATACCACTCCACAAACTCCTTCTTTACATGGGTGTAAACTCCTCCTAAGTGGTCCTCATGCTACCTTCCCCTGGATTCCATCCTATATATTGAAGGACTAACATTCCTGAAGCATGAATATCATCTAGTTACTTTTTCAATAAGCTAGTCCCTACCTAACACTTTAGGGATCTCTCTGAGGATCTCTAAAGACCTTCTGTTCCAGTTGGGCAAGTTGATCTCTTGGCTTCTAAATGTGTTTATTTCCCAACTGCAAGCATTTGCTATTCTTGGTCTCTCACCTGTGCTCTTAGTATAGAGATGTCTATACTTCTGTATATGTTTCTGTTAAGACCCTCCTGGTGAAGGAAATTTTCCCTGTGTGCTTGAGTTCCTTGATTCCCCTTTGTAGACAAAGAAACTACGAAGTCTCTTTACTGTGTGGAAGGATGACCCCCATGATAATATTTTTAGAATCTGGAGCTCAGCGGAGCAGACAAGAGTAGAACAGTGCAAGGGTGAATAGGAAGAGAAAGAGCAATGATTGTCACCCAAGGAGGTGGAATTCTCTGGAGTTAGAGAACTCAACAGCTTGGCTGGAAATGGGAGAGGTCATGCATCATTTGGAATTCAAGAGGGAGGGGGAAGCAAGAGCAGGAACAACATAAGAGCATTAATTTAATTGATGGCCAGGCCTAGGGTGGGTTTCATGCCAGTTGATTTGGAGTCCCATGGTCTAGAGGGCACAGAAAAAGATGCTCACTGACCTTCTCATTTGCTTTGTCATTTGACCAACCACCAGCTACCACCAGACGCCCTTTTTCACACATTCCGTACGTGTCTCTTGTCTTTCTAAAGCTGCTGCAAAGCAGAGCTCTGATAAATTCTTCCTTCTCTCCCTATCTCCCCTCTGCCAGATTGGGAGTAGGAACTCAGCGATATTTTTGATTTAATGAGTGTATGCAAATGGGAGGCAATAGAGGAGAGTATAGGCAGAGAAACAGAAGAAGAAAAACATCTCCTTCTGCTCCCTTATTGTTGGAACAGGGGAAGGTAAGAAAGAATGAAAGTTATAAGGAAGATTTGTGTGGTAGTAGGATTTCAGGACCATGGATAGCGAAGAGAGAGGGCTGAAGTGGCGCCCGCGGCCTGCCTTGTTTCTCCATCATTTCACCTAGTTTGACTCTGCCATGGCACTCATCATGACTCCAGTTATCCAATTTATTACTTGTGTATTATCTTGTCTCCTCCATTGGGCTGGAGGATCTAGAAGGCATGGTGTGTGTCTGTCTCACTTACTGCTCTATCTCTGACACCTCCCAAATGAGAAGCACATATCTATTTTGAATGAAGGATTAATGCTGTGAAAGATGATCATCCTATTTGTACTTTTAACCATTCTGTCATCCATAATCCCCCACAGTCCACCTCCATCCCACGTCCCAATCTAGACCAGTCTTTGAAAAATCAAGAGAGCCAGGTTCGTGTCCTGGCATTATTAATTGACTGTGTGATTTTTTTTTTAAGACTTTTTTTTTTGATGTGGACCATTTTTAAAGTCTTTATTGAATTTGTTACAATGTTGCTTCTGCTTTATGTTTTGGTTTTTTGGCTGCGAGGTAAATGGGATCTTAGCTCCCTGACCAGGGGTTGAACCTGCACCGCCTGCATTGGAAGGCGAAGTCTTAACCACTGGACCACCAGGGACGTCCCCGACCCTGTGATTCTTAACAACGCATTTGACCAAATTTAAATTTCCTCACTAAAATAATACTGATACTAATAATAATGAATTGAACTCAAGTAGTCTGTAACTAAGGCCCCTTCTAACTTGGAATTCAGTGAAGAAACAAGAAAGATAAAACTAGGCCACAGAAGAGAAGGCTAAAGGGGAGTGTCGTTATCTCAGCAAGGCAGAGATTGATGAGTTATGACCAGCAGTGGTTCTTCCCTGCCCCCACCTGTGGGCAGAAGTGAGCCCCTTGTCTCCTGGACAAGAAAATGCACCAGGTAGGTTTGAGACTAATGCAGTACTGATATTCTGCTTTCTCTTTACTGCCTTAATAGGTTGATATAGTTTGGTCCACACTCACAGGTTGCATTAGAGAATTAGAGGAAATAGAAGCAGGTTTTGCCTGCAACCTCTTATACTGGCTTGAACACCTAAGAGGCAGAATCTTTGTATTCATCCTGATTATTCATCAGTTCCCAGCTGACTGACCCAAGGAAAACAGTGACTTGGGATTTCTGCTAAATCCCTTCACTTAAGCTGAAGATTAGATCTACTTGCTGTTTCTATTCAACATTGTAATGTGAGGTTTTTTTATGTAAGACATTGGTGAACCTGTAGTAATGGTTGGAAATTGCAAAGGACAAACAAAAAGTTTGGTAAAATGGCTGGTTAATACATTATGGAAACAAGGAATTTGGTTTCTCCAAATGGGGGAGGCTACCGATTTCTTCAACTTTTGAGAAGCTCCAAAACAGAAAGGCAAACTTTCTCCAAGTGCCGATAGCCTGAATATTTTTTTTAAACATGTGGCTGGTTTCTTTTGAATTCAGGTAATTATTCCCACAAATGAGGATTCTTGCCTCAGAAAGTACCAATCCCAACTCTGGCCTGGCATACAGTCAGCACTAAATAAATGGTAACAGTGATTGCCATTGCTGTTATTCAGAGCAATTACATATCTGAGAAGTTATCTCTTCTCCCACCGACTGACATGTGTGCATGCGTGTATGTGTACATTGGCAGGTTCTTTAATTCATTGGACCTCAGTCCCCGTATTTAAGAAGGATATATCATCTTGAAAAACTGTATCGTGGTACATTGCAGTTCAGGGTGCTAAGACAGTGACATATAAGTGAACATTCTCACCCTGCTAATGTCATTATGCACTCATTCATTGACAAATAACTGAAAAAACTGGCTTCTTGCTGGGTGCTAGGGATATTACAGTGATCAGACAGACACAGGGCCCTGAATTCATGATAAAATTTTAAGATAAAATTTAAGTAAATAAAACAATCCAAGTTATATTAACTATCCTGGAGCAGCCAATCACAGAGAAGAATAGATGTTGGACTCAGAATGCAAGGGAATGATTAGATCCATCTCAGATGTGGGAGGGGCCAAGAGTTAGCCCTGTTAGAGGTAAATTCTTCTCTTCCATCTTCCCTGGCCAGGTTTGTTTGTTGTTGTTGTTTGTTTTTTCCTTTTGGAGCTGGCTGGCGTTCCTCCTGGGCCTTCCTCACCCTTCCCCAAAGTATCAGGATGATGCCCTTGCAGGGTGTTTGCTCCCCCAGAAGTGACCATTGACACTGCACAGGGCTGGGCTCTCCCGACCAATAAACCATAAACCTCTGTCTGCAGAATCAATGCCCATTTACAGCTGCTAAAGCATTAATAACAGAAACGTCCCTGGCCATGACCTACCTGAGTCATTACACACTAATCATCGGAGGCAATCTCAAGCAGATTGACTAGTGATCGGTGGCCTCCCCAGTGTCCAGGCAGGAGGACACATGGCCGCCTTCACAGCGCCTGAGCAGATGGCCGAGAGCGTTGATCGCTCACCACAGCCGGTGCAGCTCTGGCTCCAGGAAGGGGAATCTCCACGTCTTGCATGCAAAGCTGGGCTCTCTCACCCAGGGGCTCTGTTCCAAGTGCCCGCCTTCCGTTTCCGAACAGAATCCAAGCTCTCCCTGACCTTCTTTGTGCCCATTTGAAACTTATCACCCAAATAACTCTCTAAAGATGGCGAGGAAACAAGGTTTACCTGCCCCTCAATCTTTCTTACCTGCACCACTGCCACGAACCACAGCAGTGAATTCCTTCCCCACGTTTCTGTGTCATGCCTGTCCAGATACGTGGTCCAGTGCCATGGCCATCATGGGCTTGTGAATTGGTGTTATGATATCTTCATTTAAGTTTTAGCTTGAGCATTTGTTTCCATGTTGCTCTATCACTTCCTACAATCGTAATTTTGAGGGTTACGCAATATATCAGCAGGATGATGCTTTATTATGGAATATCTGGAGGTTTCCGTTCTTTAACAACATTATTGCCAGAGTTAATTACTTAGGATCTATAGAGTTTTCTTCCTTAGGATAACTTCCTGGGGATGTACCCCTGAGGGGAATTACACAGTCAAAGGATAAGAGCATCTTTATGACTTTGGGTGCATATGGCTAAGTTTTTTTTTTTTTCCCGTAAATGGATGGTGTTAATTTACAACCAGCTCATTGTATTTTGGGCTTTCTACTCTTAGCTGCCTATGTTTTATTAGCCCATAAAGAGGACTCGGATTATATTTAAGAGGAGCTAGGCAGTGGAGCTGGAAATGTGAGTTAGATCAAATCTTTACCTTCAAGGAGCTCACAGAGTAGAGGGAGAAGCCACATTAGGAAATAACCCACTAGTCTCTGACACGGCAATGCCTCAAGGAAAACGGAGCTTAGGAATCCATGGATTCTGCCGCAAGACGTTATTTCTGAGACTAGCGTAATTCAAGAACTTCTCCCTTTGAGTAATCTGAGATGAATGTCATGTTATCTCTTGACAAGGGTTTAGAGATTCTGGAAATCAGGAGTCTGATGGTTCTCTAGGCCCATGTATCCTTGTTATATCCATAAATTCATTCATGAGAACTCTGTTACAGGCACTGTGTTCTCAGTCTGATTTTATGGGCCATCCACTCCAGTACTCTCTGAAAATTCTCTGGGTAGAAGTTCATAAAAGTTGTGCATTGCTAGGCCAGATTGTGAGCCTTTTGGCTGTGTGTGCCAGTGGGTTACATCCAGTAATCTAAGTTCATTTTGATTCAAGTAAGGGAAGCAGCAGTCATGGTGGGAAAAGCACAGATTTTAAGACGAATAAATGGGGATTCAAATCTTGGCTCTCTAGTTATCAGTTACGCAAATTTGGGAAAAGTTACGTAATCTTTGTCAGCCCCAGTGTCCTCTTCGATAACGGGGACAACAATAGTAACCCATAGGTTTCTTGTGAAGATTAAATAAAAATTCCTCTTGCCGGGGAGAGGGTGTCTGCTTGGGAAAAACCTTTGGGCTGGGGAGTGGGATGCTGAGAGCAGAATCCTGGCAGCCATCAGTTCAGCAAAAGATAGTAGCAAAAACACTGCTCTGTTTTAGTTGGGGGAGACCTGGTTGTGGTCTGATGGGCAAGAAGCTGGGAGGAGAACTGAGGCACAGGATCCAACCAGAAAGTGTGCGGGGAAGGTCCCCGAGGAAATTAGTGGCTTGTACAAAAGTTCAGTTTGAAGTCGTCTGCTTTGTCATAATCCAGTCGTCCACTCTGTCTGCCCTGTTCCCGTGACTCCAAAGAGTAAAGCTAACCTATCCGTTCATACACTTATATTTAAAATGTTTTTGAGAGCGAGATTTTTATGGACGTTTCATGAAGTGCTGAGTTCCTGCCCGAGTCCGTGCCGAGGAAGACAGGTGTTGTCCTCAATCATTTTGAAGGTAACAGCTAAGGTGTAGGACATTTGCTTACATGCCAGGCCTTGGGCTAAGTGTTGTGTGTGCATCACCCTCGTTTCATCCTCGTGAGGACCTGTGAGATGGGTTCTGCTAACTTCTGCGGTTTCGCAGATGAGGAAACCGACCCTTGAAGAGGTTGCATGGGTTGCTGGTACTCAGATGACCTTCAAGTGGTGGGGTTGGGTTGGACTCCAGCCATCTTGAGTCTGGGGTCCACACTTTTTTTTTTTTTAAGCCTTTATTGAATTTGTTACAATATTGCTTTTTTTTAATGATTTTTTTTTTTTTTTTGGCCGTGAGGCATGTGGGATTTTAGGTCCCCGACCAGGGATCAAACCCACACACCCTGCATTGGAAGGTGAAGTCCTAACCACGGGACCACCAGGGAAGTCCCTGGAGCCCACACTCTTGGCCACTGCACTAAGTTCTTTTGATGTGCAGGACCCGGGGTCAAAATTGCCAATGGGGCTGTGCATTTCATCCAAGAAATAGTGACAAGGACTTGTGGCTTCAACAGGGGTTGGAGGCTTGTGGTGCCTGAAGGTCTCAGGTAATGTTTAGGTTGCTTTTATAATTCTATAAAGTAGGTGACGTTGATGACCGGTGTGATTTAAGATAAACTTCTGTGAAGCTTTCCTTCCTCTTCCTCTTTCTCTCCATGCAAAGAAAGAATGAGAAGCGTCAAGTATACTACACTGTGAAAATAGAAACCGAAGCCTTCTCTGTGGTTACCAGGGACTCTGCATTAAACAGAGGCTCTTGTTAGTCAAGGAAAAGTAGAGCCACCGAGAGCCACAAGCCTGAGTCCTTCTGATGCTCAACACGCCTGTGGACTCAAAGTGGTTCGACTCTCCCATCAGAGTTTTCACTGGGTTGCAACTGAAGTTCTATTCTGAGAAAAAAACCCAGAAAACAAAGGTGGAGGACTAACAAGCAAGGAACTGAATTGTGCCTTTGAGATTTTATATGTAGTACATATATAAAATATACATATATATTTTTAATACCATGAATATTCATATGTGTTCATAAATATTTTAAAACAGAATTATGGGGATGGGGAAGTAAAGAAGGATTACATCTATTTCAGTCTAAAGTAAAAAAAAAAAAGACCTTGTTATTCAGAGCACCTGGTCCTACCTCCGCATGGTGGCGGCTGACACAGGTTACAAGCTCCTTTCTTAAGGCTGACTCTGCAAATGTGATTTTGAAGAGCCAGGAGGTGCCACATGTGCACAGAGCTCCTGAGAAGGCTTGTGCATCTTAGCATTCTCCTCAGCAGCCCTCATGGTGCTGAGCTCAGAGTTGCTGACGGTACGTGTCGAGCCCTCTATTCCCCTTGTGAGAGCTCTGATCAGGGATGTGGCCAAAGGAGAGGCATCAGAACTGGTGTCCCACTGTCTCATGGGAGATCCTTGTCCTCATCTCATCCCTACAGGAATGGCCATCTCACTGTCTTAAGCAGGTGGCTGGAGCCGTGCTTTCATGCACTTCGACAGATACACGTTGAATCCTCTTCTATGCCACGCATGGTGCTAGCTGCCGGGGACATAGTGATAAACAAGACAAGCAAGTTTCCCAGACCCCTGGGGCTTATAGTCTCCAGAGGAAACAAATATAGACAAACAGCCATACAAATAAATGTATAAGTATAAATTGTAGTATCTACTGTGAGATAAACACAAAGCATGTTTTAAGAGTCCGTACAGAGTATGGTAACTTAATTTGAGTGATCAAGGAATTGATATTTAAGTTGAAACATTCTAGGGAGAAGTCTCTGGGGGTAGGGCAAGACATTGGGGGCCTTTGAAGAACTAAAAGGTGTGGTTGGAATGAAGTGCTAGCAAAGGGGCATTCGGTGGTGTTGAAAGAGTGGACAGGGAGAGAGATCCGTCAAAGTACAGATTTCAGATTTTCTTCTCAGTGCTGGGGGCAGTCATTAAAGGATCTGAAAAAGTAAGGAACATGATTATACCTGTGCTTTTAACAATATTGCTCTGGCTACTGTACTGAAGATGGCTTGGACAGAGGCAAAGTGGAAGCAAGGACAACAGTTAAGAGGTGTGTTGAAAGAGTCTAGGAGAGAGGAATGACCTTGGCTTGTCATGGGGTTGTAACTATGGGGATGGAGAAAAGTTCAAGGATCCCATCCACCTGTCTAGCTATCTATTTGCCCATCAGTCTGTGTATTTATGGAACCATCCATCCATCCATCCACCATCATCATCCTCTATTCCACGTTGCATAAAATGCGTTTGCTCAATTCTTCCGTGCATCAGTTAGCAGCACCACTATATTCTAAGTCGTGCAGAAATCACACAGCTGTTTTTTGTTTTGTTTTGTTTTTGTTTTTTGATTTTCTGTTTTGCCCCAGGAATGGGTAAATAGTTTCTTCTTCCCCACTTGGAGGCAGTCCTGCTGGCTCCTCCATTTCCCTTTGCCGCTGTCACAGGTTGTACCTCAGATGACACCATTTGCTTTACATAAGTTCCTCATGCACTGAAGGCTGACCTTCTTAATCGTTCTGTCACCTGTGTTACAACAGGCTGCTGAAAAGATACAAGCGATGCCTGCAGGAGATAGGGCTGTCGCAGCAGTTTGTGTAACACCAATGGAATGTGAGGTAGCAGGGAAATCATTAGTTAGATGTAAATGGAAGAAGAATGAAGGTGCTACTAACAGGTGGATTCCTGGGAGGAGGGGCGGCCAGCTTCATTTCAGATTTGAGGAAGAATAATTGAATCAATAGCTATGAAAATGAAAGCAGTATTAAGAGACTTTTATGGCAACATGTAAGGCAGGAAGAGCTAAATTCAATCAACTTGCATTTACTGAGTGCTTATTATGTACCTGTCACTGTGTGAGACATTTTAGCCAAACAAAGGGGAAAATAATTGCAGGACATAAATAAGTTTTTACACCCCGCAGGGAGTCAAGATTTCCGAATATGGGGATGCTTCACGCATGTATTAGAAAGGTCGAGTAGCAATTATAAGCTACGTTAATAGGCAGCATTGTTAGAGATAGCTTTGACTGTAAGACTCTGCAGCTATGACTAATTTACTTAAACTCTCTGAACATCAAGTCTCTCCTTTATAAAATGTTCATATGACAACTTGGAGTGTCATAACATATATACATACACACACAGACATGCACACACATACACACACACACATACACACACACACACACAGATGCTGGTTAGGGCTCCTCAGGACTGCACTCAGGTACTGGACCAGGAAGGCAGGTGAAGAAGATGCCCTTCACCAGCCATTTGGTTTTCCAGAGTCTACTATTTTAGTGAATTATTTAAAATATTCCACCTTTTTAGAGAAGAGTAAGTCAGCGTAAACCTTGACATGGACTAGAAAAGTTAAATAGGTGTTGAAAAACATAAAAATAAGGTTTTTCTGAGGATGCCCATTTCTTTCTATAAAAGTTATGGCGTGTATACAAGTCAGTATATTAGCTGGACTTTTCCAAAGCCTGGGCCATTCTAGTAGATCTTAGTAGTTAGGTGAAAACATGCTAAAGTATTCATTGCATTCCATCACTGACTCCATTGCCACACACTGAGGTTCTCAAGGTCCTAACATGTCTTTCCTGTGGTGTGTTCTTGCATGTTGTTTAAAGCTGTTTTTTCTGTATCTGATACTTCTCTTTTTTAATCCTAAGACTTCTCCATTTCTAGTCTGCTTTTTTATTCAGTTCCTCTTAAAAAAGTCTCTCTTTATCATCCTAACTTCTCTTTTGTCTCAGTCATTTGTCTAATTGTTCATTAGCTTTTCATTCTTGATTTTTTTCATAATTCTCTCTGTAGAATGGGTCCAGTCATTTCTACACACCTGAAAACTCTTAAAATTTTAATTTAAAAATACAGGTATTTTCTTGCATGTCTTAAAAATAAGACAACAGACCCTAAATGGAGTCACTTAGCTAAGCTTCGGCTCTCCTGGAAATGGAACCTTAAACAAGTCAGTCAGAAATTGCCTGATCAACACTCGTTAAGTCATCTGACTGATAGAACCCCATCCCCTAAAGGAAGGTAACTTTGCAATAAACAGTCCCCTTTTTTGCCTAGTATAGCTGCCTTGTTTCTGCTCCCTCTGCCTATAAAAGTCTTTCATTTTGTACAGCTCCTCGGAGCTCCATTCTGTCTGCTATATTGGATGCTGCCCAATTCATGAATTGTTGGATAAAGCCAATAAGATCTTGCCCGTTTATTCCGTTGAATTTTTAAAATAGTTTCATTAAGTGTAAAATAGGTGACACATGTTTAAACGTATAATCGCATAGGCATTATAACTTGGTTTCTAAACTATATTTTATAAATGAATGCTTAGAAACGTGGAGTGTTTTTCTTAAAAAAAAAACAAACAAACAGGGCTTCCCTGGTGGCACAGTGGTTGAGAGTCCACCTGCCGATGCGGGGGACACGGGTTCGTGCCCCGGTCGGGGAAGATCCCACATGCCGCGGAGCGGCTAGGCCCGTGAGCCATGGCCGCTGAGCCTGCGCGTCCGGAGCCTGTGCTCCGCAACGGGAGAGGCCACAACAGTGAGAGGCCCGCATACCGCAAAAAAAACAAACAACAACAAAAAACCCCTACATATCACCTATCAGTTTCATTATTTATCAATTAGGATTTTTTCACATCACTAGATGATTTTCTACTTCCTCATTTGTTGGAGAAATAAAAGAACACCACCTTATGCTAATCCTCAGAAAGGCATAACTACTTAATAACCTGAAGGCTAAAGAACAATTTAAGTGAATTAACATTACTCTGTTTTTAGAATGGTGGAGTAGGAAATGGAATGGTTGGACTCAGAAGGATTTTTCTAGAGGTAGATTTTAACAGTTGAATAGATTTGCCTTGGTTAAAGAAGGAAATAAGAACTTGGAGAGGAAATGCAAGTATTACTTTAGGGTTATTGAGAAATACTGGCTAGAGGTGCTGAGGAAGATAAGAACAATTTGTCAGCCACTTGAGAGAAGTAGTTTTATTAAAAGTCAACCGAATGTTTCAGAGTGGTCATTATATAGTGAGAAAAGGTTCAAGATCCCATGGATTTAGGCACTTTCAAATCTGAGTATCTGGATTGAGTCATAGGGAGTTTTGTGTCGAGGCTTAGTGAAATCAAACTTTAGACAGAGGGCAGGCAAATAGATTTCTTCTTGCTTGCCAGTTCTGATTAGGAAAGGCACCCTGTAGTTTTGTTGAGAAGAATGCATCTGAGCTCAGCAGGAAAGTGCTGTGATTGATTAGCAATGTCTTCCAGGGGTACAGGAAGGGGGAGTGGTAGCACGTGTGCCAAGTATTATCATTCTACCCTAGACAGGAGAACATTTTCCCTTGTGGTCAGAGAGGGGAGCTGTTTGCTTCTGGAGACTGTATCTACTTGATTTGGTGAGTAAATATTAAGATGATTTCATTTCATATTACTGTCAAGCAAAAGGGAGCAATGTCATCCTAGAGCCTCATGAGGAATGTTACAGTTCCGTTGGCGATACCTATTAGGATTTCTAACCAAGTTCCTTTTCAACACAATTGTTTAATTGCAAGGAAAGTTGTTTAGGGAATACCATTTGATGGGGTTTAATCAATTTATGCTATTGGATTCTGTTGCAGATTATACTGTTCAACACACAGGGCGGACTGGGAGACTTGGTTCCATTAATTTCAGGGAAAGGCAATTTAGAATGGAATATGATGGCTTTGAAGCTGATGTTCTCATTTTTGAATTTGTATGGGTCCCAGGTGGAAGGCCTTGGCACTCTGTGCTGCTGTATCCTTCCTGAATCTCTCTAAGCAGATGCTTTATCAGAGAACAGAGCCAGCAAAGGAAGTTGTAGAGATGTGCTGTTGGTAAATGCGTCTAGGGAGACATTTGCTTAACCACCCCTATTAATTATAATAAAAATGGAGTGAACTTGAAAATTTAAAAATAAATAAAAGTGGAAAATACGTCATAAAAACATGTAAACTGCCTTGTGATATTTTACATCTCTGTCATTACTCTGTGCGCATCACCTGGTTTTCCAGGCGCATAATGAGCATCAGTGGTGGGTGAGGAAAGCAGGGAGCCAGGGGAGGAGAGCTGAGGGACGGTAGAATCAAGCTGCCGTCTTTGAAACCAGCCTCCGATGGTTGGAAGCTTCTCGTCCTCTCTGAGCTTTGCTTTTCTCGTTTGGAAAATGGATCAACAAATCAGAAGGCTCAGTGACTGTCACGGATCCTTAGTTCTGTTTGCCGATGAGGATACTGGCTCAGAGAAGTCAAGACCCACAGGTAGAAAGTGTCAGAGCTGGCTTTGTCCTCCGGAGCTCCTGAAGAGACAGTACATCGTGGAGTGCTGTAGAGAGGACTGGATTTTAAACCCACAGATGGGCAGAATTTTGAGTCTAAAACTGTCGCTCCGGCTCCAGCCTCAGCACGCAATACCTGTGAGATCTTTGCCAATTCCCAACTTCCCTCGGCCTCAGTCTTCTCATCTATGAAAGCCATAAGGTTTTCGAAAGAGCTGGTGTGAGAATCAGATGATACAGTAGATGTGACAACAGTTTTCGTAGCGGAACACACGATGCAGAGGGAAGGTAGCAATATATAAGCAAGACCAGATGCGTAGCTGCAGCAGAAGGTCAAAGAGGACGTAGAAGATCCTTTAGCCCATTAGTGCAAGTGATCTAGAACAAACATTTCAAGGCTGCTTGGAGCCCAGCCAGTGTTATATCATATCCGATAAATATCAGATTCAATAAATACCATTTATTGAAAGTCTACTACGTGCAAATCACTGTTCCCATTTTCTTTTGTGATTAAGGGCAGCTTCTAACATAATCCCTATCTTAAAGGAACTTAAAATTGCATTGAGAAAAGCATTTTTCAATCTGACCCATTTTTTGAAACTTAAAAGCTTAGAGCACTTCTTATTACTCAACAGTTTCTTTCCATGGGGGCTATTCTAGAAATGCTTTATATTTATCTATATAATGAACTTGCATGTGTCTTAAGAAATGTACGCTCAGCCACGTTGATCCCCCTTACCCTCACTCCCAAAAATACCCAAAAAGGATGTCCCTACGATGTCTAATGGTCTTCTTAGTGATGCCTTTAGAGTCAAAGATGGTGATGCCAAGTCTTGTCTGTATCCTGCTTTCCTGACAGGGATAGTTTCTGAGAAGGGAATCTGGGGTGAGAGAGATGAATCAGTGCCATTTTTGTGAAAAGCCAAGGTTGTACCAGGGCGACCCAACCTGAAGCAAACCTAAAATATAAGCAAATGATAGAATGAGGATACAAATATATGCTGTGGGCTGAGAGAGTCAAGATCATAGAGCAGTTGAAGTGTACGGATGGATGAAAACAAGTAATTCAGAAGTAAGTCTCTGAGCAGAGTGTATAGCAGATAGCGCTCTCCTCCATGCAGCCCGGCAGAGGCAGGCATGCAGGCTTAAAGGACACATGCTGTAAGGCAGCCAGTACCACTTAGTTTTTCCATTTTCTCTCTAATTAATAAATGTCTTAGAAAGGATTAAATAAATATTTGGCATCATGCATCTTTACAAGACCATGTCTGTGAAAGATGTTTTAAAGTAGCACTAGCAGAGACCATCACAGAAAAAGGGTCCTGCATTAAGAGGAAATCTTCTTCTTTTGAATATCCCTACAAAGACATCTTTATATCTTCCTGGTGGGCCAACACCCTTTGGGTACGAGCTAGTGCTTATAAAGAAGGCAGAATGCTCTTATCTCAATCCCAATTCAAGCCAACTCACTAAGTGAGTCAGAAAACAAGATTTTTATTCTCACATTTTGTTTTTATTCTATATGAGGGATGGGCAATACTAGACATTTTTATTCAGGAGGTCTCTATTCCACATATCAGATACCTTTAAGTAAGATTACCTAGCAGTGACAATAGCAAGATTTTTTCTTTTGCCATTAAATATAATATTTTATGAACATTTTATTATCTCCACCCCCTTCCTTGAATGCCTTCCCACTCCAATCCATAAACATATACATGCATCTTTGCCCCATAATTATAAGCTTTTAAAGGGACTTTATCAAGATTACCTATCATTTATACCATATTGCTCCTTTGATAGCTTTCCATGCTTTAAAGTTTATTAAGGTGCTGTCCATGGCAATCCCTGAAGCTACTTACTAGAAAACCAGTTTACAGATTCTAAAACAAAAACTCCAGGGGTGTGGCTGAGCAGGAATCTGAATTTTGAATAGGCACATAACATGATTTTTGTTAACATTAACATTTGAAAACCACAGCCTTATACAGATAAAGCCAAGACTAGTTCCCATACAATTTGGACATTGGAACCAGAAAAAAAAAAAAGTAAAACTTGGTCGCTGGGTGAAACTTAAGTTTTTGCTTTTTTTAAAAAAGGAGTACTTCAAAGGTTAGAAATCCCCAGTAGAGAATACCTGGCCACATAATTCTGAATTTATTCCTCTTTTAAGATACAAAAAAGCACCCAAGAGACCTGAAAAAATTCATTCTTCTCCAAAAAACCAACTTTTCATAGATGGTACCATTATCATAATTTATGTTCTTTTTTTTTTTTTTTTTTTTTTTTTTTTGCGGTACGCGGGCTTCTCACTGTTGTGGCCTCTCCCGTTGCGGAGCACAGACTCCGGACACGCAGGCTCAGCGGCCGTGGCTCACGGGCCCAGCCGCTCCGCGGCATGTGGGGTCCTCCCAGACCGGGGCACAAACCTGTGTCCCCTGCATCGGCAGGCGGACTCTCAACCACTGCGCCACCAGGGAAGCCCTATGTTCATTTTTGAGAGCACAAAATATTTCAAACGCTATAGAAATTTATCCAAAGGCATTTAACATTTGCTTTTGAGGTAGGTACACAATAAAGATTTGTTTCATTGAATGATTGAGTCAAGAACCCATTCTCATCACACAGGAGAAGGAAGCAAGATTAGCTGGGAAGGATGGCATGTGCGGACATAGCCCTTAAGGGACTGGCACAATCACAGAATTGGGTAACACTCAGGATGTAGTCGCTGGGTGCAAACTTAGATGGTCAGATAGAAGTGTAAGAGTGGAAGGGAGTAGACTAGAAACGTGTGTGCCTGCAGTAAACGGTGATGAAGAGTGAAATCCGTTTATTCATTAATAATCTATCGAGTATCTACTAGATGCCAGGCCCTGTGCTGCTGAGGAAGGCCGACTTGATAAGGTGATCAGATGGCCCAGATTTCCCAGAATTGAGGGATTTCCTGAGAGGTGGGACTTTTACACTAAAACCAGGGAAGTGTCACGAGAAGCAGGATGAGTCCGGCACTCCGGACTTGAAGAAGTGCTACCAAGTATGATGGATGTTATGGGTGCTAAGGGATCATGAAACAGGGGTATCTGAATCCTCAGTGAGGAGTCAGGAAGGATAGGGGTTGTGGGAAAGTCAGGCATCACTCACCCATAACTAAATTATGAGCAGAAGCAGGCTGGAAAAGACGGGGAGGGGAGGCCAAGGGGGGGAGGTCACAACATCTTTGGGGGACATGTGACAGCACGAGCATGAGAAAGCCAAGAAGAAAAGAGACAAGGGGTGAACCGAAAGGGGTACAGAACGAAGGTGCAGAGCCGGGCAACGTCCAGCCTCTGTAGGGCCTTAGACGGCAGGTATTAACTTCTCACTGCTGATGTAACAAATTATCCAAACCTAGTGGCTTAAAACAACACAAACTTACTACCTTCCAGTTCTGGAGGTCAGAAGTCTGGGCTAAAATCAAGGTGTCAGTAGGGCTGTGCTCCTCTTGGGGGCTGCGGGGGAGAATCTGAGGTTTTGTCTTTTCCCAGCTGCCGGAGGTGGAGGCTGCCTGTATCCCTTGGCTTCCTGGCCCTCTTCCATTTTCAAAGCCAGCAATGGAGGGCTGCGTCTTTCTCACATCAAATCACCGACACCGACTCCTTCTGCCTCTCTCTTCTACTTTTAAGGTTTCTTGTGATTACACTAAACCCACCTAGATAATCCAGAATAAGCTGTTCATCTCAAAGTCAGCTCATTAGCAACTTAATTCCGTCTGCAACCTTGATCCCCTTTGCCACGAGAAACATAAAATATTCACAGGTTCCGGGAATTAGGATATGGACAGCTTTTGGGGAGGGGAGAACATTATTCTCCCTACCATGGGGCATATTAAGGATTTGGTGCTAGATTTGAAGACGATTTTGATTCGGAAAATGATCAAAGCCTTTCTTGATGGTAGAGTGATGGTGGTGGCCTATTTGCATTTTAAAGGATCGCCCTGCTGCAGTGTGGGAATATAGAGCAAGCCTGTGTAGAGGACACCTGTTGGGAAGCTGTTGCAGGACTGCTGGTGAGAGGTGGTGATGGTCTGTACTAGCACTAGCATGGTGGAGATGGACAAATATAAATAAACCACAGCCGTATCCCACAGGGAGCAATAACATAAATTAGAGATAGATTAAGGACAGGAGAAAATGAGGAGTCCCGTGCTTTTCCGTGTGTGTGTGTGTGTGTGTGTGTGTGTGTGTGCACGCGCGTGTGCATGTGTTTTAATGAAGAAGACTATTCCCTTTATAAGGGGCCAATTTGAGACCTTGCTGTGGAGGAGATAATGAATTCAGGTTGTCTTTGCTGAGAGCATCAAATAGACGTCCATTTGGGGTTAGGGTTACATGTCTCGGTTTCAGAATGCACATTCCCATCTATTTCCTCCAAATATAAAATTTATTCCCCCAAATGCTTTTGAGAGACGTGTTTGGTATTTGATAAATCTCTCCTGTGCATATCTTCAAGTTTAGAGATAGGAACCTTATCAGAGCCGTTTCTGTTCGGTGCTACTCATGGACCAGTCTATGCTAATCACCTTGACATTTTGTCTTCATCAGGTGTGAGAGGAACGCTTTATCCTGAATTGATGGGGACACTTGTTTCTAATGAGAAATCTGATGAAGTCAGGTGCTTTGAATACAGAACATCTGCAAACTTTTGTAGCTGTAGAATTCTGAAGTTTGTCTCTTCCCTTTAGGAGAAGACCAGGGTTAGTTTCAAGGCAAAACTACATGGGATAGTGATGTAGTTTTTCTATCTGATAAGGATTTTACTTTAAAACCCATCAGACAGGAGAAGTGACATTTTCCAGTGGGAAGATGGGAAAATGAGTCTTGATCTGTCTCGAGATCTGATACCTGTGTTTTTTTTTTTTTTTTTTTTTTCCCACGAAAGATCATCTCATCAGAAATTCTGGGGGGAAAAGAAGGCTTTTCATTCTTATTCTCATTTCCTGACATTCTTACTCTAAAAGTCTTTATTAATGGAGAAAACTCTGCCTATTAGGTAATCGGTGTCTTCCCCTAGCCTGGTGGTATTTCATTATCATTTAAATATGCCACCCACTGCTCCTTCTAAAACCTTTCGAATGGAGGGTCATTAGTAGATTTTCCCCCCTAAATTATGCTCAGCAGTTGTTAAAGCAAGATGGTCTCCAGTGAAGCTCTTTCCACATTGAAAAACTGAAGTGGGGATTGAGAAAATTATCTGGATAATTCAGCCTCCTATTATCTCTCTTGAAATGGAACATATTTCTCATCCTCTTTCTTTCCTCTCTTCTTTCATCCCTTATGGGTTATCCTTGCCAGAGAAAGGCACTCATGTTTCCATGCTGCCTATAGAATGTAGCAGGTTTTTTAAAACAATGTTTTTTGAAGCGTTAGCTATTTTTTTAAAGGCATGTCAAACTTGAAATGATCCATTTTAAAGGAGGCCTCGTCTTGTAATTTGGACCAGCCTTCTTTCCCAGCCATTTCAGGGGATTGATTCTCTGTTTCCATCATCAGATTCCCTCTGGACTGAGGATTACTGCAAACCTGGACTTTGTCTTTATTCTTAAGAATCACAACCACCCTGAGAATTAAAGATGCTTCTTTTCATGGAAATTGCTGAAAGTTTTCAGGGAGTCTCTTGCCATTACAAATGTCAGATGAGCACACTCTAATTTTTATTATTTATTTATTTATTTCTTATTGAACTATAGTTGGTTTACAATGTTGTGCCCATCTCTGCTGTATGTACAGCGCAGTGACTCAGTTATATGCATATGGACATTCTTTCTTTCATATTCTTTTCCACTATGGTTTATCATAGGATACTGAATACAGTTCCCTGTGCTATACAGCAGGACCTTGTTGTTGATCCATCCTATGTATAACAGTTTGCATCTGCTAATCCCAATCTCCCACTCCATCCCTCCCCGCCCTCCCCCTTGACACCCACAAGTCTGTTCTCTCTGTCTGTGAGTCTGTTCTCTCTGTCTGTGAGTCTGTTCTCTCTGTCTGTGAGTCTGTTTCTGTTTTGTAGATAGGTTCATCTGGAGCACACTCTTAATTTCATCTTAGCAGAGGAACCTCTTCTGGGCACCCATGACTGCTTTGAATGGAAGTGGTCAGTCATTCTTGAACTCCATTTCCCATACCCAATACCAGGGAGTGGTGACACAGAATATGGAAACTGTCACTAGAGGACCTACTTCTAGGGCAGGCATGTCCCTGTCTTAAGCAATTTTTCTGAGCCTCAAGTTTTCATCTGTAAAATGGGAACAACAAATGCCAACATTTAAGCTGTTGTAAAGATAAAATGTGATGAAAAAAATGAAGAAACTGTAAACATGTGACACATTCACCTGTTTGCCTTCCCCTCTCGAGTAGACCCGGACGAGCAGCTTCTGTCATCCTCTTTCCACTGAGTCCCAACGAGGTGGCAGACATAATCCTAGGAGTTGTCACCTACAAATTGGCACTTGCCACCTACCTCTACAAGGATCAAATTATGAGCCTCTGCAGCTGCTGACCTTCAACACGCCCTGAAAGGAGTTCAGGGTGGAGATCAGGAAGGAAGCACTCTGTGCCCTGGGAAAAACTGGCAGAGCAGGTCTTCAGATAGATATTTTCAGGAGAAGATTTTATGAGCCCAATTCTTGCATCTCCTCGAATCTAGAAAAGCACTAAAATCCTTCACGGTGATGTCTGCTCCTCGTGACCAGCAGTAACTGTCTGAGACCAGCAGCAACCTTCTGCAAAAACTATGTGCTTGACTGCATGCGCTCCCCCTTCACCAAAATCGCATATACTGACCTTCCTCCCCTAGCTCTTTGGAGCAGTTTTTCAGGGCTATCTGAGATGCTGTCTCCTGGGCTATAGTCTTCATTTTGCCCCAAATAAAACTTAACTCACAACTCTCACGTTGTGCAGTTTTTTTCAGTCAACAGAGTGAGGACATATTGGGGAACAAAACAAAACGAAACATGAGTCCCTACCCTCATGGAGTTTACACTCCAGGAGAGGAATCAGAATATAACAAATAAGCAAGTGAATATTTATTAAAATGCCAAATAGTGATAAGTGCTCTGAAGAATGGGAAATCAGGGTGAGAGGATGGAAGTATCTAGAAGGCATTATTTTAGACAGTATCTGTTAGTGCATGTTCGTGTGCCCTACACACAGTGAGGCCAAACACACCAAAACATGGGAGTTTGGAGCAGAGAAAGGTTTATTGCAGGGCCACGCAGGGAGACGGGTGGCTCGTGCCCTAAAAAGCCCTGAGCTCCCCGAAGGGTTTCGGCAAAGCATTTGTAAAAGCCAGGGGAGGGAGGGGGTCCGCAGGCTATGTGATCAGCACGTGCACGATTTTCTGAGTGGCTGATGGCGAGCTAACAGGGTGGTGTCACCGGGGTTAACATTATCAGTCCTTAGGCTCCAGGAGGCCTGGGGGCTGTGTGCTCGTGGTCACCAAGTAGTGAACATCTTCCATTTGGTGGGGGCGGGGGTGGGGTTACATCTGTAAGACAGCTCAGGAGATGTGCATCAAATACTGTTAGCTGGGTACTTCAGAGAGGAGCTGAAGCAGAGGATACGGGGGAAGGCTGTCCCAGGAAGGCCCCATAGCGTCCTGCTCAGTTACATATCTAGAGTGTGTCAGGGAGGGCCTCTCTGAGGACATGGCATTGGAGAAGAGAACTGAAATAACTCCATAACCGAGGCTCATCTTGAGATTGTTGATATTAATCACGTCAAATGCTGACTTTTCCCAGGCATCACCAGAACAACCTCTCGATAAGATGAAGCTGGGTTTACTACTTAGTGAATTAAGGAAGAGTATAAGCTACTTCAACAGAGTGTTAGTTGGAGATGGGCAAAGTCACAATATTTATTGAGATTTAGAAGTGTGTTGAAGGTGGGTCTTTCCGTGCAGGGACTTGCTTAGGAGAGAGTGAGGATTATGATATAATAGTTTAGGATTGGTGGACAAAACAAGGCAAGGATACTGGGATGAGGAGTTCTGAGTGTCTTGGGGTGGAAAAGGGTGTCTGATACTTACTGTTGAAAAGCTGATGCGTCTTTCAAAAAGTTCCTGAAATGAGCCCTAACGTTATTTGGACTTCTTACTTCCTAGGCAAGAGTTTCCTGGAGTGGTAAGGTTATACGATGAAGGCAGTTAAATAATAAAGTTACAACAATGTAGGGAACAGTAGATGGCTCTGATTCTCAACAGTCATCATCATCGTTATCTGTTAGTGTTTATTGAAGGCTTACTATATCCTGAGTACTATGCTTGGTACTAAAGGTACGGCTATGAACAAATAGGCATGCTTCTTCCTTCTATCCATGAAAATAGAGGCAACTATCCATGGAAATAGACGCGAGACAAATACTCATGGGAATAATTAATTACAAATATGACTTGTAGATGCTGTGACGGAAGAATGTTCCTTGCTAGGACATTGAAGTTGTAAATCAGAGGGTCCTGAAATGGTCTGGGGTGCCTGGTAAAATGCTTCTTGCATAGATGCTGGCTGGGTAAAGGAGACAAGGAGAGGGTGGGGTGAAGGAGACTGAAGTTTATCTTAAGAGCAGGGAGAAACAAAATGTCCCTGTATGTCAGTATATATTATATCCCTGTGTTCACACACACGTTGGCACTAATAAGATTCTAAGATATATTCACAGTACACAGTGACAGTGTTCAGAGTCATCCAAATTGACACAGTCCGTCAGCAATTGCTTGGCCCATTTTTCTAACTAAACAGCAGTTGTTTGTTGAAAGAATGAGTGAATGTTGAATTAATCAGCACTGTTTAGTTCCTCGGTGACCTCCAACAGATCATTTGCTTATGCAAAGCATACAGAAGCTTGATAGAAGACAAGTTTGCATCCCAGACTAGCCCACTCAGGAATGCAGGGAAGCAGGCACCTCTTACAACCAGGCCTAAAAAGCGGGATGGATTATACATTCCAGTTCCCACTGCTGCTCATTCAGTAGGTCTGGGATGGCACCAGGAAACTTGTATTGTTTGTTTTAAAGTTCCTGGGATGATTCTGATACTCAGCCAGGTTGGGAACATTTTCTATTTGGGATTTGTCTTCAGCGACCCCTGATGGACTTTTCCTGACATCTCTGGATATTCCTAAACAAACAAACAAACAAACCAGTGCAAGATGGAGATAACACAGCCTATTCATACCAACTGGTCCCTTTTAATTGGGGGCTGGGAAGAGGGAGGAGCTGGGAGGACTCTGAGAGAAGTTACATCTTAATGAATTGCTCTGAGTGGTTTGAGGTCTTTGCTCTTTGAGTACAGTTGGAGATGCGCTTGCCTTGTGATGAAATATAGGGCATGCATGGGGTTAGACTGTCTAGGTTCAAATTTAGTAGCTATGCAAACTTGGCCAAGTTCTTTCACTCCTTCTTGCCCCACCTGTAATAGAGAGGTGATGTCAGCAACTCCATATGGTTCTTGAAGGGTTAAATGAGATACTACAATGAAAAGCACTTAATACAGAGCCTAGAGTATAGTCAACATGCTGTCCATGGCAGGGGCTGCCCTCCTATCAGGGGAGAGCTCTCTGCCCTGCTGTAGCCGTACACACACCTCGTGAGAAGGCAAACAAGGAAGAACTGATTTCAATTGTGTGGTGTGCATTGCCAGGCATAGAGATGGGCAGAGGCAGATTTGCTTGTATTTGGAAATCAAGCACTTGAAAAGTGATTCTTATCTTGAGATTTGATTCCTGATTTTATCAGGATCTTACAGCAGGTTCCTTCATGGAAAAGAATAGCAGTTGGCGTGGATCGCTCATGTTATGCCATGGGTTATTGGTTTCTCTTTCAAATTCATGTCTGAAGTAACCTCTGTCTCTTTAAGGCTGAACCAAACACATCTGACTTACATATTAGACAGGTTTAGAGCAGCCAGAATAAAGCAGGAAAATGCACTTCAGGACTCAAAAGAGATAAAACTTTTTGTCATTCCCTACCTTGCCGATGAGTTGAGCGTGGAATTCACTTAGCCGATAAGGATGGTGACATTTTTTTTCCTCTTTGAAGTTTTATCAGATAAAAGTCTTACAAAGCCATATTTACCATCCACTCAGAATTTCAAATGTTGGATAATGGATTTAAAAAAAAAAAACCCTTGAAGATGTGAAAATTGTGGTGAAATAAGAGTTTGGAAAATGTAATGAGTGTAAACCATGATATTGGTAAAGCTACCCTATAGAATTAAAATAATGAGGATGAATTTAAAGCGCAAACTGCTCTAAATCCCTTAAGAGAAATCCTTAGAGAAGAGCTCACTGCTTGGCATGTGTCATTAATGATTGGTAAACGATTTTGTATCATTTACCAGGATGATACCAATATTCCTGATACTCATACTCCAGATGACAGACAGTGTAGGTGTAGTCTTACTGAGAGCACACCTTTGTCCCTGCAGCACAACCATGGAGTTAACAACGAAGCAGAAAATCATGGCATTTCCCCTGAGAGAAAGAGAAACATGAGTTGTGGACCCATTGTTGAGTGTAGCCTTGGAGACCTCCACAATTTCTACTCACTGTTTTCCAGTACTTTACAGAAGAGAATGATTAATGAGATTTCCAACCCAAAGATCAGAGGTTCATGGAGGTTCTTAAAAGGAAAGAAACTTTATTTTCTTAACTAGAGTTCTTGTCATCTCCAGAGTATGGCATTGGGGGCAGTGTTGAGTTCAGCTACCTGATATCTCCATGGTGAAGTTATGTGTGTCCCTCACCGACAAAATAAATGGAGAAATGACTTTAGTGTTAATTACTTTGGCATCCTCAAGTATCTTTTTCAACATCCTTACAAATTCCAGGAAGTCCTAGATTCGTGAGAAGAATCACGCAACTGATACTGGATTAAGTTTATTTGTGGCATACGGA
This sequence comes from Leucopleurus acutus, assembly GCF_964270905.1. Classification (NCBI taxonomy): domain Eukaryota; kingdom Metazoa; phylum Chordata; class Mammalia; order Artiodactyla; family Delphinidae; genus Leucopleurus; species Leucopleurus acutus. The sequence continues at coordinate 33,584,885 of NC_139158.1, read as the reverse complement.
CCAAACTCAAATGTGGAATTCTTCCAGAACATAGATAATCTAGAATATAGTCTCCACTATCTCTGTAAGTACTTGTTTTGATTTAATTACTCATAGGGAATGTTTGCTTAACTGAGGCGGTACTTGTCTGCCAAGAATGACACCGATATAGTTCTATCTATACCTATCTAGCTATGAGCAACCCTTTCCTGCTGACTTTCTAAATCCCTTCTCTGTGGTTAATCACCACCATTCTGTGAGTACTTCATGGGCACCAGAGCATTTTTTTCATGTATTCTCGTATTTAATCCTCATTAACAACCCTAGGAAGTAGGTGGCATTCATTCTGTTTTACAAATGAATTCAATTGAACTTTACGAATGAATTTGAACCAGGGCCTGCAGAACGCTGAGGCCCACGCCTTCAATCAGTGTGCTATTCTGCCTTCTGTCACAGCTGGTTCCACGGCCCCTGGTCCTCCCAAGGAATCGGTGGCTGACGTGTAGGACCAAAGCAGAGTTACGTTGTGTCGTCTTATGCCTCCCCTTTTCCTGTTGCCTTTCAACCACACTATTGGGCAAGCATTTGTGAAGGAGGAGAGTTGTGGTGAAAAGGAGGAGGTGACAGAGTTCCCATCCTCTACTGGCAGAGTTTGCTCGCATGGGAATATATGCAACCCTAATGAGAGAATGTGCGTGTGCACAGAATTATACACAACCATGCATCGTGGGCATGCGGGCACATATGGTTGAACTGCACTATAGTAAATTAAATCAGTGTTGGCGTCGTTCAGAAATGGGAGGAAAGATGCGGACATTAGCACCTCTGAAGCCTACAAAATGTCTGGTTCTTTGCACACAAGAATTCATTTACTTCACAAAATACCTGTAAGATATGCAGTATTTTTGCCATTATACAGCTGGAGCGTACAAGACAGATTACGTAACTTGTCCAAGTTCACGGAATCCATACATAACGGAGCCATCATTTGATATCTTGGCTGTATTTTCTCAAACCCACCCCCTTTCCTACTATACTTCTCTGCCTGCCCGGCGAGGAGAGTCATTAGAATGATCGAGAATATGGCGGATAGATCAGGTGCAGCTGATGGCCGATAGAGGCTGTCTCCAGTCAGTCTACGCAATAAAAGCAGCTGGGTCTCTGAAGGCTCCGCGCTCCCTGCCCTGTATTCTCTGCTTTGTTTTTCTCCTTAGCTCCTGCCACCACCTTGCATATGATGTATTAACTTGTTCCCTCCCATTGGGATATAAGTACTATTTAAACAAGGCCCTTGTTCCCTTCATTGCTGGGCTGCTTTTGCCTAAAATCATACTAGGCATTGAATATGATGTTCGCCAGCTATCTGTTGAAATAATGATCGTATCTGTGATTGAACGGTTTCTTGACAAATGACCAAAATTTCGTGTTTATGCCTAATGATGATGACCATTCATGATCAGTCACAAACGATGATGACATTAGAACTTTAGTCTGAAAATTTTCCAAAGACTTCTTTTTTTTTAGCCCACGGAACGAAGGAGAGGGCTGTGAGCTGTGAGTGGAGGGAGACAAAGGCTTCAAAGAAATAATCATCTGTTTATCCTGTCTGTGCTTTGGGTTAGCATGCAAAGTCGACAGTTACTTTGAGAAATAATTCGTACAATGCTAAAAAAAAAGGATATCCTGTGTGTTTGGAAACAAGGGGCATTCATCATATTGAAACAGCACAAACTTTTCAATCCCATCCATTAACTCACGAAGCTGCAAGTTGGTGCAACTGTCTATCGCCTGTCTATTAGTATTTCCAGACAATGACGGTGCAGTACAGAGCAATTTGCTTTTATATAATTTCCTTCATGCTTGCAAACACAACAAGCATCACAGGGAGAGCCAATCATGAGCTAAAGAGAGAAAGGGATGATTTAAAGCGGAAGAGTGGTTCCTTTGCTTTGGGGTATGAGAAACAAGTATTTCAATAGGCCGGGGCTTCTTCAGGAAATCAGGTGAATAAGAATGCTTGTCTGGCCTGCTGCTTTCTCCGGATTGCTTTGCCTAAGTAACTTTTTCTATTTAAAGGATTTCTTATTGAGCCATTGATGCTTTTAACATGATGAAGGCTAGATTTGCCTCCTATAAACCTGGAAGCAGTAGCTCCATTTCCCCCCACTTTTCCCAGAGATCATCTGCTGTAACATTGAACCACAATGGGAAATACTGCTACTTTTATCAGAGGTCCTGCAGTTGAAATGTGCTTGGATTTTATCCACGTTTGAGAAGCCAATCTTCAAATAAACTCCTTTTCAGCTCTATGAACAGTTTTCATTCATTCATTCATTCGTTAATTAATTAATTAGTTAATTAATGTATTTCCTTGTTTTGGAGAGGATTAGCTTGTTTGCCTCTCGAGATATATATATATTTTTATAACTTTATTTATTTATTTTTTGCTACGTTGGGTCTTCATTGCTGCACGCGGTCTTTCTCTAGTTGTGGCGAGTGGGGGCTACTCTTCGTTGCGGTGAGTAGGCTTCTCATTGCAGTGGCTTCTCTTGTTGCAGAGCACGGGCTTTAGGCTCGCAGGCTTTAGCCATTGTGGCGCTCAGGCTCAGTAGTTGTGGCTCACGGGCTGCAGAGTGCAGGCTCCGTAGTTGTGGCTCACGGGCTTAGTTTTTCCGCAGAATGTGGGATCTTCCCAGACCAGGGCTGGATCCTGTGTCCCCTGCATTGGCAGGCGGATTCTTTACCACTGCACAACCAGGGAAGACCCTCTTGACATATATTTTTTTAAACTTCCTTTGTGTTTTAACTGACAGATATAACTAGGCATTCATTAGGTTTCTGTAATAAGCTGCAAAGTAGTAAAGGTCCCTTTGAAGTGTCAGGCGTTTCACTAGGGTTTAGAGCTAGAGAGGAGATAGACACAAGCATGGCCTCAGAAAGCTTCTTGACCCTAGAGAGCTTAGGAAAGACGGGTCCTTGAGCCCAAATCCATTGCTTATGGGAGATTCAAAGCCTTCTCCATGATTCCTTTGAATTCAAAGGGGTTTATATCATGTGATCCCCTATGTCCATGGCTCCTTGTTTTCTGCAGTGTCTCCTGGGTATTTGAACTCTGACATCCAAATTCTTTGTGACACTGGATTCCATGCAATTCAAACACACTGATGATGAGTTGAGCAGATGTTGATGAAGATCTGAAGGACACTGGGGGGCTTGTGTCTCATGAGGCAGAGTCCCCATGACACATCGCTGCCCTCCCAGCTTTTCCTCCCTTCAGTGAAGAGCCCAGTTGTACGGTTTGCCCTTCTCGCCTTCAGTCTCCTTTTCCAGGACAAAAAATACGCAAACATACAAACATCCTCCTGCACACACTGTGGAGAGGTTTTGCCTTCTGCTGTCTCCGTACTCAGTCCACCTCCCACCTCCAGTAGGACCCGCCTACTCCCCACCCCTAGCTTCCCTCACCTGAATTTCTTCTCTAAACATTCGCCGTCTCTCAGCCTCTACTCTGAGTCCGCTGCAGGCTCTTCTCCACTCCACAGGGAAACTGATGCTCCAACATGCAGATCAGGTCAGGTCCATGTCCGTGATGAATAGCCTTCAGAGGCTCACGATGAAACTCCTTTCAAAGGACCCAGACCCCACTTCTCCGTATGACCTCTCAGGTCTTTGCCCACCTCTCCTTTCTTCTCCTCTTCTCTGTATTCCAGCTGCACTGGTCTTGCAGTCCTTCAAAGTACCTTGCTTCCTTCCATCACCGAGATTTGCACGGGCTGTTCCTCTGTCTGGAATATTCCCCACCCCCATCTCACCAATCTCCAAATCCAGCGGTCTCTATAATCTGGTGGTGCATCTTCAGTGTTCAACACAAGGACCAGCACCTAGAAGACACTGATTAACCTCTGAATGAATCAGTACATGAATGATCAATGAATGAATGGAACGAAGTGAGTTCTGAGGTTGCCATAGAGATAGCATTGTCTATCCGATGAGGTGCAAGTGCTCTACAGATTCATGCCCCCAAAGCCATCGGATAACCACAGGTTAGTTTATGCACATGTATTTCCTTCCTCTGATAGCTGTGGGGACATAGGAGCAATGGCACCCTACTAGCAATGATCACACCTAACATCCTGAGCTGGGTTTCTAATACCATTTTCCAGTAACTCCTTGAAGAAATAGCTCTCTCCAGGACTAGGAGAGGAAATACACAAGGTGAGCCAGGAGGATGTTATACTGCCAAAAAGTAAGCAAGTGCTAGAAAACAGAGCAATGGGGATTTGTCAAAGGAATTGAGGAGCCTGAGAAAACTCCCAGTGGCCAAAGCTGGAACACTTTGCACAACAAAAATAAAGTAGTATTGGATTATAACCCACAGTAAAAACTAAATATCCATAAGTTCATACTGATATAAATAAATGCTTGAATAAACTAATACATGGGAGAGAAGAAACGAATCTCCTGGGCAGAAGAATTCCAAATCATTTACTTACATACTCCATCCTTAAAGAGGTGAAGCAGAGCTCTGCACTCTTGAGCACTGGCTATGCACTGTGATTTTTTCCCAAAAAGAGCAGCGTGAAAAGGGGGAGAGGAGAGAGCAATTTTACAGTGGAGAAACCTGACAGGCACCTCCTCAGCCAGGGGATCAGAGTCACATCAGCAGCGAAAACTCATGTTGACTGTATGTCCCCTTGATCGGAGGTGATGAAAACAGAACTTTCCTTGTGTGATCTTCCTCCCGAGACCTATAACCCTAGTCTAATCAGGAGAAAAGTGTTAGACAAATGCTGATGGAGGGATGCTCTACCGAGTCCCTGAGCAGCACTTCTCGTAACTGTCAAGGTCTTAAAAAATAAGGAAAAACTGAGAAACAGTCACAGCCAAGAGGAGCCTGAGGAGACGTGATGGCTAAGGTGCCATTGCTCTGATACCTTGGGTGGGATCCTAGAACAGCAGAGGGACATTAGGTGAAAACCAAGGGCATCAGCCCCAGTGTGGGCTTTAGTGAATAATAACGTGTTGATATTGGTTCATTAATCTGACAAATGTACCCTACCAATATGATGTTCATAATAAAGAAAATTATTAATGGGTGTGGGCTCTATGAGAACTCTCTCTGCAATTTTTCTATAAATCCTAAAGTGTTCTAAAAAAATTAACTCTGTAAAAGGAAACTAAAAGTCATGGGCAATCACTCTTCTAGCAGCCGGTGATGGATTCCCCCTTCCTGGTGCCCTGGGCCAGGACTGAACTGTGACTCTGCCCTTCTGCACCTGGGGGCATGGGCTTGGGGCAGTGCCCACACAGCAGCAAAGTCACTCTCCCTATTCTCTCCCCTCACGCCCTGCCTGCGGATTTTATTTTCCTTTGCTTCAAACAGCACTCAGCAGCCGCCACAGGCAAATATCTGGCTGCCTGGCCCGCTGTTGTTCAACACACTGGGGGAAAAAAAATGAGACTTCTTGCTGGAGACTGAGTCTCTGAGCAAATAAACAGAAAAGAAAAATGGTGCCTGTGGTGGGGTGACCAGGTCAAGAGAAAGAGTGGGGGCCAGGTGATGGAGAAGTCTTTTGCTGACTCTGCTCAGCTTTTGGGGAAATCCTGTCCTTCTCCTCTCCCCATTTACACTATTCCCCAGACTCCAAGCACCACCACCACCCCCAACCCACTCAGCTTATCAGTGATTGTAAGGAGGGTGTTGTTGACACTGGCGATTTCCATTCCTAGGGTGTAAGAGTTGGGCCAAGCTGTCTCAGTCTCTAGCTCTCATGCTGGTTTTAGATGCTCTTGCATAAACTCTCTCTTGCTTCTTGCTTTCTGAATTCCGTACTGGGCACTGGAAACACATTGGAACTGAAAGTGATGGGGCAAAGACCTTGGGGAATCTCAACGGTGGTTTAGTAGCAATCAGAGGTTTCAGCTTCCAAAACTTCAAGGTGAAGAGTGGGCGCTGGGTCTGCCTAGTTCACCCTCCAGCTGTGCAACTTTGGAGAAACCATTTAACACTGATGAACCTGGGGAAATACTAATGCAGAATGGGGAACCACTAATCATACCTGCTTCATAAAACTGTGTGAAGATTAAATGCATCAACACAGATAAGGGACTTTAACAGTGCCCAGTATCTGGAAAGCTCCTAATAAATGTTAGCCCCCCTGCAAATTAATTGTGTATACTTAAAATGTGAAGCAGTAATATTTTCCATTTCACCTCCTCTTGATCAAGCCTTGTCTTATCTTAGAAAAAGATTAGAAATCGTCAGCCTAAACGTAATAGTTGTAATTGAGCAGAAATTTTGTCCAGATTATTAATTCCCTAATCAATTCCATAGGTAAAGTTCAAACTGAGAAGTCTCATTATTCTCCATTATTAATAATTTGAATATTCCATTTACTGAGTGACTATTACATGCCATACTGTGGTAAGTGCTTTATGTGCTTAATGCGTTCTCTTCCCAACAGCAGGAGGTAGATACTATTATTCATTTTACTTAACCTGACATCAGAGAGGTTAGGGGACATTCCAGGTTTGCAAGGCTTGAAGCTAGGTTTCAGAACAGGGCTTGCAGATTCCAGAGATAACCTCTCCATTGCGATGCTCTCTTGCCTCTGTTAGTTCAATAACTTACAAAAGACATCTTGTATCTCCCTGTTTTTATGGAGAGAGGGGATGAAGGAGAGAAGGTGCTGTTTGCACAGGTATGAAGGTGATTCAGTGCCAGAAGAGCGTGGAGCATTTGAAATGTATTCAGGCAGCAAGTCTAAGACCCTGGAGTCTCTTTTCTTCCTTGTTTATCCCTAAGCTCCGTTGGTTTCCATGGAAGGTGGATTGTGTGAGTTTTCACTGCGCCCGGGTCGGAGGAGTCAGTCTCTAATAGTAAAATGTTCAGCTTGTGGCTGAGAAGGATCTTTGGAACGCCCGTGGGCTTCATGAATCACTAAAGATGGAGATTTTCAGCCCTTTAATGGGAAGATTTCCGTGATGTGTTTTATGGTATTTTTAGGGCTAGAGTATATTCTCAGAATGAGAGAAGCCCCCAAATGTTGTCACTCGTTAGCCCCCTGCTTTATTAATTATGCCTTATCATTGGTGTATGAATACAGTGAAAAATCACTTCATCTAGAAAGGATCATTCCCTCACAGCCTGTTGACTTTTATACCTATTGCTGGCTGCTTCCATAATTGAGGTTTTACAGACCTTCAGTCTACTAATCTCTTCTACCCCAAATGGATCTGGTGTGTCATAAGCCATCCAGGATTTGACAACCTACTACGTGTGCCTCATGGCATCTTCAAAGTCAACGAAAGCTTTGAGGATGTTTAAAAAATACACTTGGTACAGTTTAGTAGTATTTATATGAACTATAAAGCTTCATCTGGTGCTTAAAATTAACACTGGGATATTAGATCATTAAATTAATGGGACGTGATCTGTGTCTTCCAAGATTTCAAAAACACCATTCTTTTAATTGTTAATTAGGGAAAGTACTGATCACGGAGCATGAGGAACAATTTTGCTTATTTTCGATGCGTTGTGTGTGATTATGTGAATTATTAACTCTGAGTGGCATTCAATTTAGTTCATTTCTGTGGCTTTATGAACTATTTCCAGTCTGCAACTGTTCTTGTTTTCAATTTAAAAATATGGCGTATAGATTTCAGCCTGTACCTTGTAATGAAAATAAGAAGGAAAAAAGCGTTTCTTTTACATAATTGTGTAATATTTCTTTATAGGATCTGTCCCACCTTGTACCCGCCTTAAAGACTTGCCTTTAAGAGATCGTGATATGCTAAAATTTTGGCAAAAAAAAAAAAAAAAAAAATGGGACTTTTATTGACCGTGTAGTTAGTGCTATTACACCTGCACTGCTGGAACAAAAAGTTCTTATCAAATTTACTGAGATTATTTTAACATTCTGAAACAGATTGTCCACACTATATTTGGAAAAAAGTCCAAGTGAAAGATAGATGCATTTGCAGCTTACATCTCAAGTTTTATTATAGTTGTCATTGGATGTTTTTGAAACTCTCTACTCTTCTGTTTTATAGAAATGGCAATGTCACTCAATTCCATCCAGTATTACAATGCAGTTGTAGCATTCCAGGGAAGGATGGACCACCTATTACTTGACAAAGCCTTTGTAAAATAGATGATGCAATTTCAGGAGTTTTGGAAATAATCTTCCCAGAAATGCACTTGCTCATTATAGGTTTTAATAAAAGTATGTTCTGCTGTCAAGACTATTCATTTGTGTTCCTAAGATGAACAGGGAAAGGGCCACTCTACTGCACGGTTCCGTGGATGCCTTTACATAGACCGCAATACAAACAGCGCCCCCTACAGTTGTGCAGTGTATAGCCTGGGGTCTCCACAAATCCGAGTTTCCCCAGGTTATTTACGCTGAAGACCAGCATCTTTGCTTTAATGGGGTCCTGTTGTCTTCTTTTCCTTTAGGCAGGTATAGCTTGCATTTGAAAGCACGCTGAGAAGACCAGGCTGAGCCCCATGTCTAAAATTTTCATCTTTAGGCATTCTTCTCAGCAAAGTATTTTCTCCTTCTAATGTATTACAAATATGTAATATTGGCAGAGTAACTGATAGCCACATCGCATTGTCAGGTGAATTTCAGTCACTTAAACAGGCTCAGGAGAGATGGGACATGGCGTTGAAGAGAAGAAAAATAGCAAAGATTTTGACACCCAAAGCACTGCTCAGGTGGGCAAATTTGGTGAAAGGGTATAGACACAGAACCTCAGACACTGGGAACAAGATCGGGGTGCTGAGAAAAGATACTGTTCAGTGGTTCTAAAAGTTGGCGAATCAGAATGACCTGGAGGCCTTTACAAACTACCAGCACTTGGAGCCGCCTCCACTCCAGGCCAGTTGAATCAAAATGTCTAGGGTGGGGACACAGGCATGTACAGTTTTCAGATATCTCCAGATCTTTCTTGTGCACAGAGTGGAGAACCACTGGGCAAGAGAAGCACTAAGAAAGGAAAACGAATACAGGGACCCTTTCATCCATCCATCCACCATTCATTCCATTTATCCATCCATCCGTCCATCCATCCATCCAAACACCATTGCATTCATCCATGTATCCATGTATCCATTTATCCATCCATCCATCCATCCATCCATCCATCCATCCACTTAACAAACACTTATTAAGAACTTCCTATGTGCTACCCACTGTTCTATGAGTTGGAGATAGAGATGAGAACGAAACAGACAAAATCCCTATCTTCAGGAGTTGCATTCTAGTGCACTTGATCAAATCCTTCCTGATTCACTAGAAATCAAGTCTGGGGGGTAATTACAATATACAGCCTTTCACCAAAAGCACAGCAGAATCATTTTCATTGTAGTATTATTTTAAACCACGAAAAGGAAGTCTTGCCCCCCCACAAAATCCAAAATTTAAATAATAAAAAACTTTCTGTAATGGATTCATTCTACTTCTTTTTGTGAAATTCGCCTCTTTTGAATGACCACCTGACCCCCATGCACTCCCTACTTTCTTTTGCCTAATTTGTCAGGGTAAAACTTGTACCACAAGGCAACACTCGTACAGATGCCCTGATGCTTAGATCTGCTTCCCAAATGCTTTGGGAATTTCCATAAAATTGAATCTACATAAAGAATACATGGTCAGGGGTTCCTGCACTGAGGCAAGGTGCTAAATTTGTCTGATGTGAGGCCACCTGCTCATATGTCATCTGTTGGCACCAGCCCATGCATTTGTGTGCCAGGACTTATGAAATTAAGTTTACCTGATGCTCCCTGACAGCAGATTTCTGTTACAACGAGCAAATTAGATTAGGTTAAAGTAGAGGGCAGAGTAAATGGACGGCTTCATAGAGTGATGCTAGAATAGTGATGGCCTTAACCAGAAGGTGACTGGTTACGGTCCAGCTCGGGTCACTGGTGATCACAGGTTCCTGTTATTGATGCCCGTGCAGTGACCTGTGCAGAAATGCATGGTTTATTCTTTATTGGATTTTACGGTACAGCCAAACATCACATTATTGGTGGGACTTCACTGACCTTTACTCCGGAATTTGAGGAAGGAAGGTCAAGCAGTGAATAGGTGATGGATACTAAATAAACTAGTTGTCTCTTAAATGTGGCTCGGTCCCCAGTCTGAATGTGTGACATGAGTTAGGAGACAAGGTTGTACGTCTCCACCCCGCCCCCTGCCCCGGGAATAGCATCCCTTGGACGAAAGCTGACATGATCGTCTGGGTATCTCAAGGCGTGTTTGCATAGGATTCTGTCCATATGAAATGATCTAATACAGGCTTGAAAATTTACTAGAAGAATCATTTTTTAAGTTAAAGGAAGCTAAAGTTGCCTCTGCCTCATTAAATAGTGCACTTGACTTCAAATGCAGTGTTTCCTTGGATTGAAAATGCAGAAATTCTCAACTTCATCTGATTTTTGAAGATTATTGTTCATATTGTGGTATTCAGTTGAGTAATAAACTTTAATAAAGCACCTATAGTGCAATTAAATGACATCTTATCCAAAGCTATGGTTTAATGGCATAAACAAAGGGCCAAGGGGAAATAAATTCAGATATTTAAACATAATGTACACACAAACCTAAATCTTTCATTGGAAAGTTGACCAGTGATGCACAGAATGAAACAGAAATAACTGTCAAAGGGATTAGAGAGTGATCTAGGGCTTTTCTAGGATGGAGTTGGTGGGTTTATTAATTTGCTTAAATAATTGTTTCTTTTGGAATTGTCTTTTACATTACTGTCATTTTAAGTAAAGTTCAGGTTGTTTCTGGCAAGAGTGCGTGTTACATTTTCGAAGGGACAACGACAGAAACATTCAGAAAACATTTTTAAAGTTTTTGAAGATTAAATAGGAAAACACTTTGGGGCTTAGCTAAGAGGCTAAAGGGAGAAATGGATTTCACATAAAAATCAATCGCTCTGTTCGCTGACACCCAGTGACAGAAATAATAATTGTGTCCATGTAAAGTCAGACCCCCTTGTTACTTTTTAATGAAGTCTGTCTGATTCTGTGATATTTTTGGCCTAGGAAATGAAAGAGATGTTTTATTAAATGAAACTAGGTCTATATAGGTAAAGTATCTGAACACGTGTGTAATCTTATACCATATGCCGAAAAGCAAATACAAAAAATTAATTAGAGAAACACGAATGTAGTTCAAATAGACTTATTCCCCCCAGAAGCCTTATCTGTGTTGTCAGTGGCATAGTGGCCCGTATTTTGCATTTGAACAATGGCAGGAAGCCATTGGAAGGGAAAGAAAGGTTTTGCCTACCCCCTCTTGAATCCTTATGCCACAGCGTCTGTTCCCTGCTGTAGTGAGAAGTCCCACTCTCCTTTGCAAGCCAAGAAAAATAGGACCTTTTTCAAATTACGTGCTGCTAAGATGCTGGCAGAATTCAAACGTGCTTTCCCCAAACAGTATAAAGCCCTTTACCTGCTTAAAGCTGTTAAAAGCTGGTTAAAGCTTGGTTTGCCAAGGTGAAAAGTTTTCTTAAAGTCTTTCTTGCTTTCTCCCTCTCGGCCTCTCTCGTTTCTTCTCTCTCTCTCTCTCTTTTTCTCCCTGTCTTCCCCCTTCTTTCTTCCCCTTCTTCCTTTCTTTCTTTCTTTTTTTTTTTTTTTTGCGGTACGCGGGCCTCTCACTGCTGTGGCCTCTCCCGTTGCGGAGCACAGGCTCCGGACGCGCAGGCTCAGCGGCCATGGCTCACGGGCCCAGCCGCTCCGCGGCACGTGGGATCTTCCCGGACACGAACCCGTGTCCCCTGCATCGTCAGGCGGACTCTCAACCGCTGTGCCACCAGGGAAGCACCCCCGCTTCTTTCTTTCCCTCCCACTTTCCTCCCAAAATGAAGGCATTTAGTGCAACCTCAGCATTATTATTTTTAACACTCACCTTGCCAAGGGGCATATAACTCCAAGAAAGCTTCTTTTTAAAGCAGACTCCCTCTCTTTTAACCCTAGTGGGAACCTTCAGCTGACCATTTTTCCTAGTGTTCATGTGAATGTGTGTGCATGTGTGTACACACACTTTCATAGAGACATCTGGTCATAGGGGGGGTCTGTATGTTCCACTGAATTCTCAAGTTTCAAATATAATGTGTTTAGTCAAATGACTGAAACAGAAACATCCTCGTGTGTAATTCCTCACTCAACCCCATAGTTATCACAGAACATTCTAACAAATTCCTGTGGGTTAAGAGGCTAAACCTTTTGTTTCTCTCTGCCTTGTTTGTTGACCTGGAGAGAGAGGAGAGGACAAAGAGAGTGGCCGCGTGTAGAAAATCCCCATAGGCACTGGTGGGGGGTGGGACGTAGTCCTTTTATAACCATCGCCCAGTTCTGAGTGTCCCCCTTCCGTCCAAAATGGTGAGAAGAAATATCAGTGTGGGTGTGTGAAAGTGTGAGTGGGAAAGGTTACCTCCTGAGATTGTAGCATCTCACGGGGAGAGATCTTGGCAAGGGCACGGTTATCAAAATTGATAAGCCTAAAATGGGATTCACCTTTTGAAAGGAGAGGTTTTGAAAAAATTAGCTTTCCTCCTAACAGACTGGCTGTGCTATCAGAATAGGAGCTATAAATCTGTCTGATAGGGTCCTCTGTTCTTAAAAGAGATAGAAGAATGATGGATGGTTGGATGGGTAGGTGGATGGATGGATGACTAGACGGATGGATGTATAGACACATGTGCACACATTTACATGCTTCAAGTAGGTATGTCTTTGTTCTTCAAGTCTCCTGCCACTGGGGAGTGGGCATGGGGGTAGCAGCATATGCGATATTCTCCTGTAATAAGACCCAGAGAATGATGCCACCTCACCCCCAGGTTCTCCTAGGCATGTTTTGACACAACATTGTTCAGTGGAAATAACAAAATTTTGAGTCACCGAAGCTAGATTTAGATCCTGGCACCACCACTTCTTAGCTCGAGTAACCTTGGTCAAGAGAGTTAACCTCAGTTTCCATGTCTGTAAAATGGCAGAATAATTTCTAACTTGCTGGATTGTTGAGAGAATTAAAGGATATCTATCTATATCTGTATATCTATATCTATATCTATGAATATCTAGTGCCTAACTCACTGCCTAGAATATAAGAAGGCACAGGGATAAATGGAGCTGCAGCTGGTACTTCCACTGCTACTAACTGTCTGTCTTATGCTCACTCTTTCCTCCTCCTCTTGACATTTTTTCGACAGTACTCTTTAGAAGTAAAAGTCACATCCTAACTCCATTGTCTCCTTATACAACTTCCTCCCAGTGTCTGGCTGTCAACAGTGGCCATTTTATATATATATATATATATATATATATATACACATACATACACACATATATACATATACACACAGACGGCTGTTCTAAACTCAACTTTGCTTTTGGATATTGAACTATAAAGACTGGTCTACCTTCATAATTTGCAGAGTTAGAATTGCAAATATTTTAATCAAAATTCCTTTGACATTTCTCAAACACTACAAACACTATGTCACCAGCCCCTTTCCCTGTGGAGATATATGAGACCATGGTGAACAACCCCAAATTAAGCTAGAATTTAAGGATATAAGATAGACTTGTTATCCAAGGAACAAGGTTAAGTCATTTGTATGCATCACCCTTCAGGAGCGTGGACATGGCAAGGACCACTGATGCTTATGTTGGAGCACTAATTATTTTTGTTGTTGATTTTTTATTATAGTATAGTTGATTGGAGCACTATTTTTAAATTAAGTTTTATTGGAGTATGGTTGCTTTACAATGTTGTGTTAGCCTCCACTGCACATCAAAATGAATCAGCCATACACATACAGATATCCCCTCCCTTTTGGACTTCCCTCCCATTTAGGTTACCACAGTGCATTAGGCAGAGTTCCCTGTGCTATAAGGAGCACTAACTGTTATCAGTAGCTTATCATGGGCTGGATTCTGCTGTAAGCACTTTACATAGATTATTAGATCTTCGCAGCAAATTTAGGATTTAGGTACTACTATTATCCCCATTTTACAGATGAGGCAACTAAGCCGTGGGTAGCTGAAATACCAGGCTCAAGTTTGCAGAACTAGCATGAAACGGATACCAGTTTCTTGTGACCCCAGGAATCTGCCCTCCTGCCCTTTTCCGTCTTACAGGAATATCAAAATGTCTTGTATGGTACATCATCTCTGCCTGCCACTTTGGGGTCTTGTCACTGTGTGTGTACTGTCAACAGTAAGCACTTCCTGCGTCTGTCCTTTAAAAGTGCACGTAGCAAGGATGCACTGCTTCCTGGGGCATCTTCTGGCTTTTCCATGCTGTCCGTTGGTGCGACCCACTGCTTCCTTCCTCATTCCACATCGGCAGCTTGTGGCTCCTGGCTGAGCTTTGGAAGTGAAACCTGAAGTTTCATCTCAACCCAGGTGATAAAACCAGGGCAGAACGAATAAAGCGGGGACCCTGATGTTGGCAGCTGGGACCCAGACTTGGGTTTTATTGAATATCAGCAGGTCCTTATGTCACTGCAGGCTTAGCTCTTCTTGGATTTCCTTATGCATTTGAAATTAGTAGGAACAAGGGCAGGGGAGAGGGAGCTGGGCTGTTTTGCTTTCATATGATGGAAACGAATGCCTGCATGTTGTACCTTTTGGACAGGTAGGATGATTGTAATAACAAAAAAGGAAATATGATGCTGGGAACAGAAAGCAAAAATATTTTGAAAGAGTCAGAAAGACTGTTCCCACCACAAAACCATACCTATTTTCCCCAAGCAACTGGGATTGCCTAAATCGTCAACTCCTACTTAGAAACACAAACTCTAGTTGTTCTAACTTTTTCCTGCAAAATGGCTTAGGAAAATCCAAGGTCAGTGTGGCCCGTAGAAATAGCCCAAAGTAAGACTTATTTGTGTATTCTTTTTGGGAACACACACACATAAAGATGGAATGGCCCACCCTGCAAGACCTCTTTGGGGTTGTTTCCAGCCATCTTGCACCCTTTTTCTTCTTCTCTTTAAATCTTCTTCTCTAAATTTAACATGTAGATTCACTGACTGTATCATCTCCGAGGGTTGATCTTCAAGGGATTACATGGACGAGGCTTCTATTATATACCCTGGCTGATGAATACTGAAAATATCTCACAGCTGTCTGGAAACCTCTTAATCCAGCATGCAAAACGGTGCTGCGGCTAACCCTGGAAACCCAGCCTGTCCATGCCATGTAGGTTTTCAGTCCACTAAGGCAGAGCCAGGGAGGGGAGGTGGCATGTTGGCAGAGAGTAATTCTCTGATCCAGTCACTGCTGCACAGACCAAAATACTGCATGTTAGATCTGGGATTTTTTTTCTTGTGGTTACTTTCATGGAGATGGTTCCTGAATCGAGCTTTCTGGGTGTACATGTCTGTATCCATATCTGCATTATTACCTTCTTTAGTTCTTCCATGCTAATAGTGTCCACGCTCTGATGGAAGCTTCCACTCGTATTCTTGCTCTTCAGATCTTAAATTCCTGGAAAACACATGTTCATCTATGTTACTACTTTGGGGGCTATTGCGTGCCATAGTTTTATTGACTGTTTATTCTACAAATATTTACTAATTAGTCATATGTGCCAGGCCAAGATTATGCATAAGCGGTACATCGATATATAAGAGAGAAAGAGCCGTTGCTTTCCTTTTTAATGTTTGTAGTAACGTAGCTTGTAAAAATGTCAAAAAGTTAGAAACAACTTGAACTGTCATTAGAATGAGAATGTAAAAATGACAGATGGTAAAGTAACTAATGGAATTACTGTAGAGCAGTGAAAAAATAAACCAGTAGATAAATCTCATTTTTTAATGTTGAAGAAACCCACAAGTAGCAAAAGAGCATGTTACCATTTATGTGAAATTGAAAAACATGAAAAATGGTGTGAAACAAATTAATATATTTCTTAGGAGTTATAGGATGTATATGTGTATACGTGCATATATGCATATATGTGAGGGGTAACTAGGGGGCTTCTAATCTATTGATGGTATCTTATTTATTAAACTGGGTATAGGAAACAAGTGTTAGTTGTATTATAATACTGCTTGTGTGTCTTAAATATTTTATATTAATTTTTTATAAATAAAAATGTATATACTCACTCCAAATTCACACAGTCTTAAGGAATTCATGGATTATTTTTCTCTGCTGAACTTGGGTGGGATAGTGGAAAGGTTGATGGGATTAATTAAAATAATGGAAAAGGGATCTGAAAGGAAAAGAAAGCTGGGGCTGTTTCTAGAACTTTTGCCTTAGACACATCTCTACTCAACATGCGCCTCTGAATTAGCTCTAGCAGTTGGGGAAGAGTTGTTAACTTTGGTGCAAGTTCTAGTTTATGTGAGTTGCTCTCTTTAGACCTAGTTTTTAGGAAAGAATAGCTCGTTCCGTGCCCTTGAGGGCTGGTAGGAAAACTCAGGTCTTGTATTGATAATTACCTAAGAAGGTCATGTTCCTTCTTGACCTAGGAAGGAAGGTCTTGCTTACCCTCCAAACCTACCTCTCGAGTGAAGTTTTCCAATACCATTCATTTTCCTCCATGAATCCTTGTTTTCCAGGATCTTTGTACTTTATATCATCCTAAACCACAAAACGGTAGAGCAAGAAAAAGCCTGGATGGAGGTTATACGACCTGGTTTACTTCATTTTATAGGCAAGGAAACTAAGACCTAGAGAGGATGAATGACTTGTCTTCTGGTTCACATTTACATCTTGCACATACTTAGATAAATGTTTTAAATGTGAGTGTGATTTCTAACTTATGGCAAGATTTCAAGAATGGTGAAAATAGCTTCCATACATTTTACCTAGTTTACCAGTTGTTTAAATTTTCACTATTTGCTTTGTCCTTCCTTCTCTCTGCCTGTCTGTCTATCTATCTGTCTGTCTGTCTGTCTGTCTATCTATCTGTCTATTTCTCTCTCTCTCTCTCTCTCTCTCTCTCGCTCTATCTACTTATCTAGCTATCTGCTTATTTAACTGTCATTTCCATCTCCATGTCTATATTTATATACATACATACTTATTTTTATTCTTAACTATCTTAGTGTAAGTTGCAGGCATGGTGCCTTGTTGTCCTTGAATACTGCAGTGTGTCACTCCTAAGAACAAGAACAGTATCTTACGTAAGCACAATACAATATCAAAATCAAGAAATTTAACACATTTAATAGTCATCTTAACTAATCCACAGTTCATTTTCTAAATTCATCAGTTGTCCCAAGAATGTTCTTGATAGCAGTTTTTCATGGCCCAGAGTCCAATCCGTCATGCGTTTCATTTAGTTGTCAGGTCTCTTTCAATCCAGAACAGTAACACAGTCTTGCTCTGTCTTTCATGATGTTGACATTTTTTTTAAGTGTACGGGCTAGTGATTTTGTAAATAGCCCTCCATTTAGTTTTCCAGCTGTTTCCTCCTGCTTTGAGTCAGGATGCGCGTTTTTGCCAGAGGTATCACAGGAGTGCCCATGCCCTGATTTTCCCAGTGAACCATATCAAGAAGCATGTGATGTGCGTATGTCCCATTATTGGTGATATCTTCAATCACTTGGTTCAGATGGGGTCTCCCACATACCCCCACTGAAAAGTTTCCCATTGTCATTAACAAGTAGTTTGGAAGAAAATACTTTTAGACTTTGTAAATATCCTGTTTGCTGTCAGATCTTCCTTCACCAGCTTTTACCATTACTGGTAACTCTTGCCGGAGTCAGTTAGGACCATGATGGCTTCAAATGGTGGTTTTTCTAACTCCATCACACGCACATTTATTAGCTGGCCTTCTACTTCTTTTCCCTTGTATATTCATTTAATCATTTATATCAGTGTGGAGTCATGAACTCGTATTTTAT
The DNA here is from genome assembly GCF_964270905.1 of Leucopleurus acutus. Classification (NCBI taxonomy): domain Eukaryota; kingdom Metazoa; phylum Chordata; class Mammalia; order Artiodactyla; family Delphinidae; genus Leucopleurus; species Leucopleurus acutus. The sequence goes on along the minus strand of NC_139158.1, from coordinate 33,567,026 downwards.
TCAGTGGATTACAATCTGTTGCTGTCATTATTTGTTTCAATGCTCATATTGCCCCCAATTTGGTCACTACGAGCCCCTTTAAACTGGCTCCTGTGTCCTTTTGATATATCCCCCCTCGTTCTTTGACGACATCCTTATTTATTGGTACCACCACACGATGTTCCAGACTCATCTTGTACCATCCCTACCCCAACTGTGGAACCAGACATTTCTCCAAGGAGCCCTTTTTCCTTTTAGTGGAGAATGGTATTTAGAAACAAAGTCCTGGGTGCTCACGTTTTCTAGGCTCTTTAAACGGACAATGTGGACAGATTCAGGTAAAAACACACACAGGCCCATGAACATCTATACCTATCTTTGAAAATCCATGAACTTATGTGATATCTCAAATTCTAATATTATATAATAACCCTTTCCATATTCTCAAATCTCTTCTCCAACAACAAGAACCTGGCTCCCATAGTTACTTATTTGCTTGATTCTAGAGTACCCAGGAAATCATTTCTGAAATGTTAACCCATGCTACTTTGAAAAACAAACCTACCAACTCGTGTTCAATATTTGTTTACAGTTATTTTATCTTCAGTATAAATGTACATAGTCAAAATGTTCCGTTCTGAAGTTACATGGATTCGTTCATTTTTCCTCTCAGTGTGCTGTATTATTCGTTTGAAATACAGATACATTCAATTGTTTCTGCTTATATTTAATTTGAGTACCGTTTCCTTCATCTGTGTAGATTTTATTTAATTTTGATTTTTGTGTGTGTCAAACATTGCCATCATTCCAAAAGTCAAAACCATTCACAGGTTGCGCTCACAAAGTGTCACTCATCCATTCCAAATGCTTCTACTCTGTTCCCACTTAAGTGAGCGTTTTCATTACTTTTTGATTTACTTTCCTGTGCTCTTTTTCCCTAAAATTAGCAGATGTACACCTTTTCTTATTTCTCCCTCTATCTTATGCAAAGGGTGGTATGCCGCATATACTTTTTTATACCTCTTTATTTTCCCTTCTAGCATGCACATTTATTAGCAAGCAAGCACAAACCAGTCACATGATCTGTGCTTTTTCAGCTCTATAAAATCTCAGCACCCTACCCTTAAGGCGCTCCATCTAAAGCCTTGCATAAAAGGTCCACCTGAGGCAGATGTGACAATACTTTTTGTAGGACTAAGCATTTCTTTTAGTTTAGAATCAGAATGCACCTTGATTTCATCCTGGAAATTACATCCTGGAAATCACTCCACGTCAGTCCACAGAGATCGCTCTCATTCCTTTTTTTTTTACAACTCCATAATACTCCATTCTTTGAATGACCGTGGATTAATGGAACCAATCTCCTATGTATACACGTGTAGGTTGTAATTGTAAACACTGCTGCAATGGATCATCTTGTCCATATGCTTCTTTGTTGTTTTGCGTCTCGTTGGGGGGATACCTTCAAAATACATCCCTAGAATTGGGATGGGTGGATGAAAACAAGGTAAATGAATACATAGTTTGTTAAATATTGCCAAATTTTCCTCTATAAGGATTGCATTCCATTTGTAACATATGGGAGTGCATGTTTACCCAGAGCATTCCCAGAATGTATTACGTAGGTTAAATTTTTTTTTCTTTGCCAATCTGATAACATTTATTATTCCTAGTATCTTTTGTCCATCTTACAGACTGTGAAATCATTGAGGAAAGAGATTCTATTCTTTTAGTCATGTTTGTATCCCCATTTCCTAGGACAATGTCTGGTATAGAATAGATGCTCTAATATAAGTTGGTAGGAATGTTGGGTGGCTTGTGGGAGGGCTGTTAGCTGGGTGGGTGTTTAGTTGAGTGAGAGAAAGGACAGTTAAGTGGAGGAGGTCTGTATGTCTGTTTTATTAATATATGACTTTTTTGTTATACTTCTGTGCTCATTGAGACTAAATACTGTTTTATATACCATTTTAGTTCCATTTGATCTTGCAAATAGTATTCAGTCAAAATCTTTCGACTTTCTGAAGATGACAGTCAGGACTATGACCATCACCTTTGAATTCATATCTACCATAGTGCTGGGCACTTAGTACATAGTGCTTAGCACTAAGTACTTAGAAAGTAATTAGTATTCAGTTTGTCAGTCAGTCAGTCAGTTACAAGAGCAAAAAATATTATCTCCAGCTTTTCATGGAGAGTGAAGCTGCTTTATCAGTTTTTTCAGCACTGAGAATAGGCTTGATTCACTCTCTCTGGACAGACATTTATTTGCTCTGAGATCGTTTAAGGAGTATTCTACTTAAATTAGCAGGTATTTTAAGAATGGATGGGCGTTATGTAGTCTTGTAATTATTCACTGGATCATATGACCAGGGGACAAATTTTGCTTTGGAATCAATGTCTAACACCCCACCTTTGGAGGTCGTTTCATGATCAGGCAACAGAACTGGCTGGAAGGAATTCATCTAGGAGTCGATAGAGGACATACTTGTTAAATGACTCACATCCTGAAATACCTGTTTTTAACCGTCTCTTTTTATTTTCTCCCACTAATGAAATGAATAGCAAATTCTTCTCACACTGATATTATAAAAAGAAAGGAATCCTAATTTTTAAGATATGTTTTCTTTTTTTTTCCTTTTTGGGTTTATTATGCGTTTTGGGATCTTCAGAGAAAATGTTCATAATGAAGCTTAGACCAGAAGACAGGATGCTGTGTCATGGGGATAAGAATGTGTAGAGACATAGCTGCCACTGAATAATGTCTTTTCCCCGGTCATTTACATCCTGGTCATGTGTTCTTGTGCAAAGGTAACATTTTCCCACCCAGATCCAAGACGCAAGCTGTCGTTATCGCCACTGGTTGGTATTAAGGAATCATGCCTGGTGGGGTGGGGTGAAGGCAAGCTGAGTTATAAAATGCCTTCCTTTGAAGTCAAATCAATTTTTTTTTTTTTTTTTTTTTTTTTTTGCGGTACGCGGGCCTCTCACTGTTGTGGCCTCTCCCATTGCGGAGCACAGGCTCCGGACGCGCAGGCTCAGCGGCCGTGGCTCACGGGCCCAGCTGCTCCGCGGCATGTGGGATCTTCCCGGACTGGGGCACGAACCCGTGTCCCCTGCATCGGCAGGCGGACTGTCAACCACTGCGCCACCAGGGAAGCCCTCAAATCAATTTTTATTCTTAATCTGTGAGCATGAGATGGGAGCAGATAACTTCTGAGTGAAATAAAGATATCTTAGGCTGTCAAGATTTACCTTATCAGTCTGAAGAGGTGGGATTCCCGTTAGCAACTGGCTGGGTTTTTTTAAATTTATTTATTTATTTTTGGCTGTGTTGGGTCTTCGTTGCTGTGCACGGGCTATCTCTAGTTGTGGTAAGTGGGTGGCTACTCTTCGTTGCGGTGCACAGGCTTCTCATTGCGGTTGCTTCTCTTGTTGCGGAGCATGGGCCCTGGGCTCACAGACTTCAGTAGTCGTGGCTCGCGGGCTCTAGAGCGCAGGCTCAGTAGTTGCAGCGCACGGGCCTAGCCGCTCCGCTGCATGTGGGATCTTCCCGGACCAGGGCCCGAACCCGTGTCCCCTGCATCGGCAGGTGGATTCCTAACCACTGTGCCACCAGGGAAGCCCAGCAACTGGCAGTTTGAATAATCCGTTCGCCTGAGGAAGTGTGAAAGTAGGCTGCAGAACAAAGACTTGGAGCTCTGGCTGTATCCAGTTCCTGTTTACTCCTTTTCTTCCTTCCCTACTTGAGACTCTGCCAGGTCCAACTTTAAAACATTTGCAGGCCAATAGGAGCGTATACAGGGAGTCTCAGAAGTCATTTCTTTGGGGAGGAGGAGTTTTATGGTGCAAAATGGTTGTTCTGTTGCCAAAACACCAAAGGAAATAGGGTATTTTCTAGGAACTTCACAGGGGGCCTTCACAGCGAATTCTCCGTGTCAGTCTCCAAAGCAGAAGCCTTTTATTGGCACTGTTTGGCCGCTGTGGAGGAATCCACCTTTCCCAGGTTAATTTCTCCTTTAAAAAGAAAGCCAAAGTAGACAGTTCTGTGAACAAATTGAATAAACCTTTGAGTTTGGGCTATAGCACTAGAGTATGTTTTCTCCCCTAAGACAAAGCCAAAGGAAGAGAGCCTGTGCTATTTCTTGGATATCTTTGGGCAGATTGTTACTTCTGGGCAGGGAGAAGATGACAAGGCCTGTGCAGTTTTGGCTCACTTGAAAATGCTTTAGGAAACACCGTTGTGTATTCTCTGCCCGTTCTCCTGGAATGTGTAGAATCACCCCTTGGAAGCTGGCCAGCCCCGCCTCTTCCTCATCCAGATGGAAACCCGGAGGCTCATCTCACAGGACTGTTGATGGACCCAAGGTCACTCGGCTTTGATTGGTGGCGGAGCCGGAATGGTACCCAGAGGTCTCCAGCATCTCAACACAAAGGGCATCCATTAAGAACAGAGTCCTCCCTACCTCTTCTCCCTCCCGTCCTGCAAATAAACCGTGGGAACGCACTGCCCCTGACTGGCCGTGTCCAGGGAGAGATTACTACACAGATGCCTTTCTGTGGTTTGGGGGACCAGCAGGTGGGCCTGGGCTGAGGAATCCCCTTCCTGCCACCCTGCCTCCCCCAGCACCCACCCCGCTTGCATTAATATGACTCTATCTCCCTATTTGAGCTCAGTGATCTCACTTCTATGGGGATCCATCCCATGACTCCTCTGAGCAAACCAAGCCCCGTCCATAATGAACCTCCTTCTATGGTGATCTCGCTCCCCGCAGGCATCCTGGTTGCAGTTTTATGTTGATTTCGGCGATTCTTCGAGTGAATCTCTCCCACTAGACTCCGAGTTCCATAAGATCAGTGGCTTTGCTCTTTATATTCTCTCCCGTGTCCATGGCATCTAGCCTGGCACTTAGTGGGCAGATGTATCCCCTTCCTAGGGCTGCGCTAACAAAGTACCTATATACTGGGTGACTAAAACAACAGAAATTTCCTCTCTCACACTTCTGGTGGCCGGAAGTCTGAAATTAAGGTGTCGGCGAGGCCGCACTCCCTCTGAAGGCTCTCGGGGACGATCACCCCTCGCCTGTTCCAGCCTCTGGGGGTTGCCAGAAATCCCTGATATTCCTTGGCTTGTAGGCACATCACTCCAGTCTCTGCCTCTGTTGTCACAGAGCATCCTCCCTGTGTTTCTTCACATTATCTTCCCTCTGTGCATGTCTCTGTGTCTAAATCCCCCTCTTCTTGTAAGGACACCGGTCCTTGGATGAGGGCTCAGCCTCATGGTTTTATGACTCCTGCATTAGTTTCCTTGGGCTGCAATAAGAATGATCACATACTTGGGGACTTAAAACTATAGACTTTCTCTTCTCAGAGTTGTAGAGGCCGTAAGTCTGAAATCGAACTCTTGGCAGAGCCACGCACCTTCCAAAGGCTCTGAGGAAGAATCCTTCCTTGCCTCTTCTAGACTCTAGTGGTTGTTAGGGATCTTTGGCATCCCTTGCCTGGTAAATGCATCTCTCCAGTGTCTGCCTGCACCTTCACATGGCCTCTCCACTCTGTGTCCTCTCTTTTCCTGTAAGGACATCAGTCATTGGATTAGGGCTCACCCTAATTCAGTATGACCTCATCTTAACTTGATTACATTTGTAAAAATCCCATTTCCAAATAAGGTCACATTCTGAGGTTCTGGGGCCGGGACGTGAATTTTGAGGGGATACTATTCAACCCAACATGGTAGGCAATTACACGTTTGTTGAATAAATGGCCTCTGGCAAGTCTCAGCTGAGAACTGCGTGGTCACGTCTGAGCAGAGGCGAGTCTGACATCCACTCCAGTGGAGTTTCGGGGGGATCAAGGTCTGTGTTGACAGAAATGAAAAACCTCACCAGAGCACCTCACCCCCTCTTAAAAGACTCCTCAAGATTGCTTTGCTGTTCGTCTTCCCTCTGTGGTATGTTTTTAATGTCTATTTAAATGCAAATTTTGACTTTCTGTCTGTAATCATATAAAATGTTTGGTACTAAATTTTTAATCAGGAATGTAATCTTATAGGGAGGTGGTAAGGGAGTGGTAGGCCCCACGTAACAGAACGAAGCATCCCAGACCTGATTCCTAGCGCACGGAGCTCCTACCTCTCTGCTTCCCGTTGAGTTGGAAAACCCCTGTCTAGCTCTGCAGGCTGCTCTCGAAAAGATGTGTCATGCTTCCAGGCGTGCCCTGTGTATTGTCCCCTAATCCTAGTGCTTGATTGTCCTTTAACGCTGCAGAAGGCCATCAGGTACTGTCTTCCTGTGTCCTCTGGTCTCCTCTGAGTCCCAACAGACCGTGGATGTGGAAAGAGGGACTCTACCCTGTTCTAGTCTAAGATGATGGCTCATTTGTCAAGATGAGGCTGGAGGCTCGGCCACCAGAGCCTCTATTGTTTGGGACGGTGGCTGCCAGCAGCAGATGTCTGTCAGCCCCTCAGTTCCCTGCAGCCTTTGAGCTCCATCTGCCCCGAACTGAAGCACAGCTGCCAGCTCATTCCCCTCTGCCCTAGCCTGTTCACCTCTAAGGAAGCCTGAGGCTCCACACACCTCGGCCTGCTTGGGAGAGGGCTTCCCAGACCCGGCAACCCTTGGTGCCACCGTCCTTCTCGACAGCTCCCTGGGCTTCTTTCTGTATTTTCCCAATGGTGTGTTTAAAGTAGCCCTAATCGTGTTTGTTGAGAAAGGTCGGAACTGCAGTTCATCACTGTGGTCTTATTGTCCCCACTCGTCACGTCAAGGGTATCAGACTGCACACAGCTCTATCCCAGGTGGGCCATCTGATGGTGTGGGTGTGTGTACACACTCTCCCATTTCTGACTAGGCTATTCAGCTGCCTCAGGGCCTTTGCAATGGCTGTTCCCTAGTCCTGGAATGCTCTTCGCCATGGGTCAGCTGGCTGCTCATCCTTCAGACCTCAGCGCAGATGTCACCCCTTCCAGGAGGCCGCCCTTCCACTCCCCGATGAAAGTATACAGCCCCCGCATCATATGTGATCTGAACGTCCTCTTTATTTCCCTCCTTGCCATTATCCCAATGTATAATCATCAGATTTATAAAATCTCTTGAATGGTTCTTTAGGAAGCTTACTCCTCCTAGCGTATGCAGAAGCGTTCAGGGTGGGGAGTGGCTGTGCAGAAGTGGCAGTAAGGGGGCAAGGTTGGAGTCTGTAGCTTTGATCCTACTGAGAGAAGACTGGCCCTGGAAACAGAAAGTAGCAGCTGAGAAAGAAATAATTAGATACATGTGAGCACTTTTACCACAGTAGATGAGAAGAGCTGGTGATTGCATGTTAGGACTGCGGAAGAGGGAGCGCGATGCCTGGTCTCCCAAACTGGATATGTGAGTGGATGGGGGACATTTGTGCTGAACATAAAGAATAGGTTGGAGTGGGGAGATGATGAGCTCATTATGGAAATGTTGGGTTTGGCACTCCTGTAAGAGACCCAGCTGAGGTTTAGATATAGGTGTCTGATTGAGAGTTCGTCAGAGGGGTGAGGGTGCTTGAAGCCATGGGAATGGAAGGTGCTTCCCTGGGAGAGAGGCAGAAAGAAAAGATAAGGTCCAAGAATTAGGGTTGCTGTACGTCCCAGGGAACTGGGCTGTTCCTGCCATATGCCTGTTGCTTCAGCGTCATTTCCAGTAGCGCCCCTTTCATTGTCAGTCTGTCCCAGTTTGGAAAGTAAATTATGTGATTACCCTACCCAGAGCAAAAGGCTGGGGAAATTCAGAGTTTCTAGGAGGGCAGGGAAAGAACCCACTAAAAAAACAGCATGAGCAGAGGTGTAGGAGGAAAACCAGAGGCGTGTTATATTGTGTAATGGATGTCAAGGGGATAGAATTTACAAGAGGAGAAGCAATAATTCATGTCAGATATTTCACAGAGGTAGAGTCATGTAAGGATTTGGACACACCGTTGGATTTAGCTACAAGAAAAGTATGGGTGATGTTGTCATGATGAGGACAGGCAGATGCCAGATGGTGGTGGGTTTGAGAAGTGAGTGGAAAGTGAGAAAGTGGAGACAGTCAGTCTCACTAAGCCTTGCTGTGAAGGAAGGGAGAAACTTCAGATGAGCAGGCAGACGTAGGCCTGAGATCAAGAGGAGGTCATTAGATGGAGATATTTGGGTGTCTCAGTACTGGGAAAAGGCCAGCAGGGGTCTGAGGGTGACTGCTTCAGGAAGGAGAGTGTTTATCTGGGGCTTGTAAGGGACAGAGAGGATGTGCGAGAAGGGACACCTTCCCCCATGTGATAGAAGAAAGTTTGGGTACGAGGAAGTCCATAGTCTTTAGAGCAGGGATTTGGAGAGCGTTCGTCTCCGTTGGCGTTTATTATCTCTTTTGCAGTAGGAGGCCTCTGACAGTTCGGGGAGACCAAAGACATGAGGAGAGCAGGCAGTGCTTTAAATAGCCATATGGAAAATGGGGGAGGAAATGCGCTCATTCAGAAGAGTTTTCTTGGGTGCCTTCTGTGCTCTAAGCCCTGGGAATCCAAGTGTGACTACAACGGTCAAGTTGGTCCTTTCTTCTCCTTGGGAAGGGGCTGGTAGCCGTGGTGCAGGCAGTGCTGGGCACAGAGGAGGCTGTGGACCCCACGCTCAGAATGATGTGGGTCCACGTGGTGCGTGGTTTTCTTTATTCTCATAAAGAACAGCTCAGTAGCTTTGGTCTAGACCCAGAGGAAACCAACAGCTGGATGGTCTAGAAATGGAAGCACAGAAGGGCACGTGAGTTGAAGTTCTAGGGGGAAAATAAATCGTGGTTACAGTTATGGACCATTAAATCAAATCTGGATGTGGACTAAAGTGCCCATTTAGGCCGTTTCTCCCTTTCTTTTTTCTTTATTCCTTCGGACAAGCATTGCTATAGTGAATGTCCTTGAACACATCTCTTTGGGGGGTTAGACAGGTATTTCTCTAAAATACATCCTAAGGAGAGGAGTGTGGGGTTCGAAGGAGAACACATAATACATTTCCATAAATTTTGCCAAATTGCCTGTCACAAGTGTTTCACCACTGTACACTCCCACCGACAGCACCCGGAAGAGCCTCTCTGACGGCACCCTTGCCAACACTAGATGGTATCAATCTTTTTAACTTGAACTAGTTCAGTGAGGAAACAAGAGGCCCTCACATTCTTGTGTGCATTTCAGTGATTGCTTGTCATTGCAGGCATCCTTTTGTGGGCTTGCAGGGAGACTTATGGTCACAGTGATGATCGAAGACATATTTTAGAGGACACATAAGAGAGAAGAGGCGGTACCTGCAAGGTTGGGGTGGGGGGCATGAGGGAAGTTATTGGAGGAAATAGGATGGGAGACAAGAGGACCGATATAGTCAGATGGAGGGGTTAGACTCTAGAGACGTGTCAGGAGTGACGCATGGGGAGCTTGGTGATCCTTCGGGGAAGCAGGAGAGAGAGGTCAGAGCTGGTGGAGGTTGGCAGCTTGCTGGTTTGAGTGACTGTGCTGAACTCTTTTCCCAGGAGGGATGATGCAGAAGGAGATGCAGGTTTGGGGGCAGCAGGGTGTAATGAGCTCTTTTCCAGCATCTGGGCTCCACCTGTTGGACGTCAAATTCTATCCATTGATATCTCCTAGCGCTAGAACTCTCCAAACGTTTTCTATAAAGGGCCAGGTAATAATTTAGGCTCGTGAGCCGTAGGGGTCTTCATTTCCTCTCAGCCCTGCCGTAGTAGCGTGAAAGCAGCCAGGGATGATAAATGAATGATAGGCCTGGATGTGTTTTAATAAAACTTTATTTATGGCCACTAAAATGTGAACTTCATATAATTTCCATGGCATCAAATATTATTCTTCTTTTGATTTTTCCCCCAACCATTTAGAATTGCAAAAACCCTTCTTAGTCTGTGGTTTGTACAAAAACAAGCAGTCCGCTGGTGGCCCGGGAGCTATAGTTTGCCAACCCCTGTCCTAAAGCGTAGCGCGGTGCCTGCAACATGATAAACACCCATTTCATGTCGTGGGAGAAAGGGAGGGAGGGGCGTAATTCGTCTTTGCACTTTCGTCTTCCTGCAGCGTGGGAAAGGAGCTGCATCGGAGAGTAAAATGAACAGTAGATTTGGTGTCCGCAATGAGCCTTCGCTAATGGATGGTGTGACCTTGAGCCTCAGCTATCTCATCTGTGTAATGGGGAGAAGCCGGGCTTCATTGAAGGGGTTGAAACCAGCTCACCGTCCCAAGCACATTGACAAGGGCAAGTTATTCCCTGAAGCAGGAGTCAGGGCGCAAGTGACCCGGAAAAGTCTAAACCCTGACAAGCCAGTATGTAGATAGTGGCCAGCTCTGGCTCAGCTGCAGAGGCAGCGCATTCCCAAGAACGGGCAGGAGTGTTGGACAGCCGGTGCCCACAAAGTGTGTGGAGGCTGCCCAGTGACTTGCTGACACGAGCTGGCTGATTCTTGTGCTTTCTCCAGAAGAAGCCTACGGTATGAGTTTCACTCCCCACAATCCTGGTTAATATCCCAAGAAGATCCGGCTTTATTATTTTTAAATTGAGGATTTTAATGCAGCCTGGATGAAGTAGGTATCAAACCTGAGTGATGTTACGGCCACAGTTAAACTAAAGCTGGATCTCTTAAACTTGGCATCCTTTACCTCTCCCCCTCCTCTGCCAGACACCCTTACACAAGATGCCATGTGGTGTGGGGGACACAGAGGCACAACGTGTGTCTTTTCTTTCTGTCCTGAGGCCATCTGTGCAGTGATGTAGTTTTCTTTTCCCATCTTGCTCCCTTTACTTGGTGGGGACAAGATCGGTGCACTGAATATACTACACGCCCCCTAGAAAAACAGCACAGTAGACAAGATAAGTTAAGCGGTTACAACCAAAGATTTTTAAACCAATTGTCAAGAAATTACTCTGGGGGTTGGGGGATCTCTGTTGTTTTTGTTGTTGTTGATGTTGCTGTCTCGTTTTTAAGCAGAATGGATCCTCTGCTGCACGGGGCTTTTAGGGGAAAAGACAGTTTCTCCTTCTCTGTGGTACATTTACCGCTGCTATCACTCTCCTGCTCCGAAACGTTTCTGTTTCATCGCCATTCATCTTTGCTGATTGGTTTTGCTTTTCTTCTTCTAAGATGCTGCTAAATTTGCTTGTAAAGTTTTGTTTATTCATTGGCGCTCAGTTGAGCGGCGCTGGATCATTAATCTCACTATTCAAGGCTAACCATGCTTTATGCTGGAATTGCCTTTTATGGAACAGATTTCAAGGTTTTGCAAGAGTTGAGTGCTACCTCATTTTTGACATTTCAGCAATGAATCCTGTTTGAAATGTGATTTCAATCCAATCATCATCTTATTTGTGGAGAAAGATAAATATAATATACAAATATTGCAGCCAAACTGCATTCCTCCTATACCTCCAGCATATTCCACGATTCAGCTAGCTTTTGCCAGGGCGGCACCGAGCAATGTCATTCGTACCGTACTTCTGTCTTGCATTTTTCTCCCTGTGTGTATTTCCCTCCCAGAAGGCTTAAACGTTGTTTCCTTCATATCTCACATGAGTTGTACAGGGCTTCTCAAGAGCATGCCTTGAGGAGGAAATGGAGCTCCCGCGATTACTCCTGCACTTTGTTGTACAATCTTTAGGATTTTACAGTAAAGGACTTTAGAGGTCACCTAATTCATCTAGTTATGCAGTCACAGAATTTTGTCTTTAAAGGAACAAATAAAGAATTTAATCTCCCAGGCCTCTTTGGAAACGTGTGAACAAGTTTTTAAGTGCCTCTGTCTCGTAGTGTTTGGATGTGGCGTTTTAATTAAAGATTGAGGCAGCAAGCTTTGCTGTTTCTTATGATCTGATATAGCCTGCAGTTCCTACCTAACCCCGTGGAGCGCTCATTCAGCCCATGTCCTGGCATGCTTGTTTTCTAACTGAAGAGTGCGCATCCCCGAGAACTAGCCTGTGGGCAGCCACCCTTACTAAACTCACACCGGACGTGGCACCATTTCTGTATAAGTTGTAGGCATATCCAAGTTGGTCTTACTCACCCTCTTTCCTGCGTGCTGTCCACAAATGCTCCCCCTCTCTCCTTGTAGAAGCCTGCCCTTCCAAGGCTTCTCAAACTCACATTTACTGTAAAGTGTTAATGGGCGGACAACACTCAACCTCACTTGGGTATTCACATGGGAAAATGCTAATGATGTGGATAAGATCAAACCAGTAGATCAAACCAGTGAAGCTTGCGGAGGCCTGGCTTCCATGTTTGGATAATGGAGATTATCGGTGTTGCCTGATGGTTAGGGACCTGGGTCTGGGTTCACACCCTGACTCTGCCACTTACCCTCTGAGTTCATTCTGTTACTTAACCTCTTTTTGCCTCAGTTGTCCCATCTTAAAAATGGGGATAATAATAAGCCTATCTCATAACGCTGTTGTGAAAACTCAGCGAGTTAATGATCGTAAACCTCTTAGTACAGAGGCTGGAGCATCACAAGTTCTCAAACAGTTGTTAGCAACAAGCCAAAGAAATGATCCCCTTGCTGTAAAATATCAAATTCTGTTACCAGGTGGCTGAAATGCTAGTTTTGGGAATAGTATGTCCATGAGATCATCGTGTGGTACAGCCTCCGGTAACTACCCGTGGGAATTCCATTTTGGGACACATTTTTCCACTTCATCTGTCTGGCATGTTCTCGTGATCATATGATCATAGGTCAGACTTACGGCAGCTTCATTGGGGCAGAACACTTTGGCCGGACAAACCAACACCCATAGGAGTAATTCCTACACTCTACAACCTTTGAGATTATTTCCTACTGTCAGTTCTTAGCCATTTCTTGTTGTGTATCAGCATGAGTGAGTCCAAGTCCTTCTCCATTCATTCAGCTGATAATTTTTGAATATCTGCTTAGTCCCAATGATGTCGATGCAGCAAACACAATGCCTGCACTTATACAGCTTATGACCTAGTGGGAGGGACAGAAAAGCAACCGCAAATAAATGGACACATACATAAAGCAATCACAAGATGTGAAATGTGTGTGAAAGAAAACCAAGGCATCACGAAGAGAAACACAAGAAGTTCTTTCAATAGCTGTAGTTCCTAAAACAGTGTCTGACACCTAGTAGATACTCAGTAATTATTTGTTAAATAAATGTTTGCGGGAGATGGGATATTTTGGGTAGGGAACGCCACAAAGTTCTCTGAGGAGCTATTTGAATGGAAAATGAAAGAGCTATTCATGAGAAGAGAGAGGGAGGAAGGGTAGTGTTGACGGTGAGAGAGGCAAAGAGCTGAAAAGAGCTTGGCTTGTGTGAGGAACTGCAGATTAAAGAATCTGTATGGTCGAAGGGTGCAGAGAATAGGGTTAGGGTTGTGGGAGATGCCCAAAGATGAGGCTCGAGAAGTGCCCAGAGGCCATGTAGTGGGGCTCACAGCGAGGTTTGGGAGAGGCACTCAGCCTTTATCTGCACTGCAAAGGGAAGTGATGGAAGGCTTGGTACAGTCAAGTGACCACCCCAAACCTGAGCCTTTTAGGTCCAGTGACCCTGAAGGATGAACACTTGGTCTTGAGAGTAAAGGGGTTTTATAAGGCCAACTATGACTTTCAGTTACAGCCTTGATCACATCACTAACCTCCCATGAGGTTGCATATCCCTAGTTTCCGGTGGGACAAAAGAAGTTAAGAGACACAGCTTCCCTGTCCTACTGTGGCACCCACCCACATGCCTGTGGTGGGTCTCATCTGCATGATGCTGTCATCGTGCAACTTGACTTACATTTACAAATCTTGCTCGTAGGGGAAGACCCATCTCAGAAGTAAGAGGACTTGATCAGGAAAAACCTTTTAAAGAGAGAGCTCTAAAACATAAAGCCATTCACATCAACTTAAACTCAAGATATTCAAGGTGATAAATCTGCTTACAGGCTCAGAAAACAATCACCAGCTCAAGGTTATTGGAAACGAAGAAAAGATCAGGCCTCGCTCAGCTGCTATCTGATTATTTTATTATTAACCTCTCTGCACTCTGTATTCTAAACTCCCTGAAAGTAAGGTGTGTTTGTTGCTTGAGTGTAGAGTGGGCACCTGTCAGTTTTGCAGCCCAGAATGCATTCCCTCTACTTCTGTTAGGGCCCAGCTTCCTTCAGGGACCTCCCCCCCATCACATTTGGCTCTTATGACTTTTGGCTCAGCTCCCACTATGTCAGTCTCCAGGGAGGGAGCATGTGACTTACACCTGCCAATCAAAGCAGCGTGAACCCCAGTCATCACGATTGTTGGAAGCTGAACACACGTACCCACTGGAACCAGTACCATGAAGTCTGTGGGATTTTAAAATTTTACTTGAACTTGGGAGGATATAGGGCCGAAGCTGCTTGCAGCCATCTTGGCACCATGCGGAATCTAAGCGTGAAACCCACATTCCTGGAGGTGGAATCATGAGAGAGAGAAAAAAACAAGACCCAAAGATATCATTTAAAAGGTCCCTGAAGCCAGCCAAGCCTGAATTCCTCTACACCTTGAGCTATTCAGCTACCTGAACTAGTAAATTTTCCCTTTGTTTTTTTTTTTTCCTCTTAAACCAGCTTGGCTTTGCAGTTTTTGCCAGTTGCAACTGGGAGAGTTTTAACTTTTGTGGAGTCTCATTATTACTTTCAGATCACCATGGGGGACTCTTAGGATGTGCACACCACAGGGACCTGGATGAAGGGTTGCCGTTTTCATTCTTTTCTGTTCCTGGAAGCACTGGCAGGGAAAAGGAGAGAGTAATGTAAGAATAGAGACAAACGCACACAGGACTCTGCAGAGAGGGTGCGTGTGTTGTCAGCGCAGACTGGCTGTCGCCGCATGGCCTTTGCTTGTTGTTTAAAAGACTTTTCCATCATTAACCAACACCGTATTTTTTTTCCTTGATAGTGTTCAAGAAAATAAGATCATTAAATACATCACTATGAAAGCAGGCACCTGGCTTTTGAAATATTAGATTTCTTACTTCCATCCCCTCTGTGGCTCGATTCCCACAACTTTAAAACGAAGGCCCACTTAGTCCAATTACTCTTCTAAGAACCTGTGATGTTTTGATCTTGAATTCCTCCCTCCAGGCTATGGTGTGAGGGTAGTGTATTACCAAGCACCTAAAACTGAATGACAGAAGTAAACACGAGATAGGTTTTTCTCTCAATGACGGCCACCCTGCTCAGACATGCAGCTCAGGTTACAGCTGCCAAACAAATGACCGTGGGTCAGAATGCACAGGGACGCTACGGCATGAGGCTGCACCCAGGAGAAATCTGGACCAGTAAGGCTTGTAATAAAAATTGATGCTGCATCCTCCAGCTTTGGGGTCCTGGGATTGTACCTCTTCAGGTGACTTACAAGGACTGCCGTCTGAGTCACCATCTCAACGTTTCTGGCAGAAATGCAACAGTGCTGGGGAAACGTGGCAGGTGGCTGATCCGTCACCCATTTGGAAGGCCAAGCAGAGTGTGTTTGGGATGAACTGCTTTAGGTCTTTCCGTCTTCTCACGGCTGAGAAGTGAGAGATGCGTGGGAACAGCCCGAGCTGAGAGCACTGTCTCCTCTGTTATCCTTTAGGTGGACGCTAATCTATTAATTAGAACGTTTGCCGTAATCATGAGCACTTTATGCCTGTGTGCATTAGTGTTTCTATTTATGCTCATGCATTAGATATATTTGCATATCCATAAACCCAAGTCTTTCCACTTAGCTCTTAGAGGTGCCCTTCTAATTATTTGCCGGCTCAGAAGTAGAAAGTCAAAATCTGCCCCCCTCACCCCAAATTCTGAACTTGAGTGAAGTTGTATTAATAACATTGACCTGAGGGACAGTGCAGGGACCTAGTGTTTTACTTTGAGGAAAGTGTTTATTATTACATCTGTTAATTTTTGAAAAAATGTATTGAGTGATTCAAATATACCAGGCACTGTGTTAGTTTCTGGGTCTAAAACAGAAAACAAAATAGAGGATGTCTCTGCCCTCATGGAACATTTAATTTACTGGGTGACTGAAATAAATAAATATGTAAGAAACAGGTGGTTATGATTTAAACTGTGATTTAAATGCAATTAAAATAAACTATGGATTAACATTAGTTGATGTGACAGTAAGTGGCTGGGTGGGTTTTTAAGCTTGGGGGTTAAAGATGGCTTTTACAAAGAGATAACTTTTAAGCTGAAATTTACACAACAAAGGAGCAGCCCGTGTAAATATCAGGGGGAAGCATTTCAAGCTGAAGGAAGAATTAGCACAAAGGCTGTAGGGTGGGAAGGAGCTTACAGTGGTACTGGAACCAAGACGGAGCAGGTGCCCTGGCTTTGCATGGAGGGAGAGCAGGGTGTGAGACGTACTTGGAGAGATGAGTGGGTAATAGATCTCATAGACGAGGGTTTGTCAACCTTGGCACTATTGCTATTTGAGCCTGGTTAGTTCTTTGCTGTAGGGCCCTTCTGTGCACCGCAGGATGTATAGCAGCATCCTTGGCCCCCACCCACTAGATGCCAGGACACTGCACTCCTCCAGCTGTGACAAGCACAAGTGTTCCCATACAGTGCCATACGTCCCCTCCGGCACGGCAAGGCCCCCCTCGGTTGAGAGCCACTGAAGTTGGATTTGCAAACCTCCCAGAAGTTTATATTTTTTTCTGAGTTCCATGGAAAGGCAGTGAACATTTTAAACAGGAGAGTATCATGATTTGATTTACATTTTAAAAAGATCACTAGGTCTATTATGAACCAATGGATGGTAGGAGGGCAAAAGTGGAAGAAAAAAATAATCATCGCCCCAGAGAGAGGTTATAATGCTGTGATGAGAGGTGATAGCCATGGAAACAAATTATGTTTTGGGTAAAGTCGGCAAAACTTATTTATGAACTGGGTGGGCCGGATGGGCAGGGGGAGAAGGAGAAGATGAAAGAGAATTCTTGGGTTTTTTTTGGAATAACAAATAAGATACCTTTCCTGTCTTCAAGGCGCTCACACTGTAGGGAGGGAAAACAAATATATATATATATATATATATATATATATATATATATATGGTGCTTATTACGATGTGCTCTAATAAATGCATGTACAAAATGTGGCAACACTGAGGAGTGAATAATTCTTTCAGGGAAAGTCATGGCAGGTTGCTCAGAGGCTGTAAAACTTTTGAAGAATAAGTAGGATTTTTCAAAGTGGAGAAGAAGCTGTAGGAGGTAACCCTTCTTCAATATTCCATACTGTTGTCCGGAAAATTATGCCCAGAGTGACTCTGTCCTATGTCTTGAGTGGGAAGTTAGCAGAAGCATCCTCCAAACTGTTGTCTTTGAAAAAACTATTTTCTAAAT
This sequence comes from Leucopleurus acutus, assembly GCF_964270905.1. Lineage (NCBI taxonomy): Eukaryota > Metazoa > Chordata > Mammalia > Artiodactyla > Delphinidae > Leucopleurus > Leucopleurus acutus. The sequence goes on along the minus strand of NC_139158.1, from coordinate 33,549,709 downwards.
TTGTGGGCCAAAGCAGCCTTTTGCTGGTGAGGCTGTGTTTAAGGTGTTTTGCAAGTGTTTTCACTTAAAAGAAGACAAAGTCTTATTTTGTTTTTATTGAATTTCAAAAGAAGCATGTGCTGTAAGAAGTAGAGTTACACAGTACTTCTAGGTAATTGTTTTCTGGATCATAGAGTATCTTAAGTACATCAAATCCTATAGTTTAATAATAGTAATATAGTTTCACTAAGAAACTAGAGGTAACAAATTTTAGATTGTTCATTTGAACCTCAGGAGCAATAATTATTGTTTTCATTTGTGTAAATACAAAGATATAAAGTTAAAGCTAAGTTTTATCATATTCTATGGAGTTTTAAAGGTCAAAATATATAGTCCTTATGGAATACGGTAATATCCCCCTTGCTTCGCTCTCGGTGTTGTGGAAACTTTCCCTGAGAACTCATAGACTGTCCCCCTCCACCGCATTAATGAGATGCAGACAGTGACTCAGAGTAGATGGCGTTCCATAAATACTTGGGGGTACTCCAGATTGGGACCTTGAAAAACTAGATGGTATGTTAAATTCCCTCCTTCCTTTGCAGGGATTAAAAAACGTCTCTCAAATTGACAGGAAAATTGGATAATAAATTAATCGTTTACAGTTTAGTAAACCATATGCGCAATTGAAGTTACGCGTCACGGGTGTATTTTTATCAGATGAAACACCAGATGAGGGGTAAACCATTCTCCCCACCCTCTTCTGCCATGGAGGAACAGTGGACTGAAGTCTTTCATGATTGCTTGTTTCAAGATGCTCACGAAATCAGGCATGCAACTCATGTCTTTTGTCTTTAAGGGATGTTGACCAGTAAACCAAGCAGGGACCCTGGAGTCAATTGAGTACTCTGCCTCTCCTATACTTTCTTTGAAATGCATGTTTGGGAAGTTTTAGCAATAAATATAGTTTGCAGCCGGATGCTACTTGCTTTTTGACTGCTGGAGTTGGTATGAATTTGAGCCTACCATATGTAGCTACAGAAAATGTCACATTATTTTATTTTCCTAAAAAAATGTAAATGGTTCTGAGGATCCAATCGCCAGAGTTTTGAGGAATTCAATCGCAGCTGTTTATGGGGGGTGGGGATGGACACTGTTGCTGTCCATATATTATGTCAGCATTCATTGGTGGAGCTTATGAAAGCTTGGAATATAGGGAAGGACCATTAGTCTGTGTGGCCTCATGGGCGTTATTGGGAGGCTTATTATTAAACCTGCCCAGTTCATTTGAAAAGGGACTGCTCTTTTAATTCTGTGCCACACCTGGAACAAGAGACCTTTGTTGATGCTTGGATACTCACCTCCACATATCCAAACCCTTGAGGGCCCACCAAAAGCCCCACACCCTTCTTAGTTCCCATTTAATCTAGAGAATCTCCCCATTCTCAAAATCTCTGCTTCTGCCAACCTCCCGTCACTTATTTCTTTCCGTCTTTTCCTACTTTCTCACCATCCCACATGGCCTCTGCTCACTGTTTCTTTGGACACACATTACCATCCTCTTTCCTGGGTTTTGGTTTTGGGGAAGGAAATGGCTGCGTTTTACCTAACTGATCATGTTATGTTAGTGGTCCACGTGTTTCATCGGCAAGGTGACCAGTTAACTTTGTCTTACGTGGAACACCGTTGAGAGAAAAAGGGGCTCGTTTTCATAACAATGCCAGAAAGCTGGTTTACCTGGAAGTGTCCTTGGTAATCTGGGAATTATGATCACCTTATGTAGGGAAGGAAGAAATGAAGTAGGAGGGATAGCCTGCTATGTTGCCAATTAGAATATTGAGAAACGACTTCATTTTGGAAACTGTTTACAAGATGATTATAAATGTCACTCCCTGTTAGCAGCGTGTATAACGTCATGAGATGCAGACAAGCGTGATGTTGCTCGTCAGATGCTCTCAACAGTGCACTTGTGTTCACAGACTTGTGTTTCCACCCCAATCTTGAAAATATGGGATTCTGAGTTCAAATTGGGCTCAGATACTGACTCTCCATTTGACCTTGAGCAGTCTGCTTAATTTCATAGCATTTGTTTGCTCATCTGAAAACAAAAGGGATAATGCTGATCCAAACATATTGTGAAGATTAATTAGTTTATGAAGTGCTGAGATCAACAGATGAAAGGCTTTGAGTGGAAATTATCTTTTTTAAAGGAATTATCGATGTGGGTGAATAAAAGAACTTACTGAACTGAATTATAGGCACTTGGCTGCAGGAGGGAGTAGGGGAAGAAAGAATATTACTTCTCTCAAAGAACCCCAAATTCACCCTCAAAATAGCAGTGGGAAAAATTGCTTTTTTGTGATTCTGAAAGGATGACAAATCATGCACAGGAAAAGAGCGAGAAGGATAGGACAAAAGACACAGTTAAGACACATTTCAAAGTAACTCTCCTGGATAAACAACTAGGTACCAAAAAAAAAAAAAAAGCTCTGCCAATCCTCTGTGATTGGGTCCTTAGCCAAATGCTTGTAAACCAAAATGGCTCGGCCAAGATCCCCCAAAGAGGCCTAATGGCCCATATGTCATTAGTGGGATGATCAGGTTAGGAATGAGCAACCATCCATTTAAAAATCTCACAGCTATTTATCATCGCAAGATTACAAGCACTTATGAGTGTGTTCCTATTTAAAACCAGTTTTGCTCTTGTTACACTTGGTCTTTTCTCAAATAAATATTTTTATTGCCCCTGGTGTATGGATAGAAAAATGAGTCTCAGAGAATTAAATGACCAGTCAATAGCCATTTGGTTGGTTAAGTGGTACAGGCAATATTCTGGCCAAGGGCTTCTGACTCAAAAGATTCTGATCATTCCACTATAACAGAAAAGTCTGCTAAGGATGCAGCGATATCCAGACAGCATATGGAAATGAATTATTTCCTAAGGATCACAGAAGAGTTGGAATGAAGACAAGATATTTTTGTCAAAGGAAATCAAATATTCTGAGTATTAAACTAATGCAGTTTTATCATAGAAATGATGGGAAATACCAACAGAATAGAATTTTAAAATCCAAAGTCCGCTATGTCAAAAGCAAACACTAAGTTATAGTTCTTCTTTCTCTTTTGTCCATGCATTTTTATAATACAGTTATAGTCATGTTATTCCAGATTCTTTTAAAGTATAGCTTTAATGGCTCCATAACTTTCTACTTATGGCCATTGCATGATTATCTTGGTCTTTCCCTTACATTTTAGAGATTTAGTGTTCTGTATAAATAAATAAATAAATATTACTAGATGTGAAAAAAATGGAAAAGTATAACCCACGATCGTGAGAAAAAAATAGTTAATACTGACATGACCATGATGTTGGAATTAGCAGACAAGGACTTTAAAACAGTTATTATAACTTTGAAGAGGAATTTAAAGGAATGCATAGTCATACAAAAATGAAATTTTTTGAATTAAAAATAAATTATTTGAAATGAAAGCTTCACTAGGTGGGTTTAATAGCAGAACGGAAGCAGCAGTACAATAGATTGGTGAACATAATAAAGATTACTATAAATTATTCAATCTGGGGAACAGAGAAATATGATTAAATTATTAACAGACCAGTGACCTGTGGGACAGTATCTAGTGGTATAGCCTATAGGTAATTAGAGTCCCAGAAAGAAGAAAGGCAAATGATGTGTAAATAATTGTTGAAATTTCCCCAAATTTGGTGAAATACTTCAAAGTTAACAAATTCAAGAAGCTCAGGAAACCTCAAGCAGGGTAAATATGAAGAAAACCACACCTAGCGTGATTTTAGTATACATATCATAGTCACAGTGATAAAGGCAAAAGATTTTTTTAAATGTTGAAAACAGTCAGGAAAAAAAAAGAAATACATTACGTATAGGGAGCATCACAATACTAATAATGGTCAACTTCTCATCAGAAACACTTGAGGCAAGAAGATGATAGGATGAACCTTTAAATGATTAAGAAAGAAATCTGCCAACCCGGAATTCTAAATTCATCAAAAATATCCTTCACAAAAGAAGGTGATATAAAGGCATTTTTAGACAAAACCAGAGATTTCATCACCATGAGACCTGAACTACAGGAAATATGTAAGGAGGATCTTCAGGCTGAAAGGAAATGACCCCATGTGAACTTATATTTAAAGACAGGAATGAAAAACATTGGACATGATAATGTATGTGGATAAATATAAAAGGCTATAATATTTCTGTTGTTATTTTTGAAAATACATATAACTGTTTAAAGGAAGAATTATATCACTGTTTTGGCGGGGTTATGACATATGTAGACACAAAGGATGAGCATGTTAAATCTATATCGTTGAACTCTTTTTACACTTTATAAGAAGTAGTATAGTTTTAATGCTAAGTAGACTATGCTGTGTTAAGGATACATATTTAGTCCCCAGAGCAACTACTAAAAATAATACAAAGATGTATAGTTTAAAAGGTAGTGGAGAGGGACTTCCTTGTGGCGCAGTGGTTAAGAATCTGCCTGCCAGTGCAGGGGACACGGGTTCGATCCCTGGTCTGGGAAGATCCCACATGCCGCAGAGCAACTAAGCCCATGAGCCACAATCACTGAGCCTGTGTGCCACAACTACTGAAGCCCATGCACCTAGAGCCTGTGCTTCACAACAAGAGAGGCCACCACAATGAGAAGCCTGCACACTGCAACGAAGAGTAGCCCCCGCTCACCACAACTACGGAAAGCCCACATGTAGCAATGAAGACCCAATGCAACCAAAAATAAATAATAAACTTGATTCTTTAAAAAAAAAAGAGAGAACTTTATTTTTTAAAAAAAGGTAGTAGAGAAACTAAAATGGAATAACATATATTTTAGTTAACCCCAAAGAAAACTGAAAAGAATAGAGAAACAGCAACAAAACAATAGCAACAAAAATAAAGGATAAATAGAAATAAAAAGTAAATATAAACCTAAGTTCAACTGTACCATTAACTGCACTAAATGTAAATGGACTAAACATTCAAACTAAAAGAACTATCTTCTCAGACTGTTTTTTAAAAAAGAGCCAACTATATGCTGTGTACAAGAAACCCACTTTAAATACAAAACACAAAAACACATACCATGAAATAAAAGGACAGAGAACAAAATATACAGTAAACATAGCAAGCACAGGAAAAGCTATATTAATGGCTTTTATTAATATCAAAACAGTATACTTCAAGACAAGGAGTATTACCGGACATAAAAGGGACATTTCTTAATGAAAAGTATCAAGTTGTCAGGGAGATGTAATAATCATAGATGTTCATGCCTCATAACAAAGCTTCAAATAAGTGAAACAAAAATGTACAGAACAAAAATTAACAGTAAGTATAGATGATATGAACAACACTTTATACCAACTTGACCTAATGACATTTGTAGAATAGTGTACCCAATAACTGCAGAATATACGTACTTTACAAGTGCATATAAAATATTCTCCCAAGATCTTAATCCATTTCAAATTTTGAAATATAATTGAGTATATTTTGTGACAATAGTGAATTAAATTAGGAGTCAGTAATAATCATATACCTAGAAAAGTCTGAAAGTTTTGGAAATTAAATAGCACACCTCCAAATGACTCTAGGATTAAAAAGATATCACGGGGGAAATTATATTTTGAATTGAATGACAATGAAAGGTAACATGTCAAAATTTAGGGATGCATTGTATATATATACCATATCTTCTTTATCCATTCATCCATTGATGGATGGACACTTAGGCGTATCTTGGCTATTGCAAGTAATGCTGCAGTGAACATAGGGATGCATGTATCTTTTTGAATTAGTGTTTTTTTGTTCTTCGAATAAATACCCAGAAGTGGGTAGCTGGGTCATATGTTAGTTCTGTTCTTAATTTTTTGAGGAATCCTCATACTGTTTTCCATAGTGGCTGCACCAATTTACAGTCCCATCAACAGTGAATGAGGGGTTCCTTTTCTCCACATTATTTCCAACATTTGTATTCCTTGTCTTTTCAATAATAGCTGTTTTAGCAGGCGTGAGGTGATATCTCATTTGATTTTGATTTCCCTGATAATTAATGATGTCGAACATCTTTTCATGTTCCTGTTGGCCATATGTAGGTTTTCTCTGGAAAAATGTCTATTCAGATTCTCTGCCCATTTTTTAATTGGATTGTTTGTTATTGAGTTGTATGAGTTCTTTATATATTTTGAATATTAACCCCTATCAGGTATGTGATTTGCAAATATATTCTCCCATTCAGTAGGTTGCCTTTTCACTTTGATAATGGTTTCCTTTGCTGTGCAGAAGCTTTTTAGTTTGATATAGTCCCATTTGTTTATTTTTGCTTTTGTTTCCCTTGCCTGTGGTATCAGATCCACAGAAACATCCCTAAGACTGACGTCAGTGAAGTTACTGCCTATGTTTTTTCTTCTAGGAATTTTGTGGTTTCAGATCTCAGGCATAAAAAAGAATGAAATTCTGCCATTTGTGACAACATAGATGGACCCTGAGGGTATTATGCAAAGTGAAATAAGTCAGACAAAGAAAGAGAAATGTATGTGGAATCTAAAAACAACAAAAAACTTAAAATCCACAAAATCAATGAACAAACAAAACATAAACAAATTCATAGATACAGAGAACAGATTAGTGGTCACCAGAGGGGAAGGGGGTTAGGGGGTGAGTGAAATGAGTAAAGGGTGGTCAACTCTATGGTAATGGATGGTAACTAGACTTTTGTGTTGATCACAAAATTTGTTCAGTGTAGTGAACACAGATGTTGAACTATACTACTGTTCACCTGAAACTTATATAATGAAATATATATATATATATACACACACACACACACACACACACACACACACACACACACACACACATACTTTTAATTGAGCAATCCCAGTGCTATGATTTTACCTATGGATATTAAAGTTCCTTAGGATATGCAAAAAAATTATGGGATAAAGGACAGAGGGAAGGTGTAGCTATAAATGCTGTAAGTTTCTTGCTTTGAATGTCAGAGTGCTTTGCAATTAATAATCCTTTTATTTGGATTTGTAAGCCTTGTGATACTTAGTAGAAGGCAACTGTTAGCCGTAAGTTCATTATTTATTTTTAACTAAAGTATTATTGTTATTTAGCCATTTGATAGCCTTTTATTTTTCTTATCACCCATTTCACATATCATGTACAATGGAAGCCACTATTAGTGTTTCCAGAGTGATTCCATTGTTCTTAAATAGAGAGAGAGGAGAGGAGGAGCTAGTCAGGTGAGTTTTAAGTCAGGTGAATTTCCTTAAGACGTTGGTCTAAATGTCCTAAATGTCTGAAATTGATCTAACTTCATTATCTCAATTTAAATTTATTTTTTAACTTATAAAAATAATTGTAAAATGGAAAACATTAAACAGTATAAGATATTATAATTTTTTAAAAAATAGGAAATGGACGTTTCTCGATCACCTGTTATGCTTATAGGATCCGTTTTATATTTATGGGATGCTGTTGTTCCTACTTTAGTGATGAGAAGAAAAACTCCTCAGAGGTTAAGATTCCACAGCTGCTCGTGGCTGAGCCAGAATAGCTAACTCTGTAGAAAAGTGCCACTGGCTCCATCAGCTATGCCTTTGCCCGGCATGGAGTGGGGGGCAAGGAGGAAAATGGGAAGGGTGAGGTGGCATGGGAGAAAACAACAGACAAAAGCATTTCCTTCTGATTCCCCTCCTGAAGAAAGGCCATTCATTCATTCATTCATTCCGCAAGTACTCTTGAGTTCATGCAGTATCCAAAGTTAAGCTGGGATTTAGAAAGGAATCAGACATTCATCCCAAACCACTGGTCACTGGGGCAGAATAAGCTTAAGGACGGTTTCCAGGAGGGGAGCCCAAGGTTGGTGAGTGAAATCTCACCCTTTGGTATCATACAATAAGAGAAAATGAAAAGAACATGGCTATTTAGGTTAATTATTTCCCAAGCCAAACAAAAACAAACAGACTTGTTCTCTTTTTTTCTTTTCTTTCTTTAATTTTTAAAAGGAATTTCATTGGAATTCAGTCCGTACTTAACTGAACGATGGTTGAAGTTTAAATATAGGCTTTTTCTCCAAATAGCACTCCCCAAAAAGCTAAGTACTGCAACTTAGTTTTCCCTTGACCTGTATGTTTATATTGGGTTGCCATCCTCTGCCTCCCCCACCACTGTCTGCACAATACTTACATAAACACACACAGACACACACACACACACACACACACACACACACACACACACACACACACACCCCTTAATTCTGCATAGATTCCATGCATTTCAATAACATGGTTTGAATAGTGTGTTAGATTGAAATCATTTGCAGATATATACATATTTTCAATATTGAATATTATTGCTTCTTTCTTGGGTTTCTGCCTTCCATGCAGACTGTAACCAGTTCTTTTTGCATATCAGTTCTAGAACCTACAGTACACGTGGGAAGAGTATAGCCGTAGCCAGGTATAATTGTGATTGAAGCAGTGAGCTGAAATACAAAGGCTAATCAGAGCTTCAGTAGACATGCTTTGTGTGCAGTAATACATGGCATTTTAAAGTGTTCCACCCTTGCCTTCTCAGTTTTGTCTGTTTATTTGCTTGCTTGTTGATTTATTTATTTAATTTATGGATTAGAGGCTCAGGTGTTAAAAGTCAAGTGCAGGGGTCCTGAAAAGGACTGAGAACATGAGGTCTTTTACTCTAGTTGCTGGACAAGAAGCCTCAGCATCACCTGGGAGGTTGTTAGAAATACGAAACCTTTGTCCCTAATTCAGACCGAGTAAATCAGAATCTGCATTTTAACAAGGTACCCAGGCAATTCATAATCACAGTAAAGTCTGAGAAGTACTACATCAGTTTACTCTGTTTTAAAAAAAATATTTATTTATTTATTTGGCTGTGCTGGGTCTTAGTTGCGGCATGCGTGATCTAATTCCCTGACCAGGGATCGAACCCGGGCCCCCTGCATTGGGAGTGTGGATGGAGCCTGAACCACTAGACCACCAGGGAAGTCCCTCAGTTTACTCTTGTTATCAAAACCAAACCTCTCACACAGGTGTCACGAATGCAAGCAGTAAGGAATGCTTTGCTTTTGCTGATCAACCTCCAGTCTTACTAGAGACATTTCTTTATTTTTTAATAAATTTATTTATTTTATTTATTTATTTTTTGGCTGCATTGTGTCTTCGTTGCTGCACGCTGGGCTTTCTCTAGTTGTGGTGAGAAAACCTAGGGGGCTACTCTTCATCGCGGTGCACAGGCTTCTCATTGCGGTGGCTTCTTTTGTTGCAGAGCATGGGCTCTAGGCACGTGGGCTTCAGTAGTTGCAGCATGCGGGCTCAGTAGTTGTGACTCATGGGCTCTCGAGCACAGGCTCAGTAGTTGTGGCACACGGGCTTAGTTGCTCCGTGGCATGTGGGATCTTCCCGGACCAGGGATTGTACCTGTGTCCCTGCATTGGCAGGCAGATCCTTAGCCACTGTGCCACCAGGGAAGACCCACCAGAGACATATCTGATGAGTTGGATGGATTTCTACTTATTGGATCTCTAAGTGCACTGCAGAGGACTCTGGAAGGATGAGGAGGCATAGAGGTGTGTTCATGCTATGAACTGAATAGCCACCCGCCCCACCCAATCCATATGTTGAAGCCTTAAACCCCAATGTGACTGTATTTGGAGACAAGGCTTTTAGGAGGCAATTGAGATTAAATAAGTTCATAAAGGTGGGATTCTAATCCAATAGGATTGGTGACCTTGTAAAAAGAGGAAGATTTTATAAGTAGGGAGAGAGGTTGCTCTCTCAGCCATGTGAGGACGTAACAAGAAGGCGGCCATCTGCAAGCCAGGGAGAGAGCCCTCATCAGAACACAAACCTATCCATGCTGGCACCCTGATCTCGGATGCCCAGCCTCCAGAATTCTGAGAAAATAGCTTTCTTCTGTTTAAGCCACCAAGTCTGTGGCATTTTGTTGTGGCAGCCCAGGTAAACTAAGACAGTTCTGTTACAAACACTTAGTTTTCTCCTATAGCAACTTAGCTCTGGAAGAGGGTTGCTAAAGGGAGTGACCACATGGATTCCCTACTCAGCAACATTTCAGGCCAGAATGGGCTATTGGTCATTGATCCTTCTCCTTCCCTTTTTTAATGGTGACACATGATTCCAGTTTACTTGGGAATGAAGGGTTTTCAGGGATATGGGGCTTTAGTGATAAAACTGGGAGAGGACCAGGCAAACTGGGATGGTTGGTCACTGTATCCTTTTCCCAGATTCTTTCCTGAGCTGGGGTTCTTAGCTCCCCTAAGAACTTCATACTGCCACAGAGAAGGGCAAATTCCAGCAGAATCTGAAGGCAACTTGAAGGGTGACTATCAGATTAAAGCTCCTGGAATACCTAATCCTTAGATTTTTCATGCTTTGGAAGGGAAAAGCCTGGCCATCTTAAGTTGGGGGTAATTAAGAATTGGCAGAGGGTCCCCCAAGTAGCTTTCTTTATTCCTAGTCTCCTTATATAACCTCAACCGAACTCTATAGAAAGAGTCCTGAGACCAGGCATAACTTAACGACTAAATATTTTTGCCTGCATAACAGTGATTAAGCGGCTTTCGGTGAGTCTGGTGTTCCTTTTTCACCATAAAACTTGTTTTAAATCTTGCAATCTACTCTATATCACAGAAATATTTATCACATTTATAAATGCTATTGACTCCTCTGATGTGTCGGCTATCCAATCACACAAGAGCAAATGGCTGGGTTTTCATTGCATTTTCAAGATATTTTGAGGCTGGGCTATTCTCAGGAGAATTGGATTCGGAGAGTCAGTCATTGTAAGTTAGGTTAAGCTGCAGTAATAGGTTGGCTCCCAAATCTCAGTAGCTTCGTATGACAAAGTTTTTATATGTCCAGTGTGGGTTGGGAAGGGCTCTCCTCCAAATAGTGACTCAGGGATTCAGGCTGTGGAGTCACTACCCTTTCATAGCTACATCATCTGGAATGCATCACTTCCTTTGTGCTTTGATTACAAATGAAGCTTATTGGTCAGAACTTTTAACACGGCCCCACCAAACACAGGAAGTCTGGAGCTAAAGTTTCCTGCAGCCAGAAGGGGAAGGAAAAACAGATATTGATGTGGGTAGTGGTATCTAACATTAGGATCAAAGAGGTGGGCCCTCTGAATGGCAGACTGTCACCCCCAGAAGAGCAAGTCATTAATTGGGGATCTGGCCCCTTTGCACATGAGCTACTGTTATAGTTGCTCCAATAGTTACAGGGGTTTATTTATTTAATAATGATTAATGAAACTCATATAAAATATCAGGAAGGCCAGCTGACTATATTATAAAATGTAATGGTTTAACTCACTTTCCACAGACTAAAATTGAAAGTGCACAAGGATGATGTACCATACGTGCCCAAGGTTGTACATACATTGGGTGCACACATTCTTTGTGCAGGAAAGTGAAATCCCAGGCGAACCAAGGATTCAACATTACCTGGAAAAACACGCTCCCTCTCCTTGACAGGTGATGCCTCCTGTGTGTCGCATAGAATACACAGAGCTCAGCAATGAATGCATCCTCGACTTTTCCAAATGTGGTGACACTGAAGACCGTGTATTTTGCAAGATGGTACCGCTCAGTCTCAGGCTTGTTAGGATGAGCAGTTGTCCAATAGAATGATCAGTTCTCATAGCATTTCTCTGAGGACCTAAGATTCTCTTCACCGAGGCAACGGCCATTCATTCTATGCAGCCTCCCATCTCCTGGAGATTTGCGGTCTTTCCCTGCCATTGCTCCTTCTTATATCCAACTGTGGCGGCCTCTACCTCCACAGAAGATGAGACATGTTCAGAAGCTGTGTACGCAGTGGAACACTTTGCCAAAAGAACATAAAATTTAGACAAATGTGGAAGTCATTAATGCAGTGCTATTATTTGCTTAACATCAAAATGGGAAAAAAGAATGATTGCCTACAGGAGGGAAATACGTAATACTTGTAGGGTTATTTGGTCGTTTGGAGGTCAGTTCCTTCTCTTTTTTCCATCTGCTGAACTATTTTTGGAAATTAAGGGGTTTTTTTTTAAAGCACATTATTGATACTTGGCACCTCCACAGTAGTAGAAATTTGAAAAGCTCAGCCTGTTCCCATTCTAAGCCAAGTCGTGGATGGGTCAGAAAATGATGCTGTAGATTGAAAATTCCGGGACAAACCTCATTCTGGGAGTGCATTATTGGAAAGGGTGTTTGAAAGCCCATGTTTTTCTGTGAGGTCAGGAGCCATTCGGAGCCAGAAAACTTGAACGGACCAACTGATGTTGGAGTGGAGAATAGAACCATGACTCAAAATTAACAGCTGTATGTTTATATAATGGCTGATCCACCTACTGGCTGTGTGACCATGGGCAAAACAGAACCTCACCTTCTCATCTTTGAAATAAGGGGCTAGAATGCCTGCCCAACTTGCTGACATCAGTGGGTTGCTGAGGTCCAAATAAGGTAAACTGTTTTGAGAGAGGTTTGGAAAATGATGAGTGTTCACCAAATACATGGTTTTATGATTGGGCATCAGTGATAGGGAATGATTAAGATCAATATGTGAGCAAAGTGATCAGGAGCTATCCATTTACTCAGCAAATAGTACCTATATGTCTGTATCTGTATCTATGTATCTGTATCTAGCTGTATGTCTGTAGACCTATAGCTCTATGTCTCTATCCTTATCTGTCTCTCTACCTTTATTTCTATATCTATATGTTCATCTATGTCCATAGCTATACTACTCTATACCCATGCCTTTATCTGTATGTCTATAATCTAAGTCTCTATATCTCTACGATGGTATGTTTATATCTATACCTATACTTACACATTTATCTTTATATTTATGTATATCTATGCCTATACCTACAGAGAGAGAGAGGGAGGGAGAGGGGGCAGGCAAGTAGGGGCAACGGAGAGAGCACTATATTCCCTCCTAAGAAATGGGTGTACAGCTGTAAGTGAGCCATCACAGTTTTGACTTACAGCTCTCAGGAGAGACTTGCATTAAACGTATACTGAATGAATTACAATTGTTGTAAGCGCTATGAAGGAAAAATACCAGATGAAAATAAGACTCTCATCCCAGCAGGGGCCATCGGGGGACACACAAGAAATAGAATAAGTCATAGATCCTCATGCAGTGTAGGTGGTCCCTATATGTGAACACCAGCTTTTGTGAATAGATCCCTAAAAGAAAAACACTTTATTCCAGAGAGCACTGTCATTTAACACAAAGTGGAGCCCTTCACCGATATCTCTTAAGGAATAAGGAGGGTACTTTTAATTATGTAGTGGGCTGTATCTAACTTACTATGTTTTTAATATCCTGGACCTAGTTGTTAGTATTTTTTAATGCATTTCCATCAAGGTAAGCTCTGGCTCTTAACTCAGCAGGTGCTCCTGGCTCACCTTTTTCCAGACCAGGCCCTTTTCTCTCCCATCCCATTATGGCAGGCAGATCCTTCCACCTTTCAGAGCTTTTGAAGTGGAATGAATACGGTTTGAGTCCACACGTGAAAGTTTCCATGTAGTGTACACTATGCTTGGACCTCAGAGCCAGTTTCTCTCTCTTTCCTTCCTCTCAGATATTTACAAGCACACCCTTTGTTGTGGCTTTAGCAAGTCCCCACGACAAAAGGACAAGGTGCTGAGGAGACTGGTGAATTCAGGAAAATGGCATTGCTTTGTGTTTGCATTTTAATTTGATTCACCCCTAAACGTGACCCACCCTCCTGTTATTCTGTGTCATCACACCCTGTATCTTTCCTTTGTAGCTCTTGTCACAATTAATCATTATGTGCATTTTTATGTTATTGTTTTCTTTTGGTATCATTTCTCCTCCACTATCTGCAGGCGCCCTGAAGGTAGGGACCTTTTCTGTCTTATTCACTGATGCACATCACTGCCAGGTACACATTTGGCACTCCATAAATATCTGTGGTTTGAATGCATGGATGAATTCACAGGTATCTTGTCATGCATCGCTTCCAATATTAACGTTTTATAGCATATATAAATCTTAGAAAACACGTTGAAACTAGAAAACCTGAAATTGATTTTCTGCTTAAAAGTTAAGATGCGTATGAGTGCTATTTAAAAGCGTGCAACTGTGCACTTTCAGTATATATGTTTTACCTCAATAAGAAGTTGCTTCTTTAAGCTAAGTCACACACCTTAAAATATCCTGTGAAATATTAAAAATTATAAAAAGGAAATAATTTGAATCAACAAAATAACTTGGTCCCCAAATGATTGTTTTCGAGGAGGGAGGCAGTGATTTCAGCTAGAGTTCATCCAGCTACAAACCACTGTCTTAAACCAGCAAGAGATTTACATTCTTTCAAAGCTGAGGTAGAATCAAAATCCACAAGTGACCCTTCACTTCCCATAGCTGTTTGGTACATGGCTCGGTTTCTGGAGATCTGCGATAATGATTTTGTCCTTGAGAGTCTCGTGGCTGTGCTCTTAGAGAGTTTGGGTTTAAAACCTTAGGATTTGATTCTGCTCAGAAAAACAAGGTATGAGCAGCTGTGAAGCAGCTGAAATCAGCCATTGCCAGAGGCTGGCTGCTGTACCTGCATTTCCATTCTGATGTGCCCTCTGCCAGGGGAGGGCAAGAAAATAAGCCCCGCTTGTGGGAAAATGCCTTTGTTCCAGATCCATCTCACATTCCTAGGGTTAGTTTTGGGATCGCAAAATTGGCAACTTTGTTTTTTCTTTCGTGCAGTTTAGATTTTTAAGCATCGTACAGCTCTGTGTGTGGGTGTGTGTGTGTTGGTGCGTATAGACGTGCTTTTGCAGGTATAAGAAAATAAATCATCCGAAGCCAGCCTTCCCCTTGCTGTGTTTCGATGAAACTTTGACCCAAGGTTTTATCTCTTTGAGGCCCTTGTGCAAGAACTGCCATTAAGACCAGGGCATGTGGAAGCACAAGGATGCTCTGGGAGGCACGTCGGACCATGTGTGTCTATTCAAATGGAATTTTTATTACCTTGTAGTGCCCTTTGTTAGGAAGTGCCATGGGGAACCAGTGGGGGCTGTGTAGGCAGGAGAAACAGATTATGGGAGTGATCTGTGTGATTATGTGTTCTGCCGCGTTCTGCCACAGTCTGCAGACGTGATCCTAGCTTCTCTGAGCCTCGGTTTTCTCATCTCATAATTGGGAATAAAAGGGCTCATTTACTGAGTGTTTATGGGCTGGCTAAGGACTTACATGTTATCTGAACAATCTCTTCCAAATAACCCCAGAATGTAGTCATTGCCCTTATTGTCATTCCTATTTTGATAGAAGAGGAAACCATGGTTCATACTGTCATCAGGGATGCTACCAGTGGCCCCTGCTCTTCAGAGACACCAGTTCTCTGACACCAACTGTGTGTCCTGAATGCCGGTTCAGTTCTGACAGCAACTACCTGGAGTTAGCACAGACCCCACAGGTTATGGGCAGATTCCTTCACAAGACTGATCTCACTTCACACGCCAGCCACAAGTTTTGGATGTCCTCAAGCCACCCACACTTCTGCCCCATCACCCCACTTCAGGTTCAATAATTTGCTAAAAACAACTCACAGAACTAGGGGAAGTGCTGTACTTTTATTACAAATGTTTTATTATAAATGACACAAATAAACAGTCAGGTGGAGGGTACATAGGGCAAGGACTGAGAGGGTGCCAGGGGCAGAAGTTTCTGTCTTCATGGAGTCTAGTTGCATTACTCTCCTGGTACATCAAAATGTTCACCAGTCAGGAAACACCACTGAGCCTCAGTTTCCAGAGTTTTTATTGGGGTTTCTTTATATAGCCATGATTGATTAAATCATTGGCCAAGTAACTGAATTTCACCTGCAGCCACAATCCCCTCCCTGAAGGTTGGGCTGACCCAGAGTGCCAACCCTCTCATCATGAGATTGGTTTTTCTGGAGACCCAAGTGGAGCTATGTAGGGACCCACCATGATTCACCACACCTGCCCACAGCTCCTCATTCTTCTTCTTCAGTGTGTTCCAACCTGACTCCCAACAGCCAACCTGCATCTCTTTGCCCAATGGCTTTCTCTTGCCAGAGGTAGCCTTGCTCCCCAGGCAGCAAACTGGAAGTAACAGGGATTCATGCACCCTGGAGACACCTATTCTAATGGAGAGGCAAGGCAATTTGTACCAGTTTCACATGGTGAATGAATGGAGGAATGAGGACTGAACCCAGAGAGTCAGAATTCACTGCGCTTTGCCCAACCTGCTATACTGGCTTCTTGGTTTAGTTATACCTGCTCCAACAACAAATCAGGAATTCTGCCAGAAGGAAAAGAGATAGTAGGTCATGATAGCCCCCAAGAGTACCAACTTTGCTGTCTTATGTTCAAAAATTACTATTAGCAATGAAAATAATTCTGAGGTCCAAGCAAAGTTGCCCTTCCTTCCAGAGAGCCGTGTGTCCAGAGGTGACCCTCAGAATGGAGCCACCTTGCACAACTGGCTTGGTCATTGTGGTGATGTATACATTCATTACTTCTGTTTTGTGTGTTCCCAATGACCACATGCCTTTGTTATTAATTATTCATCTATCTTCCAGTATAATTTTAGATCTGGTGATAATTTCTGATTTTTCTCTATTTATAGAAAACTTTGAACTTCATAAATATTAAAATGCCCTATTATCTACATGCAGACTGCTTTCTCTATGGCCATAGAAATTATGCAATTATTACCAGAACCATTAATTAAATTTGAAAATAGATAAATAATGGATAGGGATGCTATTTATGAGTTAAAAATGAGAAACTGAAAATTATCCTCCATTCTGTCACCTTTAATGAGTCTAGCCTCCTGCATGCTCTCAGCTTTTATTATTGAAAGTTTTCGTGTTACTTGGCATAAAATAAGCAATTGATTGTAAGGGATAAGTCTTGAATGGTGATCGATTTTCAGATGGAGTGATTAAAATCTTAATAACACAGTCAAAAAGTGGTCCTGTCACAGTGGTCAAATAGTAGGCAGTTTCCATATTCTACAAGTTAAAAACTTGTAGAATACGAGAGGGAGAGAGGGTAAGTCCCCAAGGAAAGAAAGAGCATGTATATTGGGAACTAGCATGGAAAGCTTTCATAAACTTTTATGGTAAAATAATGCATTTGTGGATTTCTTCTGGTCAGCCTCCTGGGCTTCATTCTTCCATGTCTGCCTTTAAAAAGATGCTGTGTGGTTATCTCTGGTTGATGAAGGACATCCTTTATTTAGTTCATAATGCTCATGACCCCCCATGTGCAATTAAATCAACACCCTATAAAAATTGTCTTTCTACTCTGTTTATTAGATCTGAGTTCTCAAATGGAAACTTTCACCGATGTCTTTGAAACTTTTAATTTTTTTTTACTGTGACCAGTAATAAGAAATGCATTCACATTGCAATCCAGCACTCACCTACAATAACGGAATAAATGTTTCACCCGCACTTGTATATGTTCTCATTTATTTCTCTTTAGAAGAAAGTGCTGGTCATAAACAATACTCCTGACGTTATGACTGCTAGTGGACATGCAAATCTCTGATTCAGATGCCTCAGAACCACCTAGTGATCTGATTCATTGAGCAGAAGCCTGAACACGGGAACCCAGCATACTTACACTTCCGTCTTCCCGCATTTCCTGAGTTACTGGAGGGTGGGGTTGACATTGGTTGAGTCTCTCTTTGGGTGGTTTGCACAGTGCTATCACAAATGGACTTTTGAAAAATTGCTAATTTTGAAAGAAAAGTCATCATTGAATACCCTTGCCTCAGATACTTCAAAATCATTGAGAAATTAAAAATTTTGAGAAAAAAATGATCTAAAATTTTTGAGAAAAAATTATTGAGAAAAATGACAATGAACCACATGGTTAAGAATTTGTTGTCACTCAAAAATTGACCTTTGATTTTCCTGTAGGAAAAAAAAAATTGCTAAGCACAGTAGCAGTTGGTAAAAAGAACATGGGGCATTCTTGGTCAAGCTGTCATTAGTTTAGAAATGGTAATTTGCATGCCAAAAATTGACCTATTAATTACCCATGAAATTTATCTTTAAGTAAAGAGTGTTGGGGAAATTAGATGCCTCGTGAGCGCCTGCTGTGTTCCAGGCTCTGCGCTAGTTGTGGGGCTTACCGTGGCTAACGTGGCAAATGAGGTTGCGATCACCCCTGGGCTTCTGTGCTTATGGCGGGGAGACAGATATTAACAAGTCAACACCTAAATAAAGATCATTTCTGGGCGTGACAGGTGCAAAAAAGAAAACGAAGTACTGTGTACATTCTGTAAGGGAAGAGGTCTCACTTGATTCAAACTTGCATCCCACCCAAACGACTGGCACAGCATCGTGCAAATAATATCTTACCACGGGGAGTGCTTTGTGCGCCTCCAACATTGTTCTAGGCCCTATAAATGTAAGAATTCTCTCTTCAGAACCGCTCTATAGGGCTGGGTTCGCAACCAGGATTGATTTTGTTCTCTGGGGACATTTAGCGATGTCTGGCTAGAGACATATTTGGTTGTCACAAAATGGTAGGGGTTCGCGGGTGCTACTGGCAGCTGGTGGGCATAGGTGAGGAGCGCTGCCAAACATCCTACGATGCACAGGGCATCCCCACAGTGAAGACAGATCTGGCCCCAAATGTCAGTACTGTGGAGCTTGAGAATCCCTGCTACGAAGGTTCGTCCTCTTGTTGCCCCCATCTTATAAAAGCACAAAAGAAGACCCGGGTGGCTTATGTGACATGCCCAAGCCCAAATAGCCAGGATGTGGTACCCCAAGGCTTTGAACTCAGAGCCTGGCTTCAGAGCTCAAACGTGTAACCCCTACAGTTGCAGAACATGGATGAGATACGCGAATGAAGAAACGTGAATGACCGTTCTGACAACTAATGCAGGGGCTTCAGAGTCTCTCCCGGTTTGAAAAATAGGAAACGTGTTCGAAGATGAGTGCCAGCAAAGATGGGCTCACCTGGGAAACCTTGGTTTAATCAGGAACTTGAGATTTGTTGCTTCCCTGTGCTCGTCACAATATCCCATTCTTAACACCTGCCAGCGTTGTCATCCTAAACTCTCCCTGCTATTTTAGAGACGGGCCACAACAGGTGTGCCAAATAGTGGGCCATTAGCGAGTGGTAATTCACCAGCATGAATATTTATCATCTCGTAATGAGACAACCAAAGCGGTGTCTACTTTTTAGAACAATGTGCAGCAACATCCTCAAAACCAAGTTGTCTGAGTTTCTCATTTATGCAAAGGAAGAACAGCTCCTCTGTAATTTTCCATTAGGTGGATTTATTTTCTCATCCTTCTCCACATCAAAACACAGCCCTGGCAAGCCCTTGATTTTATTGAGCCAGGAAGATCACCCAACAGTGTATAGAGCTCAAGGCCCTGATTATCAAAATATCCATTCTCAGACTGTTCTTGAAACCAGTCGCTGCTCTTTGGGGAAGTGCCCAGCCTGATGGAGAGGGGAACTTTTTTCTTCTCACTGTTAATTCCTTCCTTCCTTTCTCCCTCCTTACTTGTTTTGTTCCTTCTTTCCTTCTCCTTTTTTTTTTCCCGGAAAGAAATTACACGACAAATGAGGAAGAGAGGAGAAAACAGAACAGATGAGAGGGCATCGTACAAAGACCTCTTGGGAGAGAGGGTTGGCCCATGTTATGTACTAAGAACCCTAAACTAAAAACCGTGCTTTTAAAGGAAAAATCAAATGAAAGAAGCATGCTGTGTGGGGACTTCCCTGGCAGTCCAGTGGTTAAGACTCCACACTTCCCCTGCAAGGGGGTGTGGGTTCGATCCCTGGTCAGGTAACTACGATCCCACATGCCACACGGCGCAGCCCCCCAAATTTTTTTTTAATTACAAAAATAATAATAATAACATGCTATGTGGAAACCCTCAGCATTCCTCAGTGCCTTGTCCTGCTGCAGCAGTTTAATGCCCACTGTTGTCATCATTATGAAATTTACTTATAATACACAGGAAATAAACAGGTACAGTGCTGGTAATAACTGATTTTGAAACCAAATTAGTTTCCCCAATTTTTAAGCATTGCCATTATCAAGGAAGTAATGATGGAGTTCCAATAAGTGGGGTGCCATTTGTCTTGGGGTGTCATTGCTGACACTGCCTTCCTTTGCATATTCTGTGATGATCATTTACACGATTGTCCCTCACCTTAAATTTCTGAAAATCATTCTTCTTCTGACTCCAAAGTCATTGTTGAATCTTCTCTTCTCTTTCTCTTTCTGCCTGGCCTCTCTACTGATTCTATCTTTATACTTGATCAAATAAGAGTTTCAGCTGGCCAAACATAAATCCGTTCATTTGACTACTCAATAAAGAGAACCGGTTTTCAGTCTGCTTCCTTGCTACTTTCTTTAGTTTGATGATAGACACATAGAAAACAGAACTTCTTGTAGGATGTAATGTGTGTTTTCCCCTTTAGAAAGTTGTATTACTAATAGCTAATTCTTAGAAGATGCTCAGAAAATATTTGACAAATGAATGAATGAATGAATGAATGGTCAAGGTTGAATAAGGACCACAGGTCAAAGCCTAAAACAGATTACACTGGACCCAAAGGGCTTCCTTTGATCTTGTAATAAGAGTAAACCAATTTCTAGGTCATGAGGATAACTAACATTGGCTGAGGACTTACTGGTTATGCATCATGCCCTTAACCTCATGAGGGAAGCACTTCCATTTTTCTCCATTTCATGGACGGGTAATGGAGCCTTGGGGAGACAATTCAGCGTGCCCTGGCTTGGCTAGTGAGTGGCTGAGTCTGGATATAAACCTAGGCAATCTGTCTTGTAATCACCTTACTAAACCATTCTCATTTACTATAATTTACTATAAAGAAGAGTATCTCTTAAGGAGACTTCTAGGACTGAGGAAACCTATTAGCAGCTGCTTATTTGGGGAAGGTATCTGCAAATCTGGGGGCAATAAAGTAGGGTGAGAAATGGGAGCTCATTCCTATGTGATAACACACGGGAGGGGATTGGAATTCACATCTTCACATCGTCTGTAGTTTGAGATAGTTGGTTGTCTCTGAAAGATTGATAAGCTTTCCCTTGTTGGAGTTTTGTCCTTGAGTATTATCTGAAAACCAGGAAGGATCTCTATGTGGAAAAACCATTGCACTGCAATTTCTGGGGACCCGAAGGAAAGTAATTTTGGAGCAAGAGTATGAGCCTGGACACTTCCTCTCCCAAAACCAAAGACCGTTTGCAGAACTTTCACTGTGACCATTTCTCCCCAATCCGGGCAGTGTTCCTCCCGTCCTCAGGGTTATCTTTGCAGTGACCCTAGTCAGCTCCCTTCAGCCCAAGGCAATTTTTTCTTAATTTTTCTAAACTTTGTTCTAAACCTTCAATTTTCTGAACTCTAACACAGATGTTGAGTTCTTTCTCAAGACCCAATGTCCCCTCCTTCTTGAAGCACTCCGTGATTTTCTTACACCTCCAAGGCATGTGCTTTTTTTTTTTTTTTTTTTTGCGGTACGCGGGCCTCTCACTGTTGTGGCCTCTCCCGTTGCGGAGCACAGGCTCCGGACGCGCAGGCTCAGCGGCCATGGCTCACGGGCCCAGCCGCTCCGTTGCACGTGGGATCTTCCCGGACCGGAGCACGAACCCGTGTCCCCTGCATCGGCAGGCGGACTCTCAACCACTGCGCCACTAGGGAAGCCCCAGTCATGTGCTTTGCTATTGTAAGTTATCACTACTCTTTGCCTCCTTGTGTACAGTGTCCCTGTAGACATGTAAGTTCCCTCTCTGTGAGCTCCTTAGAGCCTGACACTCATCCTGTGTTCATCCTTGCTTCTCTATCACCTACCTGTGCCTCTGCATATTCGCCACTCAATAAATATTGAAGGGATAGAGGGGCAGGGAAGGAGCTTGGGAAGAAATGAAGAAGGCAAAGGAGGAAAAGTTCATTCAAGTCCATTTCTACCAAGCTTCTGGAACCAGAGTCCTGAACAAGGAAGCCACTGGGGGCTCTGGAGCTAAGGTGGGCCCCATGCCAACATCATTTCAGAAAACATTCAGATTGATGCTCTCCTGCCTGCGTTGGGCGTGCGTACACCTGTACATCTGGGGTAGCTACAGGTATCGCATCATTCTCATCCTTCATAGATGACATGACGTTTCCCAGCATTGTATTCTCTTTTGCACACAGTGCACATACACCGATTTTTGTCTTGTGAAGCCTTTAAAGCACTTATTATCTCAGATTATGAAGACAAACTGTGCCAGGGATAGGCATGATCTCAAACTGAGTTAATTGAAGGTGGAGGTCAGTTCAGCTTTCTTGGATCATCAATCAGTTAAAAAAAAAAAAAAGTTTGCTTGTTTAATGCACAAAGAGAATCAAAGTAAAGATGCAGGTTTTCTCCCCCACCCGTCCCCTCTGGGGCTGTCAGGTAGATGTTAGATTTCACTGAGCTGTTAAAAATCTTAATGGATCCCACTGAGCTGTTTCAGGTTGTTTGTGACAATCACTTAATTTCCTTGTTTTGCAGCTACAGTGATTTTAATCTTCATTTCAGATTAATCACATAAAGCCTCATTGTCCTTTTCTCCCATTGGCATGTCTGTTTCAGCTCTGAGTAATCGATGAACAGGAGCTTCGTTTCCTTTCTCTTCAGCAATTTAACAAAAACGTATCTTCAGCAAAATTATACATGCAGTAATTTCTCATATATGTTAAAAATGCATAATAGCAAAGATGGGAAATACAGCAAAGTTTGTAATAGTGATTGCCGCTGGGTGATTTGATGATGAGATTTTTTTTTCCTACTTCTTTATACATTTTTATGCTTTCAACATTTTCTGTGATGAGCATGTACTATTTTTACAGTAAGAATAAGTAAATTAAAGAATTAGTGTTTCCAAATCAAGGATGAACAAAGGAAATGCAGTCTTTTGATGAGATGTTAGGCTGCAAAAAATTTCAACATTAAAGAAGGGTTAAAAAAAAAAACTACATCAGGATAAAAGAGTGAGGTTGGAAAATTAGCTTGCAACTTGAAGGATGGTCCTTATTATAGATAATGCCGCCGACAGCCCAGGTTCATCACATCTTTCACTTTTAGTGTACTGGAGTTTGCTCATAGGAAAGTTCCCACCCTGAGCTGCTAATTATTTCATCGCCGTTCACTTGCACAATTGACAGCCTTTGAACCAATATTACTGCACGGACCAGAGAAATGATTCTCGGAGAGAGAGAGGCAATTGAAAAGGCGACGATTGGGGGAAATGAAGAAGATGTGTTTGGCGGTCTCTGAGTGCTTTATGCAAGGGATGAGGCTGAGGTAGGGCAGGGAGTAAATAGAATCGTCATTTAAAAAGGCTAGACCTGCATCCAAGGGCACTCACTTTAAGCCCGTAGCATAGAGGGTTGGAGGATGCTTTCTTCCAGTGGTCTCTTGTTCTAAGATGAATGTCTTCTGTCTTTGTATTTTGACTGTACTGTTCCTTAATGGCTAATTGCTAGGCAATAGAAAACATAATTTACACTTCAATTTGTAAGTCAATCAAATGAAAGCTGGGTGTCAGCAGACTTGGAGAGAAATGAATATTGGGATAAACAGGAGAAGCCCAGAGGCATGTGGATGCAATTTTAGGAATCCCCGGCCACCCCACGGCATTGGTTCCCACTGCATCCTCTTCAGGGGGGAGACAGAGGGCATCTCACATCTCTGCTCGTCCATCTCCAGCTGTTCTCTGTGGGACAAGGAGCCTAGAGTCCTCTGTGGACTGTTGATTTGAAAAAAAGAAATTCTGACAAACTGTGGTGAACGAGAAAAAGGTATTACGTGAATACGAAAATGTTTGCACATCTGAGGACTGCACGGTTTTATTCAAAGAAGTTCTCCTTTTAAGGAGGTTATGAATTTTTTTTTAATTTTTTATTTTTAATTTTTTTGCCGTACGCGGGCCTCTCACTGTTGTGGCCTCTCCCGTTGCGGAGCACAGGCTCCGGACGCGCAGGCTCAGCGGCCATGGCTCACGGGCCCAGCCGCTCCGTGGCACGTGGGATCTTCCTGGACCGGGGCACAAACCCGCGTCCCCTGCATCGGCAGGCGGATTCTCAACCACGGCGCCACCAGGGAAGCCCGAGGTTATGAATTTTGAATCAGAGTTTTGTTGTCAGGGGAATGCTTCTTAGAAGGAAGGAAATGTACTTTTAAACAAGATTTTCAGCAAACTTTGACACATGCATTGTGGTCATGAGCACGGAGGTGGCTCAAATATATTTTGCATAATGAGGGAATAATATTGCATTCGGTGAGCTCCTGCCTCCCAGCATCCCCAGGAATGTCACTGGTACACAAGGAAACGTGGGTGCTTGAGATAAAAAAAATCGATCAGGGCAAACTTATCAAAACACTAATCATCACAAATTCTCCATATATCTTTTCAATATATAGGTTTATCTCAGCCCTGGCTTACCTCTATGCCAGAGTTTTACACTGTAAACCAAGCCAGACTGTGGCACATGTTAACCGACCTCTCCCCATATCACAAACCCCATCCAATAGACCAGCACTCACATGCCATCCTCCTAGTGTTGGGGACCTAGATCTCTCCTTTTAGCTCATTTTCCCTCTCTCAGGTCACTGATATTTACTTCCCATCTGTCTCTCCTCTCCCTACCCAATTTTCTCTGATAATAACATAAATATTTGTCTCATGTATCTGACCAACACTCTACCTTCCAAGAGCGGCAGAGATGCTTTTTAAAACGTCTGATCATAAATCCTGGCTTTATCCCTGTAAGAGGTGAGGCTTCTTGCCACCGCAGGGATGTGTGGGGGAGATGAAGGCCAGAAATGAGACACAGGGAAAGGGCAGGTGCTGATGCAGGAGGTGAACTGGAGGAGGCTGGCCTGTCCAGTAAGACCAGCCATGGAGCGAAAGGTCAGCTGAGACACAGCTCCACGGCAGTAGGAAGGCCGTAGGTCCAGAGGGAAATCAGAAAGGGGGGCCAAGTAAGGAGCCACGATCAGCGATCCACACTTAATCTTAGTAATACCAAGAGAGTTGGGATCACAGGTCTGAAGGAATGGGAAACAGGTGTGTGTCTGGGCAGAGTGTCTGTGTAAGAGGTACCTCCGTGAGGAGAACAGTGTATGCTCTCCCCACCTTGGGCAGGTGTGTTTTAGAGGTAAAGTATCAAAGGTGTTGAAAGGTTGCATCTCATTCCACCCAGTGTTTGCATATCCGTTATTACATCCCAGTGGTGCTCAACAGGGGGGAATCATACCTAGGGGACACAGAACAATGTACGGAGACATTTCTAGTGTCACAGCTGGGGGAGGGATGCAACTGGTACCCAGTGGGTGGAGGCCAGGGATGCTGCTAAACATCCCACAGTGCACAGGAGGGCCTCTTATCACAAAATATTTCCAGCTTCAAATGTAACCAGTGCCCAGGTTGAAAAACCCTGGTGTATCGCAAGGGGTGTGTGTGTGTATGTATGTATGGAAGCAGAGGAGATTATAACTCTGTACAAAGGTTTATCTACAGAGCTGTTTGTTGTAGCAATGTTTATGATATTAAAAAAATTAAACAACCTACATGTTCAACAATAGCTGTGGGAGAAACAAATTACATTTCCTTTTCTTATATGATGAAATGACCACAAGCCATTACAAATCATGCCTCGGGACAATGTTTAATGAGATGGAAAAATGTTCCTGGGACATTATTAAATGGAAACAAACAAACAAGTAACACAATACTATTTGCAGTGTGATCTAATTTCTGTTTTAAAAAAGGCTATTTATAGATATTTATGGTTATCTGCATCTATCTCAAGATTTGAAATAGAATACGAAAAAGAAGCTTCTGCAATATTAAGTATCATCCCTTAGGTATTGAAATTATGGATGAGTCTAATAGTTTTCCTACATGTTATTAAATATCTTCTCAATCCTCCACAATGAACAGACATAACTTTTATAGTGGGAGTGAAACGACATAATTATCTGAAAATACCATTTTTTAAAACATGAAGCTGAAATTTGAGTAGATAGCTAAGCCAGGGCTTTCTGTCCAAGGTCTCTTTTTAGGGTGGCAAGTCAGACAAGAACATATTTCCAAATGCAGAGAGGGAGGCAGGTCGGGTCAGGGAGCAGAGAGTCTGGAGGAGGTAGCATTCGTCTCTCACTTGGAGCATCAGTTGCTGAGCTGGAAGAGGAATACTCCAAAATCATCGTTTTCTCATTTCAATGGTCTTGATCATTGAATGCCCTCCCCTGAATGTTTCAGTTACGTTGAGAATCCGGTATAGTTTAAAATTTGCTTTCAATCCCCCTGGCCCAATCTCCCAGGACTTCCTCAGGCCACTCTGGCCGGCTTGGGTTGCAGGTGTGTGTGTGTGTGTGTGTGAGTGTGTGAGTGTGTGTGTGTGTGTGTGTGTGTGTGTGTGTGTGTGTGTGTGTGTGTGTGTGTGTGGTGTCCTGTAGGGTGGGTGTCTGGAGCCAAGAGAGAAATTGTCACTCACAACTTCAACTCCCCATGGAAGACATACAAGCTTACATCTAATGCATGCAGTTCTCTTCATTATTATTTTTGTTGTTGTTAAGAAAATCCTTTTGTTTTCAAAACAGTGTGATGCATTCTGTAGCCATGTCGGTTGGTGGCTTTGTACAGAATTGGATCTATAGGTACCAGGAAGTGGAGGGGGGTGGGGTGCGGGGAGAGAGAGCATGAACCTGAGCAAAGATTATTTCCATTTGAGAAAGAATTTCAAATTCTCTTCCTTCTTCAGGGATAAAGCAGTTAATCACCATTACACTTTAGACTTTTTAAATTGAGGTAGAATTTGCATAACATAAAATCAACCGTTTTAAAGGATACAGTTCAGTGACACTTATACAGTCACCTTCCGAAAGGAAACTCCCTACTCACTCAGTAGTCGCTCCCCGTTCCTCCCTGACCCCCCTCAGCCCCTGGCGACCCCTGGGTATACTTCACACACTTCCTGTTGCCGACTTTTAGAAACTTGTTGGCTTAAGTGGTATTTTAGTTTGTACTGCGGCTAGTTGTTCTCTCTCTCTCTTTCTCTGAGAAAGGGACATACCAGAAGGCAAGACAGATACACAAGGAAATGGAAGGATGGAGAGAAAGAGAGAGGGGGCAGAGGGGGAGATAGATGGGTAGAGAGAGGCAGGGAGGAAGAGAGAGAGAGAGAGAGATGAGAGAATGGAGACTGAGAGAGGAAGAGAGAGGGAAAAGGGAAGGGGGCAGGAGAGAGGGATGGAAGGGTAGGAGGGATGGAAGGAGAGAGAAGGAAGGGGATCAGGAGAGGGAGGGGGAGGGTTTAGGAGGTTGAGAAGCCAGGTGTGAATGAAAAACATGTTGCTGCCCTCTCAGTTAACAAAGGATGTTGCAGCCATCCAGCCACTACAGCGCCCCAGAGGGTGAGCCCAGAGGGAACTCAGGTTGGAGACAAACAGCTCAACACCCCTAAGCCCTCAGGCCCTGCAGCCACCCACCCCGCCCCCCAACAGTGCACCTGAGGGAATTCAGGATGGAGAAAAGCAGGATACTACTGACCCTAGATAGCTAAGGTGTGTATCAAAGGAATGATTCCAATGAGCCCAGACTCTTGCATCTTCCCATACATAGAAAAGCGCTGGATTCATTAACTTGAGATGTCTGGATTTCTTTCATCAACAGTGAACTTTTGAAGTTCCAACCACCTGGTCTTTGCTGCAAAACTGCTCTATATCCCGGCCCCTCCCTCACCTCTTCGGAGCAGGCCCTCAGAGCTCTCTGAGAGGCTGGCTTTCAGGCTTAATCCTCAGTTTTGTCCACCAAAGAAAACATCATTCTCAACTTTCAGGTTGCGTGTTGTTTTTGAGTCGACAGCGGCTAGGCTTTGAAGGAGAGAAACCTCCATCCATATGCACCCATTGAGTCTGAGAATCCATTTGAAAGAGCTGTTGTGAAGTTCCAAACGTGCCTGATCCTCTCAAAGGGGTAACAAAGGAGAATAGGATAGGCCTGGGAAGACCTTTGCTCAGACTCTGGGGTCGGCCAATGACAGGCTCTGCCTCTGGGGTCTACGCCTCATGAGCGTTTGGGGCCCCGTTGCCATCTCCCCAGTCCTTCCGTTGATATCCTGACACCAGCTCTCCATGACGAGTTTGGCTTTTCAATTTTTTTCTCACTTAATAATCGAGTTTCTATGATTCCAGCGCAGACAGTGGGGTGAACTTCAGATAGTCTACTTATTATAGATTAGCCCTGCTGATATTGCAAGCTTGGAAAGAGTTGATATGCTGTAGGATGACATGGCAACCTGATAACAATGGGGGAAGACACTTTTCTATAAATCTTTTTAAGTATAGTATTTCCATATTAAATCTTGTAAAGTGAATGTCTGGCTGCGTTGAAGAATGGACCTTCACTGGTGGAATATGCTTTAGCCCTCCTGGCAGGCTGCCTGAGGACCCCAGGTGATCAAAGCCAACCAGAGTATTTCTTCATTATCACCATCATCTTACACTTACATTATTCTCTTTGTCATTGAGAACTCTAGACTCCAGTCTATAGGAAATGTTTCACAGGTAGTTGAAATACGGACAGCAGTACCGGGGAGTAGCTCTGAACACCCAACGCAGCCTCGTTCGGAATATTTCACGTGATTCAAGTTGTGAGATGGAGGCTAACAGCCTACTGGTCAGGAGAAGCCAGGGGCCGAATAGAGAGGCTCATGTACAGACAGGGAGTTCATTAATCTACATTGAATGGTCTCAAATTCACCTTCACAACTTCGTGCAAATGATGACAAATGTTCAGGAGGGAGCTGCCGAGGAAAGTATTTTTTTTTGCGAGTGATTTTCTTACTGCGATGATGTAAGGATTGAAGGCACAGACCCTGAAGCCAAGTGGCCTGAGTGCAGTGGGGGTAGTACAGGTAATTGATGGGGCTCTTCTGAGGATTTCAGGAGGTAATGTAAGAACATGCTCAGAACCATGATTGACGCATAATTAGTAGCCAATAAATTTGCTATTATCATTATTTTATTATTATTATTATCTGGAAGCTCATGTCCTGAAATCTTCAATGAAAACAAGGTTTACTGAGCTACGTATGTAAATATATGTGGGCGTATATAGTTCCTTGAAATAATAATTTCTTATTCGGTATAATATAGGCATATTCTATGATTAAATAAGTTACTTATGCTCTCTGGGACTCAGTTTTCTCATCTGTAAAGTGGGAGCAATTCTGGTACATTATAGGTTTGTTATGATAATTGCAGGAGTTAATGTATGTCAAGTGCTTAACACATACTTCACCATAAATTTGCTACCATCACCACCGTCATCACCATCATCTTCATTGTTATTGTTACTATTACCTGGAAGCTGCTCAGGTCCTGAAAGCTACAAGGAGAAGAATACTCACTGAGCTACAGAAATTAAAAAATCTGTATGTATACATAGTTCCTTGATATAATCCTTTTTATTCTATAGAATACAGGATGTTCTATCTTTAAGTCAGTTTGATAATCCAAAATCCGAATTAATTCAGCAGACAAATTAGGCTGCAATTGCTTATCTTCCCCGAGATTTATTAGCTTTAGCAAAATATCCTGCAGGAAGCTGTAAAGGCTGTTCTCAGATCACAGCACATTGGAAACGTGATTTGGTTTATGGACACGGCACACACACAGCCTTGTCTGGGACGCACACATTCGGTGAGGCACCCCTGCTCTGTGCAGTTTACCTGGAATAGAGGGACGCGTGTTCCTCCTGCTGTTTTGGCAAGCAAGCTTATGTTGGCGGGGGGAGTGGATTAAGGACCTTATTCAATTATTACTTATGAAATGTCATAGCAACCTCTGGATTGCCAACTATATTTGATACTGGGCTTTAATTATCATTAGGGAAATCCCAAATGTTTAAAATGAGTCTTTGGAGAGAGCTTCAGTGGAATGTGGGAAAGAAAGTCATGATGAAGTTGCAGAACTTTGGGGTCAGTCTTTCACACAGCCCTGGGATCCTGGTCTGGCCCCTGCTGACTTGGGGCTCCATGGTGGCCCCTAGAGGCTATCCTCTTCCATTGCTGAATAAAAGGGTGGTTGGAAAGTCATTTCTCATATTTCCTCAATGTATGCTTCTCTGTAGATTCCACCTGTAGGTCCTGGTGTTTTCTCAAGAGCATACAGACAATTCTTCGTTCATTCATTCACGTGCATGCATTCTTGGATTTGTTCGTCGTTCAATAAGTGTTATTTCAGTGCCTCCTGTGTGCTAGTTAAGTTTCTCAGCACTGTGCTGTGTATTGAGACGTGCGAAAAAGAGTGGGACTTGACCTCTACTCTTTGGGGGCTCAAACTCTGTAGGAGAGATAGATGATGTCAACAGGCAGTTACCACATGCTTTGATGTACAAATGTCACAAATCAAAATTTGTACAATGGAAGGAGGGATTAACGGTGTCAAAGGGAGAGAGCTTTGGGGATGCTTATGGAAGAGGTGATGCCGGAGGAGAGCTTTGCAGAAGGAAAAGGAAGATGTCCAGGCAAACCAAGTGTGAAGGACAGGGAAGGAGGGAAGACAGGAGAGTCAGGAGCAATAGCGCATGCAAAGGAACAGAGACAGGAAACAGAGGGGGTGTTGGGAGTTGCAAGTTTTGTTGACTTGTGGAGAGTAAGGCCAAGGGTAAGAGGAAACCAGACAGGTAGAAGGAAGGTCACAGGGGAAGTTGGGATTTCACCCGGTAAGTAATAGAGAATCACTGAGACCTTGTAAACAGAGTTCAGTTTGCATTTTAGAAAGTTCTCTGACTCTGCTGGTGGGTGATGTGTTAGACAGAAGGAGGAGTCAAGGCTGGGATGCTGGTTAGGAAGCTACAGCGGTGGCCTTGTGGAGGAAAGAGGCTGTTTGAACTAAGTCGAGGGTGATGGTTTTTGTGGCGAGAAGCAGATGTTCTTGAATAAAGTTGGAAGGAAGAATAGAGGGTTCTGTGGATATGGACGCAGTGCAGAGAATCCAGAATGATACCTGATTTTAGCCTGGGGAGCCAGGGGGTACTAGGTCAACTGACAGAGGACATACGGAAAGGTAAGCCTCCCATGGCTTGTGCAAAGCCGTGGAAGAAGCAGCCAAAGAGTATTTTTGGTGACCTGTAGTGAGGGTCCAGGCCAGGATTTAAGTCCAGGGAACACCACGCAGTGCCTTTCAGCAGGCAGACTGGGTCTCACACTAAGCATCGTGTGAATCGGCAGGGGTCAGAGAAATCTGCAAACAGGCGTCAGCGATGCTGGAGGGTTAGAGGCAGGAACTGAAGGGAGGTGAGTAGGAGGGTGAGGCCAGAGAGTAAAAAGGGGCTGTAAGACGGAGTGAGGTGTTGGGGGGGGCATTACAAGGACTTGGGCATTTAGTCTGAATGTGATGGGAAGCCGACCCTCCTTGAGATGTGAGTCTCTGGTCCTCCCTTTACCAGTTTTCTCATCTGTAAATTGGAGTTAATACTAGTAAATTACAGAGTTGTGAGGATAGCAGGAGTTAAGGTATGGGAGTGCTTAGCAATGCTTGATGCCTAGTATTCAACAAGGTTTTCATCGTCACCATCGTCATTGTCATTGTCATCATCACCACTATTACCTGGAGGCTCATGTCCTAAAATCGTCAAGGAGAACAATATTTACTGAGGAGTGACTTAATCTCCCTTGTGTCATGAGAGCCCTCTGGGCTTTGTTTCAAGAAGAGAGAAGAGGTCAAAGACAGAAGCAGGGCGCCCGGTTGGGAGCCACTGCAGTGGTTCAGGTGGGATGTGATGGTGGCTTGGCCCCCAGTGGGGCAGTGGAGCCTGCAGGTGTGTGTAGATGCAGCGACGGGAGTGGCTGGCAGAATAGGTGAGGGGTCAGAGGCAAAGCTGAGGCAAGACTGAGAAGTTGGAAAGTTTTGCTTCTTTTTGCCTTTAGCATTACGCTTTGTAAAAGTGAAGTCTCTGTTTCAGTTATTCCTTCCAACAGACGCTGCTCGATGGCGCCCACCTCCCAATCTCCCTCCACCTTTCTCACGGGGCTCAGACGTGACTGCCAGCGGTCACGGGGCCAGAGGCCAGTCTTTGAGTGAGAGAGACCCACCCTTCTCAGAACTAGCCATCCCTCCTGTACTTGCCTCCTGTCCCTGTTGTCACAAATGACTGCAAACTCGGTGGCTGAAAGCAATACTAATTTATTGCCTTATGGTTCTGGAGGCTGAAACAAATCTTCTGGAGCCGAAATTGTGGCGTTAGCAGGGCTGTATTCCTTCTGGAGGCTCTGGTAGAGAATCCATTTTCTTGCCTCTTCCGGTTTCTAGAGTTTGCCACCCTCCTCAGCTCGTGACTCCTTCCTCGACCTTCGAAATGCATCTCTGCAACCTCACATTTTCTTTTTCTCTGTTTTTGACCTCTTTTAAATACACCTGTGATAACTTTGCACACGCCTAGATAAGCCAGTACAGTCTCTCCAACTTAAAATCCTTCATTTAGTCACATCTACCAAGTTCCTTTGGCCATGTAAGGTAACATATTCACAGGTTCTGGGGAATAGGATGTGGACATCTTTGGGGGCTGGGTACCATTATTCTGCCCATCGCACCTCCACTGACCAAGGCTTCCTTATTGGCTTGGGTTCCCTACCCACCTTTGTCTTTTCTATGACTGTCAAGGCTCCTTAGCATTCCTGCAAATAGACCCATCCCATAATTTCATCTCACGTGCAGGAGAGTCAGATCGATCCGGGCCCAGACTATTCATTTCAATGACTAGGAGCTGGTCCCTGCACGATACACAAATAGTAGATGGGCTCATCTCAAATGTGCCATTTACCTAATTCTAATGTTACATAAATTTATGATTTATTTATGGCACAGAACAGGACTATTCTTGCCACTGTCTCCCCTACCCTGCACATCACTGCCCATCTGATGACTTCCTCAGCCTTAAGCTGGAAACCTTGATACGTGAACTGTCCATTAACTCATTTAACTTAATTAGTTGGTGTATGTAATACACGTAGCTTAGTGCCTGGCACATAGGAAGCAACAACTAAAATAGAATTCAGCCTATTCTTGCAGTCTATAAATATAATTTTGAATCATGATTCTGTCACTCTGCTTATGAGCTGACTCCGGGTCTGCACCATCTGTAAATGTGATAAACACATCTCTCAGGTCTTCCTCTCCATTGTCGATAAAGATGTTCGAGACGGAGACTCTGACTTGGCTTTCTAATAGCCCATGGCCTGCGCACAAGTGTTTTATACTTTTTAGAGAACGTCTCTACACATTATTCCAATTGATTTTCCTCTTCCAACAATTTGTGGCTGATGATGCCCCCATTCAACATTTACTAAGTTACTATGTGCAAGGGAGCCCAGGAGGTTAAATGATAAATTGCAAACATAAGACCCGCTTCCTAGGAGCTTCTGCATCTTGTCGGGAGATACGGACATACATGTACGCAGCTGTTCCATTTATTAACACTCTGGGGAAATTGATGAATCAACTATGAGTCTTAGGTTATATCCCACGTTCCTCATCTTCTCACAGTTGCCTCGGCATCACACTGCTCTCAGTCTACAGCATTACTCAGCCCATCAGTCTAGGACCTTAAAGAAATAGAAGGGGATTTACTTGCCATTGCTTTTTCCTGGTGAACACATGCTACCTCTTCAGGCTCACCTTTACTCATTCCCAGTGGTTTCAAGCCATCCATTAGCAGCCTGTTGTATACAGGCTTCGTTGTGGGTACCATCCTCCCATCCCCCTTTGTAGATACTGGTCCATTTACCCATTTCCAAGTGTCTTGCCTTCTCTCCTGCTACCTACGATTGCTTGTAAGTCACTGTATCTAATTCCATAACCATAGTATCTGCAGGGTTTCGTGGTACGTGGGGCATGAGTGATCTGGGTCCAGATGGTTAGTTCTAATCAGAGTAGGAGCTGATGCCTAAGTGGCTGATGGTAGTCTGAGAGTAGATGGGCTTATCTCAGATGTGCCATCTATCTAATTCCAGTGTTGCATTAATTTATGATTTATTTATAACACAGACCACAGCTTCTCTTGCCATCATCTTCCCAGCCCTGAACTTTACTTCCCGTAGGATGATTTCCATTCTCTTCTTTGTTGTTTTGAGGTCCTTCTCTTGGGGAAAAGGGTGAAAAGCAAATAAGAAATGGCTAAATTCTGCTTTCTTTCTTCCCCTGTAGACTCTGTTTTCAGTGCACTGGAGAGAAACTCCTTTTTGACTCTTGGAAACACAGGAGGAGAGCATGAAAATATGGCAAATGCTTTAAAAAAGAAATAAGCACTTTCTCTTCTAGTTAGGAAGATAAATGCAAGTCAATAACGTTAAGTAAATGTTATACCTGTTTTCAGAGTGGTATTGACCGTGGGAAGGCCAGCGCTGTCCTAATTAAAAGTGGCTGTTGGAATGGTCATACATTATCTCGAACTGCTACTGAAATTACTTTCCTTTCTCTACGCCTCTGCTCTGTGAGAGTATTTCGTACCACCAGTAGCCATAAACACCTGAATTTCTGGAAGATGCAGTCTAATGCCCTTCCCTGACATCCTGTTCAAGAAAACAGCTCTTTAATTCCCTTGTATGTGACGCAGAATTATAGTTATTTAAACACATGCTCTAAATCCTGCGTGTTGTTATCTAGTTTTTGAAAACATTGCTAAGTTCTATTTACCAAATATAGAGCTTCGGATTCAAGTTTGAATATTATTTTATCTGGGGGGGGGGGTGATCATTGCCACCCCCAAAGCCAGTTTCTTCTCAGCACTTCCCACAATTGCAATCCATTTCTCAATTGATTTTTTTCTATCATTACTCCTGTTAGACTGTAAGCTGCATGAGGAAAGATTTGATAACCCATACCTTCTAACCCATATCCTCGAACACAGCTTGTGAGATAAAGCCGTAGCTCGATGAATGCTTGTGGGACGAATGAAAAGACAGAGACCACACAGGCATGTTGAACAGGTTAGGACAACGGGAAGGGTTACGTGTGCTGAGGAAGTTGGCAGAGGTGGTGGCGTCTAAGCAAACTGACAACATGGTGGGGATTTATGCTACATCTTCTCTCTAGTCGATGGTGATCATCATACTTCAGTCCTGCAAGCCCAGAATCAGAGATGTCTATTTTTGAGTTGCTATATATAGAGAGAAGAAACAGTCACTCAGAATGTGGAGTTACTCAGTATTTTTGGCTCTATGGCTATTTTCAAGGATCTTCATCTGGACTTAAAAGCCAAATTAATAGGCGATCGTTCCCTCTCATCTTTTGCACAGACACTATTTTGGGAGGAGATACATCACCCGGGCTGCATCAGTGAAGGGACAGGCTGTTTTCACTCTTATAACAGGAATGATCACCCAGGGCATCTTCTATCACATGCTCCAGTAATTCCCTACTGACCTGCACTGACTTTATTTAGCTTTATTAATTTAAGCTAAATGAATTTTATTTTTTAAGAGTGTCTCTGCGGAACGGAGCACCAAGAACATATTTCTGTTTAACTCATTTTGTTTGCAGCTTCCAAGTTGTGTTTTGTTTTTGCTTAGCTGTGCGTTTTGCTTGGTCAGCGTCCTCTGCACCTAGTTGGGTAGTTCAGTAAAGTTCACAATTCATTGTTACCGCTTCAGCCCCATTTATTAGGTTGGCCAGGAGCTGTCTTCTCCTGGAGCCACACGCCAGCCATCTCTGTAGAAGGCGTGTAAATGGAGCACCTCCCATGGGACAAGGAAGCTGCCGGCCTCCTGATCTTGACTCTTGTGTCACGGAAACAGGGACTGGGTCTGATTCCTAAGCTGTTCACCCTGGGGCATCCCTAGGTTAAGAGAGCTTGTGTGGGTACTGATGTCTCATCAAAGACCATGCCATTTGTGAATTCCACATCAATGTCTTTGGTGAACCTGAGTTGGAAAGAAATTTTTAAAAAGACCCCACAATCTGGTAATTTCTGGTTGTCTAATAGCTAGCAGTAATAGATGCCAGATGCTGTGCTAAGTGCTTCATGGGCAGTATCTCAATTAGATCCTGAGACAAACCTTTGTGAGATGCACTGTTGTCCCCATTTGAAAGATGGGGAGAGTGAGGCTCAGGGAGGATAAGCAGTCCAGTTCAGCTGCTCCCCTAGTAAGTGGTGGAGTCTGGCTTCACACCCAGGCAGTCCGACTGCCATGCTTTTCTCCTCTACAGGCTACTGCCTCTCAGCTTCAGGCGTGTGACCAGAATGCTGGCTGAGGTTTTGTAAGTCAGTTCAGGTCAGGATTTTGGACCATCCAGGTTTGATAGTGGACTGGGATCCTTGGGAGGTCATTGCATTCACTGTTTTTAAGTGACCTCAGGACTTACCAAGTGTATCAAATTACTGCTATTACTTCTTGGAACCTTCTGAGTGGGGCTGGTGTTATTTGATCACTTCTGTGGAGGCCAAAATCAAGGGGCAGATGTTCGCGCATCCGGGAGAGATTTATTGAGCACCATGTAAGCGCTTCATCTTGGGTGTAAGCAGTGCAGTGGCTACTGAGACATGGTCTGTACCACCAAGGACCCCAAGCATCGTATTTCTTTCACGCTCACCATTATATCTGAAGTTCTTAGCATTGTGCATGGCGCAGGGTTGGTTATCTGTAAATGTTTGCTGAGTTTTGCAACCGATGGTGCGGCCAGTGGATGAGTATCAGCAAAGGGCAGCTTCCTTTTGTAGTTTTACTGTCTGTGGCTTCAAGTTCTGCACTCCTGGAATAGTCTGACCCTCTGTGGCTTTGAGCGGTATCCTGGAAACTGACCCCAGCTGAAAACTAATCCAGCCTATTTTTATAGGACGACGCTGTTGTAAAAAACCCAGGCACTCAAGGGCAGCTGGGTCCCACCCAGGCCTGCTGGTGCCTCCCTGCAGTCTGCAGGCTGTGTTCTCACAGAGGTCAGCTGCGTACTGGCAGGGAGAATGAGACTACAGGACAGTCAGGGCAGATAGCACATCCTTCAGCCTCTGCTGAAAGATGCAAATGGAAACCGCCGTCATGAAGGTATAATCAAACACCATCCACCCACGTTAATGTAGATTGTCAGGACAGCCAACCTTTCCTTCCCCGGGAGCCTGACAGGCATGATTAACATGCTGTGAGCTTGGCAGAAATCACTGTGGCTCTTACCTCGGGCTGTACCTCTGTTCAGGCCCTGATGAGATACCCGGGCAAGCGATGGGATTTTAGGGGAATGAGAGCCATGCCCTGCCTCTCCTTAGCTCCTGCCCCCATGCCTCTCTGGCTGGCCAGGTCATCCGACCCGCATTTTGGGGAGGGGGAAGGTGTTGACTGAAAAGCTCAAGGCAATAGACTCTCCCTGATTCCTTGACAAATTGTTTCCCCAAACCTCTATTTTCTTGTGTGTGGCTCTGAACTACTTCCAGTTGCTAAGCAACCCACAAGCAGCTCTGGCCCAAGGTATTTCATAGACGTGTAGGCATATTATTTGGGTACCTCCCCAGCCTCCCCTTCTCTGGGCGCTGCCCCTTCCCAAGCTCTTGCCTTCCATCTTGTGAGCATATCGGAATGGACCAAGGCGAGCATCTGATCTAAGGGCAGCTCACATGTTGCCCAGACCATTGGACCAATCGGAGCTCCTCACAGATTTTTCCATAAAAAGATAAGAACAGTATTCAGAAGCGTTTGAATCCAAACACTGTGTAGACTTGGGACTCAGGTGGCCGTTTGCAAATACGTTAATGTTAATGAGGAAGCAGAGATAGTGGTCTGCAGCATGAAATGGGAGATTGGAGGCTGGGGAGAAAGGACATGAGAGGTCTTGGAGGTGGGGGAGCTGGGGAGAGAGTAGGCATTTAATGTCTAAAGGGTAGCTGGGCTTACCCGCGTCAGGGCTTTGTCCAGGAGAACTTGAGAGGGGCGAGGGAGTGGACAGCAGGGGCCAGGGAGCGGTTTATGTCCTGGCCCGTGGTTTCAGGCTGAGAAATGAGGAAAGAGAAGATATATGGAGGGCAGTAGAGTGGTGGGATCAAGGGCCTGGAGACGTCTAAGAGGTGGGACACGTGTGGTAGTGAGCAGAGTGGGTGAGCTGGAGAGACACAGAAGGTGAGACTGAGGAAAACAGCGGCTTAAGGTTTCCGAGCAGGTGAGAAGGTAGAGGATATGGGTCCATGCAGTCAGTGACCGAGGTGGAATAGAAGACGATGCTGGCAGAGTGAACGATGAGAAAGACATGGGAGGCCAGGGTGTTGGGTGCTGCCAGAGTCGTGGTGAAGCAGAAGCACTGAGCCGTCTGCTGATGCTGTCCGTGGGAGGGATGATGGGGATGGAGAAGATGACTGCCACCAGGTGGGGTCGGTTTAATCGAGTCCGATGCCACCGCTTTCAAATGAGCCAGGATTCTGAAGGAGGAAGGGGAAGAGAGGGTTGTAAGTGGCGTTGGGGAATAAATAGGACTCACGGGTCCTGAGGGAGCCCGCTGTCCCTCGTGTACCCTGCTTCCCTGCAGCCCCACGCTGGGCTCTCTCTCTCCAGTGCTCTGCTGTCAGCTTCATTTTCTCTTACTTCTGACTGGCTGTCTTCACACCACAGGAATGTGGCCCAGGCTGTACAGCTCTACAGCTCTATCCCCTGGAGAAGGAGGGACTAAAACCTCTGTCTCACCCCAATCAGGGGAAGGGAGTTCTTGCTTTCCTGAACCAGGTGCAAACCGCTGAGCCAGTCGCCGGTGGGCAGGGGTGGGTCGTGTATTACCAACAGGGTGACTCTAGGTTGATAGGGTCCATTCCTAGAAAGTACTGTAGGCTGATGATTTCACAATCTGCCGGAGTAACTTTCTAAAACTTGGCCAAGGAATTCACAGGCTTGGTTCCCAAGCTCTGGCCCCTGAGGCTGGAGGTCTGCCAAGCTTCCCTCGGAGGCTTCCAGCTGATAGAAAGGGTTAACCCTGCCCAGCCCTGAACCATCCCGGTTGAGGAGCAGGGGGACAGAGCTGGAGTTACTAGTAGCCTCTCAGACGGTTTCTTGGGCAGCCCTTCTGTGCTTAAAGGGGGAAGCATGCTTGAATATGCTGGAATATTTGTAATTCTGATTAGACAAGAATACGCTTCGGTCCTTCCTCTGGAAATCGCCGCAGCATGTCCTCTCCTCAGTCTCCTGCGACATCAACCTTTTCTCTTTGTAATTTCCAGCAACTCAGGCTTTGTTTCCATGACGTGCTTTCAAATGCTGCCTCCTTTCCACCTCTCCTGCCTTGTTTCATCAGGTGGACGTGGCGGGGAGGGGATCTTCTTTTGACAGAGGGATTCTCAAACTCTGGAATCTGATAGAAATGCACACCGCTGAGTGCCACTCTCAAGAGATTCCGATTCAGGAGTGGGTGGGTTCCAGGAAACGGTACTGGGAACGAGAACCTAGCAGTTCTGCAGGACACGCTGGAAAATCCCGCTTTAACATTTCATTAGAATGGAACTTGGCAACCGGTTCCCAATCCCTGGATTTCCCGAAATATTGCCACTTGGTCTTCACATGGAGCCGGGTGAGCCACGGCAGCTCTTCTCTCCACCTCAAGGAAAGACATACTCATTTCGTGCCAAATTCCGTCCAGTTCAGGAGAGTGAAGCTCCCTTTTTTCCCCCTTCCTTTCCTCCTGGAGGACCCCTTCAT
The DNA here is from genome assembly GCF_964270905.1 of Leucopleurus acutus. Taxonomy (NCBI): domain Eukaryota; kingdom Metazoa; phylum Chordata; class Mammalia; order Artiodactyla; family Delphinidae; genus Leucopleurus; species Leucopleurus acutus. The sequence continues at coordinate 33,509,960 of NC_139158.1, read as the reverse complement.
CCTCTCCCTTCATCGTTCCCCTCTTCTCCCTACTTCCACAATCAGAGCAAAAATGAAATAAACTACAATGCTCCTTTCTTTATAAAAAGGTTCTTTCTGCTGCTGATCTTCCCATCCCCCCATCCTGGCTAAGCATGCCTTGTTTAAGAGGTTTGCGCATTGTTTTGCTTTTTCCTTGTGAAACATTTATCCCCAGCAACTCTCTAGTCACAAGGACCTTTCTGAGAATCTCTCAAGGAAGTCAGCAGGAGCCTTAACAACGCTTGAAAACACCCAGTGTGCTCTGTAACTTTTCTCCCACAGGTAAAGGATGTCCTTACAAGGTTATAGATGAGAGCCTCTAAGGTGCACTTTGTTACGAAGGACACAATTTTAATCAGTGGTTTATAAAGCTGAAATGATAAGGAACATGTTCCTTCATTTACTAATTCATTCTTTAATTTTTCCACCCATCCATCTGTCCATCCATCCACCCACCCATCCATCTATCCATCCGTCCATCCGATTAACATTTTTTTGAATGCCCATGTATGTTTTTAGCTTGAACCAAAAGTGATTATTGGAACAGTGGTGACCCTCAGGAAAGTCCTGGCATAGTGGTGGAGACATACATAAACAGATAGTGCATGATATAGTGGTCCATCAGCAATAACCACAAAGTATCATGTGAAGAGAAGACGTTATTCTTCTCGTTCCTTACATTCTCTTCAGTCTCTGTCCTAGTGTGGATCACGATTAAAATCGAGTGTGTGTTTCTTTACTTGGTTGTGTCAGCTTCCCCCGGGCAGGTCATAAAGTCCACAAGGGCAAGGATGTCATCTGCTTTATTCAACGTGCTTTCCCCAGTGCAGGTGCTCAAGGACTCAGAGAGCTGTGTCCCAGGCACAAGGTACCATGAGGGGAAAATGTCAAAGAGGTGAAGGGGCACGGATTGTGGTGCAGAGAAGTGAGGGGTGTGTAGAGAGGCTGGGGAGGAACAAAAATGAGTTTGGTTTTGCTAGAGGGTAAAATGCAAGGCTAGAGGCAGCAGAATCCCCAAGAGACAGTGCTGAGATGGGCTGACAAGCTGGGGCTTTGTCCTCTGCAAGCATGGGAGTCACACCAAGGCTTGAAGCAGGGGGATGGATTTTCCATGTGTTCCCCCGGGCTGAGTGGAGAGTGGATTTGAGGGAGATGGAAGGCAAGGGTCAAGTCGGGAGGCTGTTGTGCGGATTCCAGACAGAAGATGATGAGATTCTGATGAGGGTGGGATGGAGCAGGCGTGTGTGTGTGGGAGACATGGCCAAGGCTTGCTGACTGAATGTGAGGTCTGAGCGATTCAGAAATTCCGATTTCCAGCTTGGGGTGTCAGGGCGGATAGGGGTGTGTCAATGGGGAGAGTGAGCATAAGAGGGATGAGCCGTCAGAAATGATGAGTTTGGTGTGGGATTTTCTGGATGATCTCCCAGGGGCTTGTGGATTCTACATGGAGACATCTGGTCAGCCGTTGTGTTGATATATCCAATGATCCAGGAAGAGCTCCCTCCGGGCTGAAGCTATAACATTGAGATCAATAGGGTGGATGTGATTTAACCCATTATCATAGTCAGCGCCGCCCAGAGAGAGTCCATAGAATGAGATAAACAAAGTACTGTAGGAGTCCGGGAGCCCGTGGTTCCCGCCTCATAGCAATTGTTTATTTTACCTCCTTGCCTCTGAGCTCTTTGACGACGAGGCTTCTTTGAGTCATCATCTCCGGTACCTAAGACAGCATCTTACACATAGTAAGTGCTTTAAAGATTATTCATGGTTTCTGGACTGTTTGTCAAAATGTAAAGATTCCCACGTGCATCACTTCAAAGAGGCAGGGAATTTGGTTCAAATCATGTTATTTTCCTAAAATAATAGATTTTAAAAGATTCTTAGGCGAGAGGCACCCTAGTGACATAGAAGGGTTTTGGAATACTTTCTTTATTCTGAGACTATGTATTAATGCCTTTCCTGTTCCAGCGGTGAGCCAGATGTGCTGTGGGGACGGAGTTGGGAAGGACTGATGGCCAATTACTTAAGCTTAGTGAGCCTCAGTTTCCTTATCTGTAAAATGGGGATGAGAACATTTACTTTCTAGGATTACCATTCTCATTAATTATGCTTAATATATGTAATCGGTTATAATTACTATATATACTATTCTAAATAATTGTATTTATTTAAAGCCTGGAATATAGTAAGGGCTGAAAGAAAACCAGAGACAGGCATCATGTTGGGATTATGTTTACATTACCTGGTCTACTTAGTGACAAGGCACATGCTAGAAAGGAGTTTAATGAGAGTTCAAAGTATCCCGATTTCCCAAACCCATTGCCTGGGAGGCAAACAGCCCCTGTCTATAGAATACTAATAAACAAGGGTTTGGGGTTTTGCTCTGTTTTTTGTTTTTTTTTTTTTTTCCAGGAGTGAAAGATGTATTTTCACTCTCTGTCATTTTAATTAAATCAAGTCTCAGAAAACATAAAACGAGAGTCACATTCTTTTTCAGCAGGAAAACTTTGAAAACTGCACACCAGATTGCAAACTGTTAAAATTCATTCATTAAAAGTTCATGGTCTATTGGACTTTTTTTCCTTCATGCATTGCATTATGTACGTTTCCTATCTATGGTTATGTGACAGATTGTCTAACAGATTTCTTGTACAGTAGAGTTACACAGTCTGCCAGAAAGGCCTCGTTTGGAACCTGTGACCATAAGTGAAATGGATTTGGAAATGCCATCTTCCTATCTAGTGGATAATTTAGTAATAATGGCCTCACTGATCCCTCAAGACCAACAATTGTATACCTGTTTGAAGTTAATTGAACTATGTAGAAATGCGAGTTATATGAATTATATGTTATAAAAATTTGGTAGGCGTTGAATGGACTGACAGCACGTTCTGAAACCTAGCACTGATGTTTAATCATTTTAATGTGCAGGCTGCCGTCACCAGGATATTTGGCGAGGTTGTCTGTCGGTATAGAAGTGCCCATTTTTGGACCATGTGTTAATTCTGTATGCAGCTATATGAATATGCACGTGTATTGTATATCCCTACATGCGTGGACAAGTCACATATTTATTTACACTTAAAGTTTGCTAATACCAAGTGTTTAAAAAATTAGAATTCCTAATCCAGATCTTTAGGCCAGCCTTTACACTTTACACAAAATGACTCTTAAGAGTTATGGGAAGGCTTTTATTTTTAGCAGTCGGTAAATGAAACCTTTTATTCATCATTCTGAAAGATGGCGGTAAAGATGAGAACATCTGTTCTTTTTAATTTCAGGAAGGGAAAAGGCAGCCATCCACTCACACAGGGGTTAGGACCTGTTCAAGAGCCTCACACATTTTGGCCAGCCTCCTATCGATCAATCGGTTACCTATGTGACAATAACACGGTCTCTCTGAGGAAAGAGTGGGTACCCCCCACCTCTCATTCATGACAAATTTAAGTGTAGTAGCTGGAGGAGTGTTGTGTTCTGGCTGCAAAAACATTTTCCTTAATTCATTACATTTTCTCCAAATAATTCATGTTTTTTACAAGGTGTATCTCATCAGGGTTTCTCATTCCTGGCACTTTTGACATCCTGGGTCTGATGATGTCATGTTAGGGCAGGGGTGTTCTGTGCATCCTCCAGAGTTTAGCAGCATCCCTGGACTTTACATGCCAGCAGCTCTCCCTCCACCTGTGAGAACCAAATGTCACCTGGAGGACAAAGCCCCCCTAATCGAGAGCCTCCGCTGTATACTTATAGGGCCATCATTCAGGTTGCTGATTGAAAAACATTTTAAGCATATATGCTTGTATTGGGTTAATTCTGCACTATTTTTTGTGCCTTCAACCTTCTCCTCCTATTAAATGTTCCCCAAATGCAGAGTACACGTGTAGCCTCTATTTTTGTACTGGTTCTATGTAACATATTTCATTTTGAATTGAGAGAAAACAGCCATTTGCAGTCATTTTAAATTTGATAAAGATTTAATGAGAAGAGAAAAAAAAGACGTACATTTTCATAAACTAATTTCAGCAGAAGTGTGGATAGTTTTCTATAAAACTACATTGAAAGAGAAGGTAGAGTGCATCCTTAGGACAGAAAGATGGAAAGTCCTATATCTCTGTCATTGCAAGTGTACGATACATAGTACGCGTCTGGAATCAGACGGGCAAAACGTCTTACAACTCTTCACTAGTGTCATAGGGAACAAAAGGATTTTGACAGAGGTAAAGTACAGCATGTAAAATACAATAGCTTCGCTTGATGGTTCAACATTAAAATCTCAGAATTAAATTATTCTGTTATCAACTCATTCATAGAAAAATCTATGTTCATTTCTCATGTCTACCCCTACTGCCTTCTGAGAGGCATCCGGATGCTTCAAAGCTTTGATGTAACAATTATTTTGCAGGAATTGCAGTGGTCTCGTTTTGGGGTAGAACATTCCGAGTTGTGAGTTTCTCTGGAAGGCAGGCATCTGATTAGGTGTTGCCAAAGGCTCTGCGTTCACTTTTGTTCTCTGTCGACGGGGGCTAAGAGCTGAGCGGTTTTATTTTCCTATAAACAGCTGCTTCCTCTCAGTCAGCCGAATCAGAGGATTTATTCTCACTTTTCAGCGCACACAGTGCCTTATGCTGTGCATGGGTGCGTGGAGAGAGTAGCATGAGAAATCTTTTGGTGTCTCGCCTTAACACTAGGTTAAATTTCTAATGTAGAATTCCAGGGTCATTTAAGAGAGATTTTACGTTCTTTAAATTCAATCACCCAGGAAAGAAAGCCTACATGGTGGCCCATTTTTAATTAGCCACATCATGTAGCATCCTATCAGGGTCTTGGTAATGAAGGTGGCCTGGCCTCACTGCCCCCTGAATTAGTAAGAAGATGAGTAGGAGAAACAGTATTTAAGGAAGATTTTGAGAAGGACCTGTTTCTATCCCTTCCTCCAGCTACTGTAAAAGTTAATGCTGGGGATGCCAGATCAGCAGAGAGCTGTGTGCGTGGAGTGGATTGCATGAGTTCCCCCCTGGAATTGCTTCTATAAATTGCAGGTTGGGGTAATACCAGAAGTCCACATGCAAGGATACAGCAAGAAACAGAAATGTCCCCTGTGCTGATGTGAGGATGCATCCTGCGTATTTACATTTAAGGTCGTTCGCACACTGGCTAGAAACACAGACATTGCTATATTGTCTGACTGCCTGGGTCCAAATCCCTGCTCTATTTCTTACCTACAGCATCTCTCCTGACTCCTGTAAGCATCTGTTTTCTCATCTGTGATGTGAGGGGTGTAATAGTCAGTGGCTGCATCCTGGCGTAGAGAGGCTTCCTTGATACCCAGCAATGTAACAAGGTGTGGCTGAGTGCTCAGGTAACAGTGACGGGCATGCTTGTTTCATGGCAAAACTTCCTTCTGCTTCTGCCTTGAGGAATAATCTTATAAAATTGAATCACTGGTTTCCTTTCACAATATAGGCACCTGGAATTATGGAAATTAGTTAATTTCCCCTCCCCCCACTGTTTCCTTTTTTTTAATATCTTTATTGGAGTATATTGCTTTACAAGGGTATGTTAGTTTCTGATGTATAACAAAGTGAATCAGCCATATATATACATATATCCCCATATCTCTTCCCTCTTGCACCTCCCTTCCACCCTCACTATCCCACCCCTCTAGGTGGTCGCAAAACACCAAGCTGATCTCCCTGTGCCATGCAGCTGCTTCCCACTAGCTATCTGTTTTACATTTGGTAGTGTATATATGTCCATGCCACTCTCTCACGTCGTTCCCCTCACTGTTGATTAGTAGGAAAATCCAAACTTTTTTGGCTGTCAGCAAACAGGGAGGGTTTTGTGCTTCGTGTGTCGGTATTAATTCCTGGAGTCAGTATGGTTCCTACTCCTGTTTTTATTTCTTCCCTTTTATCACCGATTAACAAGATAAATCTATTTTATCTTGCTGTACTGTGTTTGTCAATAGGAGCCCATTTAATCCTTCCTGGACCCAAGGTAGGAAGGGGAAGAGGAATAAATAGATCTAGAAATAAATGTAACCCCTGAAATATCGATCTGGTCTTATTCTTTATATCCCCCGAACAACAGGGGCTGCAAACTCAAATATCCAAGCAGATAGTGTCGATGAGGAAAATGGGCCCAGTTTAAGGCAGTAGGGATGGGCGGGAAGTGCTGGAAACAAGCTGGATATTTATTTCCCACTCGCCGAAGGCTATTCCCTGGCCGTTATTTCCTCACCGCTGACTGTCTCAGTTACCCCATCCCCACACGTCACCTCTCAAGCTCACCTTGTCAAATTCAACACAGTCCTCCTTCAACAAAGGTGCATACTAGCAAGCTTGACTCAAACTCTACCTATTTGGTTATTTATTTATTTATTTATGGCTGTGTTGGGTCCTCGTTGCTGCGAGCAGGCTTTCTCTAGTTGCAATGAGCGGGGGCTACTCTTCGTTGCGGTACGCCTGCTTCTCATTTCAGTGGCATCTCTTGTTGCGGAGCACGGGCTCTAGGCATGCGGGCTTCAGTAGTTGTGGCTTGCAGTCTCTAGAGTACAGACTCAGTAGTTGTGGCACACAGGCTTAGTTGCTCTGCGGCACGTGAGATCTTCCCAGACCAGGGGTCGAACCCGTGTCCCCTGCATTGGCAGGCGGATTCTCAACCACTGCGCCGCAAGGGAAGCCCTACCTATGATTTTATGGAAAGCAAGAGTATGTCATAAAGTGGCCTAAAATGTGTATCTCACCCAAAGCATTCTATGGGTGTGAAACAATAATTATTGATTCAGGTGGCAATCAGCGTTAGGGGTAACGATAGCTAAGATGCATGGGGCATGTTCTGCTTAATGATGTTGCACGCTTTGCCCGGACCGTTCATAGTCAGGTACTACTACTAATGGGGTTGTAGAAACAGAGGGAGACGGAGCAACTTGCCCAGGCCGAAGACCACTTGCCTCACTCTTGCTTCCACTTCTTAGCCTCTGGGCATGACGTCATTCCCCACAAGGCTGCTGTACCTTTTTGCAGGTGGACCACCTTCACCTGGAAAGATTTCCTGACCCTCCAAACTAGATACTTCCTGACCATCTTTCAAGATTTAACTTTCTCATATCCCCTGCCTTGGAAACCTTCCCTGCCCACCGCTGACTGGGTTAGGTGCCCTGTCCTGTATTTCTCAGCCTAGAGCACCACAGACAAGATCATGACGGACCTTTGGACCTTAGTGTTCTTCCCGCCATTATCCAGTGCCTCCGGCTCCTCATTTTCTAGGTGACAGCTCTTGGAGGGCAGAGAAGACCCTCCGGGAAGCATCTACACGAAGGACCTAGAGATTATCAAATGATGCCCAAGGCAAACCTTAGCAAAAGGGTTTACAACTTTAGCCTCTGCAGGTAGGTTACTTGAATGTGGATCCCGCTGTCCTGTCTCACTAGCTGTGTGATCTTGAGTGAGTTAGAAACCTCTCTGTGCCTCAGTTGCCCCATCTATGAATCTATGAAATGAGGAGATAATTATGTCTACTCCACAGGGTTCCTGAGTGGATATGAGATGGTGATTGTGAAGCTTGTAGAATAAGGTTTGAACATAGAAGATACGCATTACATGTTAGTTATCGTTCTCCATGATCATTACAACTTATGTAGGCATGTTCAGTATTGCTCTATGGGGAAACACCCCAGCCAGTTCAGTTGCCATTCCTTTCGTTCTTGTTTTCTCCTCTCATTCCATGGACCTTTTATGGCACAAAGTGGACGAAACCCCTACCTTTCGAGAGCTCATAATCCCCACCTGTGCTAATCAAGGAGGCCGCCACAAGCCCCATGCAGCTATTTAAATGTACATGTAAATGAACTGAAATGAAATTAAAAATTCACTGCCTCAGTCAGAGGAGCCATATTTCAAGCACTTACTAGTCGCTTGTGGCTGGAGGCTACCATTTTGGACAGCACAGATGGATGGAACGTTCCCATCATTGCAAGAAGTTCTTTCGGACCATGATGGTCTAGTGGAGAAGAGAGACCAAAAAAACTTAAACAAATAAATGTCAGTATTATTAAAGAATACTGGTAACATACTTCTTAATACCATAATTCGACCTAAAGTTTGCATGATTCTGCCTTGGAGATGTTAATACCGTGAACTTGGGAAAGCGTGTGTGTGCCCTGCTCAGGGATGACCTTGAGTGAGAAAAGGCATAGATCTCCCCTGTCTCTCTTCTTCTCTCACTCTCCCCTCTTTCCCTTTCCTGTTCCCCACACTGTTCCCTTTGTCCCTCTTTCCTAATCGCTCACACTCTCTCCTTCCTTATATACCTTGTACACTTCTAAAGGCTTTTTTAGAGGAAAAAATCTTTATCCTTATGGATTCCTAACTCTATAGGAAGCTTAGGGACCTAAAAAATCTAACTACAATGTAATACCAGGAATGCTGTGATAGGAGGAGGGAAAAGATGAGATATTTGCCATAAGGAGGGAGGCATCCTTCCTGCTTGGCAGTGATGGGAAAGGCTGCACAGAGCAAGTTTACGCTCAACCTTGACCTTCAGCAAGCCCCTTAGCCGATCCGTGAGTGGCAGGCAGTATGTAAACAAGACCTATCTCTTAGAGGGCAGGCATTCCCTGAATGCAATTATTAATCACCATGAAGCTGCTGTAAACTATTACCATAAAGCGATGACACGCTTCTCTTACTCTCCTAAATCAATATTACCCAAAGGCCTTCCTGTCCCAGGTTTATCGTAGAGACAGGTAACTCATATTGCCATAAATATACGATGACTTTTTAATCAAGTGTTAATGGTCTTCAGCATTTCAGAAAGCATGAAAGGCCGGGGTGGGGGGCAGCGGCGACAGCTGTTAATGGCCATATTTGTTTTAGTTTTATGGTTGACTTTATTCCATCTCTAGTTCCAAAATGGGTTTCGGGACTACAATAAAGGCACAGATTCAGTAAACCATAAGATTATTAAAAGAAAGCATGTGTGTGTAATAAAGGATGAGGGGAGAATAATGGCAAGAAAGAAGAGGATGGGGGTAAAAAAATTATGGTAAGAAATGGTAAGATTTCATTTATTCAAATGTATCAAGAATCTTAGGCGAAAGCCAGCCACTGAAATTGAGCACAAGGCTTATATCTTTATATCTAAGAATTCTGGTAAAATAGAAAGAAGGAAGAAACAAAGGAAGCAAGCTAGGAAGCTTTATATCTTGCTATCTTGCTGTATTCCTTCAACAATTATTTAGCACCTAATCTGTTGCTGGGATTTTGATAGATGCCAAGGAGTAGGGAGAAACATAGAAATGTGATCAAGACCATGTTCTCACAGGTAGAGGAAATGGCACGTCAAAGGCCTGGAGATAAAGGGAACTGTGTGTTCTTAGAACAGAAAGTATATCAGTGTGTGTGTGTGTGTGTGTGTGCGCGCGTGTGCGTGCGTGTGCATCCCTATTTGAGTTTATCGATGATGATAGGGAAAAGCCACAATCAGTGAACCTAGAGATAAGTAAGGACCAGATAACTTAGGGCTCTGTTAAGGGCAGTTAAGGAGTTTAGCTTTTACTCTAAGGACAATTGGGAACCATTGAAGTGGATCAAATTTTCCATTTAGAAAGATAACTCTCCCTGCAGTGTGGAGAATGGATTGTGGTGGAAGGAGACAGGAGAGGGTCATCAGTTAGGGGCTGTTGCAGGTAAGAAATGATGGAGCATTTGGGTGAGCGTAATGGCTATGGGAGTGAAGAGAACTGAATTGATCTGTGAGATAGGAGGTGGGAGAATCAATGTGACTTGTAGACTAATTGTTAATAATGGGTAAACGTGTGAGAGGAAGTAATGTGGACACTCTGGTTTCACTCTGGAATGTTCTAGGCAGATGCAGGTAGCATTTAATGAGATGGCAGAAATAGGAAGAGGAACCAATAGTAGGTCTAAGGGAGAAGATGGCAAGTTAAGTTGTAGGTGTGATGTTGGAAGACACGTAGATGATGATAAATGTGAAGTAGGCAGTTGGGTGTATGAACCTGACACTCAGAAATGAGGTGGGATTAGTGCCTCATTTGGAAGCCTTGGTGTACATGTGACTTTTAAGCCATGGGAATTGATGGGGTCATCTAGGTAGAGCTCAGAGTGAGAAGGAAAAAGGGCACAAGACCTCTTTGGATCCAAACATTGAGAGCATTCCCAGAGGATAAAGAATCCATAAAGAAGTCAAAGTGTTACTGAACTTAGGTTCAGCTGCTCGTTGCTCAAGAATCCAATACTGAGAGAAGAGTGTTGGGTAAAAGGAAAGATAGCTTTACTGAGGAAGCCAGCAGTCCGAGGCAGAAGGTGGACTCATGTCTCAAAGAACCAGCTCCCCACTCTCAATCAGAGGGCAAGGACTTTTAAAGAGGAGTTTCAGGGATGCACAGGTAGGGGAGGGGGCTACATGCAGAGCAGCACAGTCAGCTCTGACGGTCATCTTGAAATTGGTCCTGCAGTGGTCTGATCCATGTCATCTTGATTGTTTTAAGTACAGTTGCTCTTCAGTTCCAGGGTTGGTTTGTTCCCATTACTTTGAGGCCAGTTCTCAGAATCGTGTAAGATGGAGCAGCTTAGGTCATGGCTGCAGTCTGGTCATCATGTAGTTAATGTCTTCCACCTGGTGGGGCTTTCAGTATCTGTAAACAGCCCAAAGGATACGGCTTAGAATATTATCTATAGCCCATGAGGAGGAACTAAAGGTCCTTGACTTTGTTTGATGGCTAAACTATTATTATTTTGTCCTGTTTGACTGCTTTTCTTTGCTTCTGCATGTTTTCATTTCTGTGATTAAATGTATTCTTTGGCTAAAGTTTTTCTGTAGACAAAAGGCAGGTGGAGAACATGGGCGGGGGACTGTCCTGGGAAGGCCCATAGGGCCCTGCTCCATTATGAGAGCACCCACTGAAACAGCAGGAACTTGGGGTGTCATGGAAGTAAAAAGAAGGCTGCGCATCAAGGAGAATGTGATGCAGCCTGTGTTATGGTACCGTGGGGTCCCTTGCTGATGGAAGGTGACGAAGCCCTGAAAAACTCATTGTGAAGCAAGATAAGAACCCAAGACTCACCTTTGGGGTCCTGCGTTATTTTCAGGTGACCTTGGATTTCTGAAAGTCCTCCTGCCGTAGCTTTGGTTTGACATGGAGAGAAATGTGTCTTCCATGATACACTGTGAATCACTGACTGCTTTTCCAGACGTCTCAACTGTAACTTTAATGATCTGAGCTCTAGTTCTTTTCCAAGTTCCTGCAGTGCCAGAAGACTCATTAAATCTCTGGGGGTATTTGAAGGGCTATAATTAAGGACCCATTTTATGTGCATAGTCCAAATCCTGGAAATTATTGTCTCATTTGAGGCACTGGAGTACGTGTTGCTATCTGCTAGGATGAACGATAATGTGGACCCCAGTGATTTGCTGTCCTTCACCATTTGATCCACTTTAATGACCAGAGTGTAATTAGCCAATTGTTGTGTGCAGGTAGGTGTTACAAATGAAGTTGTAAATTCAGCTCCTTAAAAAAAAGTGGGTACAAGAGTCTCCCCTGCAGTGCAGCTTACGGATGACTCCGGAGCAAAGTGAGGTGAAGCCCAGGATGCCCTCTTAGGGATGAAGTGCATGGCCACACACATGGGCACACACATACATGGAATAGTATCCTCAAACCCGAACCCCTCCCCCCCCAAAAAAAAATCCCTTGGTGTAATTCCTTAGGGGCATGCTGTTTTTTTTTTTTTTTTAAATAGCCAAACAGTATTTATTTTAGTAATCCTTCACAAGTAGGCTAAAATTAGAAAATTTATTAATATACAGCATTAGTAGATTTAGATTTAAATCAAATAAATTTTAAAAGGTAATCATCTCAGTAGTAGTATATCTTCTTAACATATCTTTAGATGTCTTAGAGGCACGTTTTCAAAGGAAGGCCTAGAAGCTGTTGACTTTCAATGCTGAGAAGTTTGAGCAAGGGAACTAAGAGTTTTGTGCAACTGCGTTTGTACTCGTATCTGTGTACCTGGTCCCCTCCTTGTACAGCAGAACTCCGTATTATTCCGTGCTGTGGAAGTTCATTTGGAGCATGGAGGGTTTTTTTTTTTTTTTTTGCGGTACGCGGGCCTCTCACTGTTGTGGCCTCTCCCGCTGCGGAGCACAGGCTCCGGACGCGCAGGCTCAGCGGCCATGGCTCACGGACCCAGCCCCTCCGCGGCATGTGGGATCTTCCCGGACCGGGGCACGAGCCCGTGTCCCCTGCATCGGCAGGCGGACTCTCAACCACTGCGCCACCAGGGAAGCCCTGGAGCATGGAGTTTTTAACCTGGTTGACATCACTTAGTAACACAGAGGGAGCATGCATGGTGGCTGAGAGTTTGGGATCTGCAGAGCTGCCTGTGTTCACAGCCTGGCTCTCCTGTATTTACTATTGGTTTGACCTTGGAAAATATTGGGTTGGCCAAGGGGTTCATTTGTTTTCTTTCCGTAAGATGGCTCTAGTAGCGCTTAGTTGTCTTTAATTTCATTGGAAACAATTTTGTTAGATTGTATTGTGATAGCTGTCATATCAGCATGCATTAAAAAAAAAACTTATCAAAACTGGTGAATTTTTATGTAGCCATTTTAATATTAAAGGTGGAAGGAAAAAAGCAACATTTTTGGCATATTATGCTTTATTATTTCAAGAAAGGTAAAAACGCAACTGAAATGCAAAAGAAGATTTGTGCAGTGTATGGAGAAGGTGCTGTAATGGATCGAACATGTCAAAAGTGGCTTGCAAAGTTTTGTGCTGGAGATTTCCTGCTGGACGATGCTGCACAGTCATGTAGACCAGTTGAAGTTGATAGCGGTCAAATCGACGCATTAATTGAAAACAATCAACATTACACTACGTGGGAGATAGCCGACCTACTCAAAATACCCAAATCAAGTGTTGAAAATCATTTGCACCAGCTTGGTTACGTTAATCGCTTTGATATTTGGGTTCCACATAAGTTAAGAGAAAAAAAAACCTTCTTGACTGTATTTCCGTATGCGATTCTCTACTGAAATGTAGTGAAAACATTCCACTTTTAAAACAAATCGTGATGGGCTATGAAAAGTGGATACTGTACAATAGTGTGGAATGGAAGAGATTGCGGGGCGAGCGAAATGAACCACCACCAACCACGCCAAAGGCTGGTCTTCATCCAAAGAAGGTGATGTTGTGTATATGTGGGTTTGGAAGGGAGTCCTCTCTTATGAGCCCCTTCTGGAAAACCAAACGATTAATTCCAACAAGTGTTGCTCCCAGTTAGACCAACTGAAAGCAGCAGTCGACAAAAAGCGTCCGGAATTAGTCAACAGAAAATGCATACCTCTTCCATCAGGATACCTCAAGACCTCATGTTTCTTTGATGACCAGGCAAAAACTCTTACAGCCTGGCTAGGAAGTTCTGATTCATTTGCCGTATTCACCAGACATTGCACCTTTGGATTTCCTTTGATTTCAGTCTTTACGAAATTCTCTTAAACGGAAAAAATTTCAATTCCCTAGAAGACTGTAAAAGGCACCTGGAACAGCTCTTTGCTCAAAAAGATACAAAGTTTTGGAAAGATGGACTTACAAAGTTGCCTGAAAAATGGCAGAAGGTAGTGGAACAAAAGGGTGAATATGTTGCTCAGTAGAGTTCTTGGTGAAAATGATAAATGTGTCTTTTATTTTTGCTTAGAAACCTAAGGCACTTTGGGGCCAACCCAATAGATATGTAATGCCTCTGAGGCTCGATGTCTCCATCATTAAAATGGGAATGGTCATAGTAGCAGACTCACTGACTTATTAGAAGGATTAAGTGAGAAAATACATGAAAAGGGCTTGGCATGACAACAGGGTTGTACCGAGTGTCAAATACATTAGCCATTATTCTCGCATCTTCATCATGGCGAACTCCACTGGTCAGGAGAATCAAGCATGGACACCTAAGAAAGAAAATTCTTTTGTAACTGATAAACTACTGACCTCCAAGTCTTGTCCAAAAGATTTCCCTTTACTGTACTTCTTCTTTATCTAGTGCTTCTTATATCTTTGAAGACTTACAGTACATCCACATAACCAAACAGTGTTGTGAATACCTTTAAGGTCAATACTCTTTCTTGTCAGCGGCTCTTTCTTGTCAGCGGCTGCAGAGTATTTTATAATGTAGGTTGTGTTAGTTTGCTGGGGGTTCCCGTAGCAAAGTACCACAGATTGAGTGGCTTAAAGAATAGAAATTTATTTTCTCATGGTTCTGGAGGCTGACAGTCTGAAATCAAGGTGTCAGCAGGGTTGGTCTCTTGTTAACTTGTAGATGGCTGTCTTCTCCATGGGTCCTCACATGGTCATCCCTCTGTCGGTGTCCATGTGCTAATGTCCTCTCTTCTTATAAGGACACAGTCATATTGGATTAGGGCCCATACATATGACCTTTTTTAACTTGAACACTCTATCCCCAAATACAGTCATATTCTGAGGTAGTTAGGACCTCAACATATGAATGGGGGCGGGGGTGTCACAATTTAGTCCATAACATCTGTTACCATAATTTAACTGTGTTCCCATCAATGACTTTTCAGGCTGTTTTTATTTGAGATTTGGTGTTTTGTTTTTGGAAAAATAAGCAACACTTGGAAATGGAAATTAAAACAACAGTGAAATACCACCACACACCTATTAGAATGGCGAAAATCCAGAACACTGACAACACCAAATGCTGGCGAGGATGTGGAGCAACAGGAAAGTCTCATACGTTGCTGGTGGGAATGCAAAATGGTACAGCTACTTTGGCAGATAGTCTGGTGGTTTCTTACAAACCAAAACATACTCTTACCATACGATCTAGCAGTCATGCTCCTTGGTGTTTACTGAAAGGAGTTGTAAAAGTACATCTACACAAAAACTTGCACATGGATGTTTAGAACAGCTCCATATTTAGAATTAGCTTTAGTAATTGCCAAAACTTGGGAGCAACCGAGATGTCCTTCACTATGTGAATGGATCAATAAACAGTGGTACATCCAGACAATGGAATATTATTCAGCATTGAAATAAAATGTGCTCTCAAGTCATGAAAAGACAGGCGAGGGACTGAAAGTACCTATTACTAAGTGAAAGAAGTCAGTGTGAAAAGGCTACGTACAGTATGATTCCAACCACATGGCATTCTGGAAAAGGCAAAACTTTGGAGACAATAAAAAAGTCAGTGATTGCCAGGGATTAGTCGTGAAGGGGGGCGGGGATTAATAGGAAAATGGAGGATTTTTAGGGCAGTGAAACTACTCTATGTATGATCCTGTAGTGATGGATACATATCATTATACCTATATTTGTCCAGACTTATAGAATGTGCACCAAGAGTGAACCTTGATGTAAATTTTAGACTTTGGGTGATAATTATTTGTCTGGGTTCATAACTGATTACAAACATACCACTCTGGTGTGGGCTATTGTTAATGGGGAAGGCCAAGCATGTGGGGGGCCAAGGGGTAAAAGGGAAATCTCTGTACCTTGCTCTCAATTTTGCTATAAACCCAAAAATGCTCTAAAAATAAAATTAAAACAACATTTCCACATATAATCCACCTATAATACTTGCCTAGCTAGCTAGTTTCAATTTCAATTGTAATTTCAATTTTTTTCTTTTTCTTTTTTTCCTTTTCTCAAACTATGCAATGTCTCCACATAGGAATTTAATAACTTGATTCTGTTTGACAAAGATATTTAATAGAAGATTATTTTTTCCTAGTGGCAATCTGCAGATTAATCGGATAATTTTAGGTGAATCAAAGAGCTGAGAGGACTGTTCTGTTGACGCTATCTTTGTGTTTATGTAGGGACAATAGTATCATCTAATAAAAGGATGCATGCAATTATATCAGCTTTGTGGTAATTATATGGGTATTTTAGTTGTTCGGTGCATTTAATTATGGAAACAGCCCATATTAACTTTCAGTGGGGCAAGCTCTGAGTGGATTAATGCCAAGAGACTTGTATATTTAATGTTATACACGATGCATTTTCCTAGAGGCAGAGAACAAATGAAAATTGGGCAGAAGGGTTATAAGATTGACTACCTTTCCTCTCTATTTCCTTTTGAAAAACAGTTTTAATTAAAAGTTCCAAAGACAATTTTATCCTCTAAAAAAATTATTTTAGTCATTTGAAAGAAAAAAGTAGTGCATGGCTTTTGAAACTATTAACACAACACAGAATTATCCAAAGTAAAATTGGTAGGTGGCCCCTCTCTGTCTACCCCTTCAGTTCTCCAGTATCACCCTGGGAGCGGTGGAATTCCCATGTACATGTTGGCTTGTGCTCTGTGGTTTTCTCTCCTTTGTTAATACAGATATACATGTTCATGCATATGCGTTTTAAAGACGGACTCATACTCTACATTTTATCGAGTAACTTGACTTTCTCACATGGCATGATTATCCTCCTCACATGTCAGTATTAAAAATTTACCTGATCCTTTGTAATAAGTGCATAATATTTCATAATATGGGCGCATCATAATTTGTCCAGCCGTTCCCCCATTGATGGCATTTAGATTACTTCTACTTTGGATTTGTTTGTTTTGTCTCCTGGTAAAATAAGCATTGCTGGGATAAACATTTATATATATTTCTTTAGTTCTGGTACTTTTTCTTTCTGTTGGATAAATTCCCAGAAATAAAATAATTAGTGAAAGTTGTGCAGATTTTTAAATTCAACAAATATTATCGAGTTTTTAACCCCAAAACATTGGAACAATTTTCAGTCTTCCCAACACTGTAAGCCACCTGGGCAACATTGGATATTAGTAAGCTTTTAAAAATTGTTGAGTGTTAGTGTGGCATGTGGTTATTTTATTGCTTTAATTTGCATTTTCCTGACTACTAGTGATACAAGGTATCCTTCCTCCTGTGTGAATCACTTCTGCAGTCTTTCCATTTTCAATCGGGTTATCTTTTTTCTTACTAAATTGTAGGAATTCTTGGTATGCTGTGGCTGTTCACCTTAGTCAGGTACACTTGTTATAAACACATGCTGTTATTTGCCTTTTTGACTTTATCTACAGGATCTTTTGCCATATAAAAAAGTAATCTTTGAGTGATCAATTTTATTCTTGACATAGGAGCTATCCCTCCCCTATCTAACTTTTATAAAAAGAGCCACTTATATTTTCTTATAATAATTTATATTTTATGCTTTATCTTTAGATTTTTTAAACTTACCTGTAATTCACTTTTTCAAAATTAAGTGTGAATTCTGGCATGTGTTATTTTTCTTCTAAATATTATTCAGCTGACCCAACACCATTTATTTATTATTCCACCCTTTCCACTATCATGTGTGCATATATGTGTGTACGTATGTGTGTATGTATATATATGTGTGTATACATATATGTGTACACACCACACACCCCATTTCTGCACTTTTTATTCGTTCCATTCCACTATTTCCTGTGTTGTGTATTAGAGTTTTGCTCATTAATGCCATTCCAGCCTTAGTATGATGCTGTGAAATGGCATAGAAATGACAAGAATTCACTACTTTAAGTGCTGGTCAGGTAACATTTGGGGTCAGAAGCTTTTTGAACTGTTGTACTAGTTAGTTTTCTGTTGGGTGTAAGTGGCAGAAACCCTACCCAAGCTGATTTAAGCAAAAAGGAAGAATATTAACTTTCAGAACTGAAAACTCTAGAAATTACTCGAAGTTTGCAGGATCAAGAAGCTCAGACGATATCACCAGGACCAGGTCTCACTGTTATCACCAGGCTCTATTGCCGCCATGTTTAGGTTGGCTCCTCCATTATAAAGCGGGAAGATGCTTACTAATTGCCCCAGGTTTCATCTTATGCTCTGAACAGTCTCAGTGTAAAACACTGGATCACATGCCCATCACCAGAACAATCCCACGTGTCAGGGGGATGTGACTTCCTCAATTGCTAGGCTTGCTTGCATTCCCGCCTTGAACTGGGGGTAAAGTCGCCTCTACAGGAACAACCCAGACTGAGAGTTCATCATCTCTGAAAGAAGGATTTTAAGGAAAAAATACCAGTTTACATTCCCATCGTCAGTACATGAGGATTTTGTTACCTCAGAGTCATGCCAAATTTGGCTACCAGTGATTTTGTTAATCTTTGCCAATTTAAGATGTAAAAATGGTATCTCATTTAATTGTGTTTCTTGTTATTTTAATTGTATTTCTCTGGACACCAATATTTAGGTGCAGCAATTAAAGCCCTTGGATGAGAGTTAGAATTTGATCAAATTCTAACCACTGGGGTGAAGGTTACTCATATATATATATACATATATATATATATATATATATAAAAAATATATATATATATCAGTTTATCCAGCACAGCAGTGCCTCTTATAAATTAATTCTATAGAATAAATATTTCAGTTGGTTCATCTTTTGAAAGTAGCCACATCAGTGCACAAAAACATTATTTATAATGTCAAATTCATATCCAAATTGCATATGTATTAGTAGTGGACTGATTATAAAATTGCTGTCTAGCCGCGCATTGGCCTGACATTTAAAGAAGGTCAATTATCCACGTTAACAACTCCCCCGCCCCCAAATTTTTCTGATGTAAAGAAAACAGCTCCTCAGTGAAGATCTGGCCCTAAAATCACTGCCATAGTTAGTACTTTGCAAAGGTTCACCCTAGAGCGGGTAGGTCACCTCTCTTGTGTTTTGATTACACCTTCCATATGGATTACGGATCATATTCAAAACATTAATTACTCAGCAACAGCATTAATCACTACGCTGGATATATTTCACCTTTTCTCCTTCCTGCAATGTTTGTTTAAGCCACGTTGACTGGATGGCATTGCATTAAAAAGAGGCAGAACTATATGGCAGAAGGAGAACGCCTCCAAGAGAAAGATTCTGGGGTCAGTTCTGAAGCCATCATTTATTAACTGTGTTACCTCCAGGCAAGTTGCATACCTCGTGAGTCCATGTGTTATTTTGTAAAATGGGTGTCATAATCGCAGTCTCTCATGTGTAGTCTGATTGTCATGAAGAGTAAATACTAGAGAGTGTATGTAAAATGTCCTATAAACCCTAAAGCCCTGGTCACATGTACAAGTGCTGCTCTTATGGAATTACCTTTTATGACGACTCTTTTTTTTTTTTTTTACATCTTTATTGGAGTATAATTGCTTTACAATGGTGTGTTAGTTTCTGCTTCATAACAAAGTGAATCAGTTATACATATACATATGTTCCCATATCTCTTCCCTCTTGCGTCTCCCTCCCTCCCACCCTCCCTATCCCACCCCTCCAGGCCGTCACAAAGCACGGAGCTGATCTCCCTGTGCTATGCGGCTGCTTCCCACTAGCTATCTATTTTACATTTGGTAGAGAATATACGTCCATGCCTCTCTCTCGCTTTGTCACAGCTTACCCTTCCCCCTCCCCAATGACTACTCTTAATCCCTATCCTCCTGTTTTTTATGAGTAGGTTTTTACCCAAGCAAAGAGGTTGTCTAATATTTTATATGTTTGCAGAATGAGGCTGAGCAGGTTATTTGGAAAAATAAGTAGTGCAGTGAGTTTTGTTGTTGTTTACTTATTTGTTTTACTTGATAGGGAGCTGAAGGGTTCTCTCCCTGTACCTTCTGCACATAAGGGCAGTATTCTTTATTTTGACTGTACAGGTGAGCCGATAAGAGTCAGCATAACACAGTGGATTCAATTTCGCCCTTTCCTGGGTACCTATCATTTTCACTTCTGTACTGAAAGAGTTGGGCAGTTGGACTCAGTCCTTGGGTTCCTAGGACACAATTTCTAAAATTTCCACAGAAAGTAAAAGGGCAGCCTCCTCACCTGTACTTTTAATGTACATTCACACCAGAGCCTTCTCACTCTGGATATATATATGTATGTCTTTAAATGACAGTATTGGAATACAGCCATGCTCAGTTGTTTCCATATTGTCTGTGGTTACTTTTGTGCTAAAAGGATAGAGCTGAGTAGATGCAACAGAAACCTTACGGCCCACAAAGCAGAAAATATTTACTATCTGGGCCTTTATAGAAAAAAGTTTGCTGATTCCAGATTTAGACTGAAGTTAGAATTGAGTCCTTGTTATATCAATAAGACTTGAAATATATATATTTGTGGGTGCAAGAGTATATGTGTGTGTGTGTGTGTGTGTGTGTGTGTGTGTGTCCTTTAAACTTTCTAGGAAATCCTTAGCTCAGCCAAAAAAGGATTAAAAAAATTCAAAACCATCAGTGGTTATAATCTTCTTGAGAGCATAATAACATCATTGGCTTATTTTTCAAACATTTAGAAATGCCTACTATATCCCAGTTACTCTCTAGGCACTTTAACATATGTTATTTAACTTTATAATCCTCTCAGTAACCATCTGAATGGGTTGGTATTAAACCCATTTTAGAGGTGGGGAAACAGGTGTTCAGGAGGATTTAAATAAACTCGCCAAATTTCTTAGAACTTCCCAGAGCCAGAATTCAAACTTAGTCGTGTGTGAATTCAAGCTGATGGTTGCTGGTTGTGAGATGGTTGGGTATATTATCTCTCCTCGGTCCTGTTCCGGTTCCGTGAGAGGAATCTCTCAGGGATGGGAAATCAAGGGCTGAAGAATGTGCCTAATGTGCACCAAAGAGGCTCCAGTCTGAGTTTCATCCTTTTGATTATCTTTCTAAGGTATTTTTTCCAGTTTATTGAGAAATAGCTGACATACATCACTGGGTAAGTTGAAGGCATATAGCCTGATGGTTTGATTCACATATATTGGTGAAATGATCCCCACAATAGGTTAGATAACATCCATCTTCCCTCCTGGATACAGTAAAAAGAAAGAAAAAAAGGAAAAAAAAAATAATTCTTGTTTTGAGAACTCTTAGGATGTACTCTCTTAACAACTTTCCTATGTATCATACAGCTGTGTTAGCTGTGGTCATCATGATGGACATTATATCCCTAGTACTTATTTACCTTATAACTGGAAGTTTGTATCATTTGACCACCTTCATCTAATGCCCTTCTCTGCAAAGGGATACTTCTTTGAAGTATCTCTTTATTGCCTAAAGTAGATAGCCAACCCTCGCACACTACGGTGGAGGTCGGGTAGGGGTAGTTGGGAACATTGGAAGGCTATTTGGCTTCTGTATCTTAGTTATGAAGGGCCTATAGTTTAGGTTTCTAATTTTTCAGCAGATAAGGATGTATAGTAAGTCACCCAGATACACTGGCAGAATTGCAATGTTCAGAATTGCAAGTCATGGTACAACTTTAAACTTGTGTCCCACTGCTGGACCACACTGCCTTTGTGTACAAATTCATATTTGTTTACAACCCCTGAAATGATTTTGTAAAGAGCACAGTTATAGTTTAGGACATGACCATCTGCAGTGGGACGTGTAAAACAGCATCAAGTTCTAGAAATCATGAGTGACGCATCATCGTCACTCCAGCGGTGATTGGTACACTACCTTCTGTTTTATCAACAGTTCGAACAGAAAATTATTTTGCCACAAAAATTCTCATCTGTTCAGTAGCCCTTAAATGACTTTCTTGGGGGGGTTTGCATTTGCAAAGACAAAATAGTTTTATTTGCGTGTCTGTTAAAACATTAAAATGTTCAGCAAAGACTTTTTAAACGGGAGTAATTTTTCTCTTCTTGCCAGTCATCTCCTCCTCTTCCTCTAACTTTTCTCATGGACAGAAGTCCCAGGATTTGGAACTGGTCTAGGGTATTTTTTTTTTTTTTCCACCCTTGGGAACAACAAGAACTCCAGATAGAAAGAGCATGCAGTGCATGCATCAGGACCTAAACTTGGACATCAACTGTGTCAAGGTCAGGGGCAGAGTTTTGTTAAGAAGATATTGGAGACTCTGATAGAAAGGAAAGTAGAGGGGCAAGAAAAGAGAAAAGAACATTCTGGAGTAAAATATAGAAAAGTAGAGAGGAAAATAAACAAAGTAATACCCAAAGATCTGTGGCTAAAGCAGCAAGTCCTAATAAGCAATAAAATCCTTGCCTCGGGCTTCCCTGGTGGCGCAGTGGTTGAGAGTCCACCTGACGATGCAGGGGACACGGGTTCGTGCCCCGGTCCGGGAGGATCCCACATGCCGCGGAGCGGCTGGGCCCGTGAGCCATGGCTGCTGAGCATGCGTGTCTGGAGCCTGTGCTCCGCAACAGGAGAGGCCACTACAGTGAGAGGCCCGCATACCGCAAAAAAAAAAAAAAAAAAAAAAAAAATCCTTGCCTCTCGCGTGCTGCCGGTGAAGTTCTGAAGGTACGACCAGGATGTAGAGTCAAATATCCCTAAGGACAGTCCCTTCAAAGGTCTCAAATTGAAGCCTAACCTATTGCCTCTTTTTTTTTTTTTTTTTTTAATTTTTATTGGAGTATAGTTGATTTACAATGTTGTGTTAGTTTCAGGTGTACAGCAGAATGAATCTGTTATACATGTACATATACCCACTCTTTTTTAGATTCTTTTCCCATATAGACCATTACATTGAGTAGAGTTCCCTGTGCTATACAGCAGGTCCTCATTAGTTATCTATGTCATATATAGTAGTGTGTATATGTTATTGCCTCTTAAAGAGATCAACACAGCCAAGTTTTTCTCCAGCTCTGAAAGGGATTTCCTTCCTTGATTAAGCGACAGATGAGGCGCTGGTTGGTTTTAGAGGCCATGGTCTGCAGAAAAGTTGTAGCTTTAAAAATGAGACTGGTACTGGGTGAGATGGGCTGCACCTGCTCTGAGGGGAAAGTGCTGGGGACCAGGAGGAAAAGGCAGATTCACATCTCCTATTTCAGGCTCCCTCACCAGCAGATGCATGCTTGCCTGGGATGCCCGTGGAATGCTGGCAGTCTTCACATTGGTTTTCCTTTCTTTTTTTTTTTTTTTTTGCG
Organism: Leucopleurus acutus; assembly: GCF_964270905.1. Lineage (NCBI taxonomy): Eukaryota > Metazoa > Chordata > Mammalia > Artiodactyla > Delphinidae > Leucopleurus > Leucopleurus acutus. The sequence goes on along the minus strand of NC_139158.1, from coordinate 33,487,014 downwards.
GTACGCGGACCTCTCACTGTTGTGGCCTCTCCCGTTGCGGAGCACAGGCTCCGGACGCGCAGGCGCAGCGGCCATGGCTCACGGGCCCAGCCGCTCCACGGCATGTGGGATCTTCCCGGACTGGGGCACGAACCCGTGTCCCGTGCATCGGCAGGCCGCCTCTCAACCACTGCGCCACCAGGGAAGCCCTGGTTTTCCTTTCTTTTGTTTCCTTACCTTCCCACGGTTCAGTTGAATGCATAACCCGTGAGTGAGATTACAGTGTGACTCCTTAGAATTGGAGTTTTGAGCTTCCCGTGGAAAGAATCACGCCTGCATCCTGGAATGCCGTCTTATCCCACAGGCTCCCTGAGTGGGAGTAGGGAACCCTCCACTGCCCATCAAGATCTAAAGTAGCAGATGGGAACCTCACAATCCTGGAGTGTGTCTCATGTGGACTCAGCTGCTGGCAGGTGAATGACTTCCATCTTACAAACGATAAAGTGTTGATGGTGCCCAGTGAAATTCTAGACAGCAGAGTAACCCAAAGAAAGCTCTGTTTCTTCCTCAGACGTGGCCCACAGTAAGCCCTGTCATTAGCAAACACCCATTAAGCATTTACTTTGTGCTTGGCAAACAGACAATTGTTTAGTGAATACTTTATTATTCTATTGTCATTCATTTTAAATATCCCTATATAAAAACCTGATTTAGATAGACATCATCTATAGCTGAAATTCCTGCATCCAGCTAGGGCTGGCTGTTTGCTTTAGAGAACGAATCCCATTGTGTGTTTCCTGGGTAGAAGAAGGAGTATGTTAAAAAGGTAACGTTTGATCCAGATGGTTAGAGTAACAGTTTGTTAGTGCTTGGATTTAATCACCTCAGTTCATCTTACTAGTTATAAACTACTCAAGGATATTAAGTGTATGACTGTGTTGTTACAGGAAAGCAGAAGTATGGCACAGTCCTGTCTTCTGTACCTTTATTCAAATGTATTTTAGGGTTTGATTAGCAACTGTATCCTAATGTGTTACCTTGGACATTAAAAGCATCGAATATCGGGGTCTATCTGCTCCTCCAAGATAGTCTGTGTCTATGGCAACATCTCTCTGTGCTCATGAATTCCAGGTGGTCCTCAGCTTCTCTGGAGTCCCAGACCTATCTGTCCACTTGCCTCTTGGATAGTTTCATTTGGAGGTTCCATAGCCACACCTAACTCAATGTGGCCAAAATGAGCCTCTTATCTTTCCCAAATCTTTTTCTGATGCTTCTGAACTTGGTCATTGGTAGCACCATTCAATCAATAACTTATAACAGATCTGTGAGTTGATCTTGACTTTTTGGCTTCTTTCAGTTTCTTTTTTTTAAGTCATCCCTACCCATATATATCTTCCAGTCATTCAACAAGTCCTGTCAATTCTATTTATAAAGTATTTACCAAATCCTTCCTTTCCATTATACCCTCACTGCCATGTCTTCATTTGTGCAAACCCTCATCATCTTTTGGCCTGAAATATAACAAAAGAGTCTTTAATGGACCTCCCTGCTTCCAGTGGTCCATTCCCACACTCCAAATGGAGTGGCTTTTCTGACACTGACAGTTCTACTTTCCTGTGGAGGAATGGAGTCTAAACCCCTTAGAATGATATACAGGCCTTTCATTATCTGACCTGTTCCTGCTTTTCCAACCTGGACATTCACCCTGTCCATCAACTCACACAGTCACACCTCTGTTCCTTTGCATAAGTTGTTTCCTCTGGTTAAAATGCCTTTCTCCCATGACTATGTTGAACAAACTCTTATGTATCCTTTAAAACCCAATCTAAGCATCACCATCTTAATGAATTATCTGAAAGCTGCCTTCCACCCTTAGGCAGAGCAAGAAGCTTCCTCTACCAAGCAGAGACATAGCACACTTTACTCTGTGTCACTTATTCCAGTATTTATACACTATTTTGTATGATAACATTTGTTTGTATCTGCCTTCTTCAGTAGACTTATTGAACTTTGTATCTCCAGGCCTGACGAAGGTTTCAGAATTCACGTATGGAATTCAGTGGGCACTCGAGTACATATTGTTAAAAGAATGTCAATCAATTATATTTTTGATGACATTCTTAGATAGGAAGACATCTTCATCCTTACAATTGGAAAGGAAAAAAAAATTAAACTAACCAAACCTCTAGTGTCAGAGAATTCATATTTATTTTAGCACTCAGTGTTTAAATTGCATTTCTGACAGGCTGGCCCACCAGCTATGCTTCATGAAAGATCATGAGGCCCGGGGAAGAGGTGTATTCGTCTCAGCATTGGGGTATTTTGCTTTTCTGCAAAGCGAAGGGATCTGGGGACTCCTTTGCAGGCTGGCCATGTCCTGTGCAATCCCAACTGTGTCTAGAGATGCTAGCAGGGATGGAGAGTGTCATCGGGACTTGGTGGGAAGTTGGCTTGCATCAGAAGCACATAGGGGAAGGGAAGGAATATAGAACTAAGGAAGAAAGCTTTCCGTGACCAAGGCAACCACTCTCCCCATCTCTGTCTTCCTCTGGGCCAAACAGACTCTTACTTCTGCTTATCTGTCTCCCCCTCCTTCCTCCCAGTGCTTTTTAGAGATCACCTCTCTCTACTTCTTTACCTCTCTGTGGAAAGACAATGGTCTTTCGTACTTATCAGACTCTATCCGATCTTCCAAGTCCAGCTGTTGGAGCTCACCACTCCATCCTTTCCCAATTCCAAAAGTCTTTCTAGGAAAAACTCTGGTTTGACCAGCCTTTCCATTCCCTAAACTCTAAAGTTAAAGGACGCCCTCAAGCGTATGAGGTTTCTACCCCCATTCTATCCTGGGACCAGACCAAATCAAGCCAGTGGAATTAGCATAGTCATTCTGGTGTGTCTCCTTGTTTCCCTTGTAAGGTGAGAGGGTTTGAGGCAAAGAGTGACCAGTAATGTTTTATGCCCTTTTGTTCTCCACACTGTTTGCCCAGTTTCCAGTTTAGGCAATTCAAGGGGAAATTATCCTACAGAAGGCAGCATGATCATGTAGGGGTATCTCCAAGCAAACCTCTCCCATCTTTACCGTGTCCCTGCTGATGTAACCTACAGAAATACCGAAAATAACATGTGTCCCCCTCCCCTTTGTAAGGGAGGAGAAGTCTTTCCTTCTACCCATCTTAGGTTCTCCGACTGGGGCCCTGTATAATGGACTGACAAAAGATAGATTAACAAGAGAAAAGCATACACATTTATTTAATGTAAGTTTTAGGTGACACCGGAGGCCTTCCTAAGGAGATGAGGACTTGAAGAAGCCTGAGCATTTTATATGAGGTTTGATAAAAGAGTGGACAGTCATGGGGGAAAAATGATAGGACAAAAGGGTATGAGCTAAGGGTAGAAAACCAGGGGAACTTGGAAAAGCCTGTTCATTTGGAGTCCTCTCCCATCCCTCCGTCTTGGGAGAAAAGGACTTATCACCTGACAGCTCATGACCTGCTTCAAGGGACGTGAGGTCAGAGAGGAAATCCTTCCTGCACCTGCCATTTCTCAAGTTCCTTTCGTTTAAAATATCCGAAACGCCAAGATGCCACATTTTGGAGTAGTATGTCTTGAGCCCCATCTCTATCTTCCCTAATCTCCTGCCCCAGAACACCTTGTAATATCTGAAAGAAAAATTCCCCTACTGTCTCTTAGCTCTCACAGTTCTTAACCTGCATCTCATTCCTGGTTCTACCTACTTGTCTGCTCTGTGTTCCGGTTATTAGTGAGCATACATTCCCCTCTGAGGTTCTTTGCTGGTAGGTTTTGTAGCCCGACAGTGCAAATCAGATGGCTTGTCCTCAATGAGTTTCTGAATAAAACAAAAGCAGGAAGCTGAACCATTAATAATATATAATAAATAAATAATTTCAAATTAATAATAAATCCTAGCAATCCAAGTACCTTGTCTGTGGCATCTGCCCAATTTACTCCCCCATTTCATTGCAAGGTTTATTTCCTACATAAAATCTGCTACTAAAATGTCTCATTCTCTGGTTTGTTGCCTGTCTTCCCAATAGACTGTAAGCTCCATGAGGAATAGGACTCTGTCCATCTTGTTTACCTAACATAGTATTGAAAACAATCTTTGTAGAAATAAGCAATGACCAACCAAATAAGAAGAAGCAAAATCTACAAACCTTGCTATGTAGCAAGGGGGTCAGCCACCATCACGCCACTCGTGTTTTGGCAGAAGCTCAAAGGTGGGCAGAGAGTGGGAAAGCTCTATATGGGGGAAAAAAGAAGGTTTCAGGGATGCCTTGACTGGGGGGAGGTTTGCCCTGGGGGAGCTGGAGGTGGACCAAGGAGTAGCAGGACCTTTTCTGTGCCTGGTGAGGGGTGCATATTTTGTTTTCTCTGGTTGGTCCTAAGTTGGCAGTGGGAACAAAAGTTAGAGGTGTCCATTATTTACCAAGCTGAGGTTGGTTTTGAGCCGATTGTTAAAGGGGTTTTTGTTGGGCTTCCTGAATTGATTTGTTATTGCTGGTGGGCTGACTTCCTACAGGTGTGATCTGTAGTTAGCAGCCTGGCTTCCTGGGCTGTTGGCTGTAGGTGTGAGTTGGTTTCCTGGACTCGGTGCTGAAGATTTGGGGTCCGAGTTCTATTTGTATCTATGGCCTGGTTGTTTTCCATTTGTATATTCAGTCTCTCTTTGTCAATAGGAGGGAGGAAAGGAGGGAGGGAAGGAGGGAGAACAGACTATTATCCAGATTTCATTCTGAACACTTCAGGTCAAGGAGCGACTCATCCCAGAGCCCACATCGTGGCTGCTTTCAGGAGCGCCCACCCTTAAATCACATCCCATAGTCCAAAGCTGGACCCCAGTGAAGAAGAAAGAGACTCTTTTCTTGCCCATGGGCCAAACAAGAGCCAAGGCTTTTGAGGAGGCACTTAAAGAATTTTCCGTTTGCAGTTGTGCAGAAGCTGTTGTTTAGGTAATTTGACAATGACTTTAGTGTAAAAGGCAATTAAGACAAAATGAGCAGCCACTAGCCTCTCAGGTTAGATAAACTCAGATTCGAGTTGCTCCCCATTACCACCTTTGTTTGCGATGTTTGAGCTCTTTTATGCTAATTTAGTGTGGTGGCCCAATTGGGCCAGGTGGATGGAAGAGGGAACCAATCCAGGGAGAGGAAATAGTTGGCCGCAAATCGTTCCTAGGGTGAGATGGGTTCTTCTTTTTTTTTTTTTTTTTTTTGCAGTACGTGGGCCTCTCACTGTCGCGGCCTCTCCCGCCGCGGAGCACAGGCTCTGGACGTGCGCGGGCTCGGCGGCCATGGCTCACGGGCCCAGCCGCTCCGCGGCATGTGGGATCTTCCCGGACCTGGGCACGAACCTGTGTCCCCTGCATCGGCAGGCGGACTCCCAACCACTGCGCCACCAGGGAAGCCCGAGATGGGTTCTTTTTTATACCACTATCGGGAATATGGATTAGTATAAAAGTCCAGGATCCTGGTTCCTTACGTCTAAAATGCTAAAAATGGTGCCCACTTTTTGACTCATCAGTTTAACTTCTAGATATTTACCCTGATATGTGGAACAGAAGACAAGCTCATGACGTTATGGACAAAGATGTTCAGTTTAGTGTTATTTAACGTAGAGTAAAAAGAAAGCCTGCATCACAGTGGCATACCAGAATTGATGTTATCATTCTTTTTCATTATGGCAGAAAATATTCATGTTGCTTTGCAAAGCACAAAACTAGTATAAGGCAGTTTATATGATGCAGTGTCTACTGTGTGCTTATGATTTTTTAGTTGCATGTGCAATGAAAGATGTCTGAGGTGGGGCTTCCCTGGTGGCGCAGTGGTTGAGAGTCCACCTGTCGATGCAGGGGACGCAGGTTCGTGCCCCGGTCCGGGAGGATCCCACATGCCGCGGAGCGGCTGGGCCCGTGAGCCATGGCCGCTGAGCCTGCGCGTCTGGAGCCTGTGCTCCGCAACGGGAGAGGCCACAGCAGTGAGAGGCCCGCGTACCGCAAAAAAAAAAAAAAAAAAAAAAATGTCTGAGGTGGACAGGTTTGCAACAAAATATCACACGTGGCTCTCTTTGAGTGGTAAAATATGAGTGATGTCTTTTTCCTGTGCTTGTCCAATTTTTTAAAACTTTCCACAGTAAGCATACCTTGGTTTTATAATTACAGAAAGCATTGAAAACAATACTTGCTTGTTGTAATGCTGTTAAAGAATTCAGTGATGTGCTTAATACACGCCACCTCAAGGATAAAATTATGTGTACATGCCAAATTCTAGGAGAAACAGTGGATGTTCAGTTGCAGTAAGTCTGTTTCTTGCTCAAAGAAAGTCTGCTAAGCTTCATTAAAGAAGGTCGTTCAGCCAGTCCTAGTTTAAAGTTGTAAGGTGAACCATTCTATAGAGCAGCCTTCTAAAATATGCCCAGGTGATTCATGGATTTATCTGTTAGGAAGTGTGGTCATTTACCAGCAACCAATGTTGAGCTAATGGGATCCATTTAGGAATATAACCACAACAAGTCCACCATAAATCGTGTGCTCTCCCATCTGAATATGCTTCATTAAGCTCACCTTTCCTGATGCAGTTGGATTATTGGATGTGAGGACGAAGAAAATCATGAGGTCCCACTCTTCTAATCCTACAAAGCACCAATGTGGTTGCTATGTAATTTTATTTTTTTTCAGATAGAACCTGCTTTGTGCCTTTCTATGGGAAAATATTTTCAAACTGGTAAAGAAGTAATATTACTGTATTGTGAGGCATATCTCAGTAGGTCATTACCATAAATTCTAGCAGAAGGGATAATCTGTGTCACAGTTTACTTCAAGGATAAGATTGATTTTTATAAAAATCTTTAGTGCATTGAGGCTTAGCAGTTTTTTTTCGTATGAAGAATCAATTAGATACTGGAGTTTTCCAGAAATGTTAGGTGAGTATAAGCCAAACCTTGATGTCTTTTTAAAAAAGATTTTATCATTCAACATTAGAAGAGAAAAGGCAGTTTCTGGGTGAGAAAAATGATATTGGCACAATGGCAGTTGTCACCACTCACATGGCCAGGGGTGTCCACCATTTTCTTACATTTATATCTCTTTGGAAAATAGACAAATACGTGAAAAAGCAAAGAAGAAAATAATAAGCACCTATATTTCTACCACCAAGAACTGCCATTTTGAATGATTTTTTCCAAGTATGTGTATCTATATACCTGTGTATCTACATGTGTGTAGATATACACACACATGTGCACACATACACTTTAAAAATGGAATACACATTCTCTTACAGTCAAAACACGCCATATATATGTGTGTGTGTGTGTATGTGTATATATATGTACTTGTGTTTATATGAAAATATAAATGTATATCTTTAAAGGTTTTAAAGAGGTTTTACATATATAAACTTTAAAAAGTATATGTATATGTGTATATACACATACGCACATATATATACATACAATGAAAACATATTTATATTGTGTGTATATATGCATGTGTGCATTTATATATATATCTTAAAAATTTTACATATATTAACACACACATTACCTTTTATAAAAATATAAAAGCAATATATATAAATGTTCTCTTAAAAGGAGAACTAGAGTTCTCTCAACTTTGGCCATCTACATGAGTCTCCTGTCCCTTTCCCCAGAGATAATGCTATTATGCATCTTGTGCCATTCTTCTAGGCCAGGGATCAGCACAGCAAACTTTCTGTAAGGGGCTCGATAGTAAATATTTTAGGCTTTGCGGGCCATTGTGTCTCTGTTACAATCACTCAGCTCTGCAGTTGGAGAGCAAAAGCCGTCATCATCAGTGTGTAAATAAACAGACATAGCTGTGTTCCAATAAAACTTCACTCATCGACACTGAAATTTGAATTTCCTACTTTTCCTCTTTCCTAAAATATTTGTCTCAGTTTTTCTAAACTTTAAAATATAAAAATCATTTTCAGCTAGTGGGCTGTACAAAAACAGGCAGTGGCTGTACTTGGCCCTGGGGCTGAAATAGGTCAGCCCCAGTTCTGGTTCTTCTTCTATACCTCCATAGATATTTCCGTATCTACAGATAATAATATCTATAATATTATTTCATTTGTGAATTTTCTTTATAAATGGTATCCTAGTGCATGAATCATCTAAACTGTATATTTTTATCTCAGCAAAATTTTTACTAAAAAATATATATAGTTGTACTATGTAGTATGTATAGATGCGCCATCACTATCTGTACATGTGTATGTCTGTCTAGCTATAGAATATTCCCCCACAGCTTTAGTCAGTTCTTTTCACTGCTACATAGTATTCCATCATAGGATATATCCTATTTTTATGCCATTGGGTATTTTTCATTTTTTTCCTATTACCAGCAGTGGTACAATTCTATCCATGAATATTTGTGCATACGTTTTGTCAGGGTGGACATTAGAAGCAGAATCGCTTGGTTATGAGGAGTGCACCTTTTGCATTTTAATAGACACCAATCAGTTTCCAGAGGGACAATACCAATTCACCCTCCCCCCAGGGAGACTGTCCCTCATTCTTGGTTTGGGGGTGTCGTCCATTGCTGTTTGCCTTTTGGAGTGGGAACAAGCAAACAGCCTCAGCTCTGGACCATCTTGTCTTGTCACCACAGATGCTAGTGTGGACCTTTAAGTCCCTTTGGGTGAGTACAGATATTGTTCTAACTCTTCACCGGGGCACTTACACACGAGAATAGCAATTTATATCAATAACCAGGTTGGGCAGCATCTGCCAGGGCTGTCACACTCTGTGATTAAATGGCCACATGTGCCAGGGAACACGGGGACGATGGTGCTGTAATTAGGGTTTGCTCTCTTTCCACCCATCACCCCCACCATCCTTAACTTCAAATAACCTTGCTTTTGTGAACTGATTTGTGAATCAAATTACTCCACTGAGACTGCTAGTTTCTGCTGTGATAATAATATTTTATATTGGTATATCTTTACAACTACACAGGGTTCTGGTTAAGCAAAAGTCTAGAAACCTTTTGCCATTTTTACCTGAGGCTGTTGGAAACCATGTCCAGAGGATAATATATGGTTACATTTGAAGTTACCTGTTAATCAGGGAGCGTAGTGTATTTTGCACTACATCCTCACCGTGAAAGAAAATTTTACTTAATGTTATCTTAGCATCCCTTCGATGCCACTGCCCCCAAGAAAAGCAGGCAGAGAAAACACACATAAACTTTTCTTAGGTCCACAAGGAGCAAGTTAAACACTATATGAATGCAATATTAAAAACACCCTAATGCATAGAAGAAGGGAAAAAAAAAACCCTCCTCATTGTGTTACTGGTGTGACAGAGATCAGTGATGGTTATGTAAGGACTTGGCATGTTCCAAAAAAACCCTGGAAATATTGCCGCGAGATGTGGAGCTGTAATAAATGTGAAAATAAATATTTGAAAGATTTATTAGCATTTTAAAATTTACTTACCCATATATAAAAGCCTTTAACAAAAATAAACTATCCAAGAAGTTGACACAGGAAACCAATGATTATTTCACTGTTAATCAAGTGTAGTATATCTGTATGAAATTCTCTAACACATTTAGATCCTTCCCATTCAATGAACAGTTGCTTGAAGAAGCAAGGCGATCTTGGTGCATGTAGCTTGCAGTTCTGAGTGTGAAGAAAAAGAAGAAACAAGACTCACTTCTCCAACCAATAGATTGTTTGGTCTCTAACCAAAGCTACAGCTTAGACTGGGAATAGCTAAGCTGGGAGTAGCTACAATCTTGTGTAACTCATTTCATTTAATAAGAAAAAGCATATATCTATGAGGACTTTTGGGGGAAAAATAGGAAATTTACTTTGATTCCACTATTATCCAAGGTAGATACATTTTAGAAGGTGTCTCTAAAGTTCAACAGGATACAATATGTATTTTCGTCCTCGAAGCAGGCTCAAACGTCAGAGCATCCTCATTTACTACATAATGTGTAAGAAGAATTGAGATCGTAAGGCTTTAACCACTGAAAAAAAAAGTACAACGGCTTCTGGGAGGAAACGCCAAGGAAAGCTTATCAGCAGCGCTGGGGGAAGGGAGTCGTGGGGGTCTTCCATCTTTTTACTAGTATTTGTATGTGAAGTAGCATATTGGAAGTCATAAATACTGTCCCGTGGACGTTCTGAATAATGCAGGAGTAGTGTAAGTAATTGGAAGTGCTTATATCCTGCCTTTAGACATTTCACCGCTCCTGAGTTAAAACTGGTTGTCAAGTGTGGACGCGGAGGACCGTGCAAGGTGCCCTATTCTGTCATGTGGTACATACTTAATGCTTGAAAGAACAAGGGAAGGGGACACGTTCAGGAGAGAGAGAGGGGGAGAGAAGTGAGGTACCGCCGCCAGCTCGGTGCTTAGCAAAGCGCTTTGGGAGGCGCGGAGGCGGGACCCACGCAGCCTCGGCGGCATCCACCGCCTTCCGGGGGCTGCAAGACTTTGCAAAAACATTAGGCGTCCAATTTGGCCCGTGTTTTTGGCGCGGAGGCCAAGGCCGCGCGGGCAGCTGGGCTTGGGCGCAGCAGCGTCCTCGACACCTCGGTGGCCTCCCTTTGTGTGCGTCCCCGCGTTGATTGCCTCCGCGCTCGGGCTGCTCGCTCTCTCTCCCAGCGCGTTCTGCACCTGCTGGCGGCAGTGTCAGGCTGCCAGGCAGCCGGGGCGAGCACAGGCACGGCGGCGCACGACAGATGACTGGAGTCATTTACATTGCTAGCACGTGGCTGCCGTTTGCTGTTGCCTCGGACTTCTCCAGTGTTCTCCCAGGGAGGATACAGGAGGCACTTTGCAGCCGACAATGAAATCTTGGCAGCTAATTGCAGTCGTGGGAGATGCCCTTCAGGTAAGGCGAGAGCAGACGCTGTAAACACTGTCAGGGAGGGAAGGGGAGACCGAGAGCGAGAGCCGGATGGGGAGGAGGCAGCGTCTGCAGAGGCTTCCTGAAGCCCACTGACTCGCGGGAGGGGGTGGAAGAGGGACTGGGACCAGGGGCGGGCGAAAGGGGGGAGGAGTGTGCAAATTGACATTTTGGGCTGCCTGTGGCAGAGGAGCCGCCGTCAGCCGCTGTCCGACGTTCACGCAGAGAGGGTGGCGGCGTGTGCGCCTCCGGGGCTGCTGATTAGAATAGGGACTTGGCGGCGGATGGAAGCCGGGCACACCGAAGCCGCGATGGAAGGCTGCGGATGCCTTTGCCGCGCGTGAATGAGACACGGTACGTAAGGCCAGCCCCGGGGACCCGGGAGGCTGGGCTCTGGCGCGCCCGGGGCGCACCCAGGGGCGCCGATCGCCTGGAGAGGGCGAGGGGCGTTGGGAGCGACTGGGGAGTCCAGAGATGAATGGATTTTCTGGACCGAGTAGAAGTTAGTGGGGAACTTCATTGCCCATGCTCATTGGCTCCGTTTAACTTCACTTCCAGAGATGAATAAGCGTTTATAAGAAACGGTGTACAAGTCCCAATAGGCTAACAGGGGTTTTGCAAGAGCTGCGCGGTCCTTCAAATGCGAGGTTTCTGAAATGACTGGCCAGATGGGCAGTGCATTGGGAAAGTTGGCAGGCTCACGATGCGAGGGGGCATGTGTGTGCGTGTGTGTGGGGGGGGGATGTATTTCATGTTTGTGCAGACGTGTCTACTGTGCTAGTTGCACTGGGGTACTCTTATCTCCTCTGCTCTTCTTGATTCCCAGGGAAGAGAGAGTAAATTGACAATACCAGAAAGGCTTTGACTTAAGAAATAGTCTCTGGACCATTTTATTGAATGAAACAAGAGTCATCCTTCTTGAGAGATCAAACGGGGGAAATGTACCTTGCCTTCCAAAGTGATGGAATTAGCTGTCAGGCATTTAAAAAACATGCAAAATGTTGAATACGACATTTATCAGCCTAGGAGGATCACCTAGAAGCCTCAGTCTCAGCCAATCCCTCTAGCCATTATTTTCAGATTAGGATGAAACTGGTGGTGTTACTTATTTCTGTTGACGCAAGAGATGAGGCCCTCCTCCACTTAAGAGGGGCCCAGAGGGAATTCTGAGTCCAAAAGTTTTGTTGGCAAAATCATCTTAGTGAAATATTCATTAAATTACCTTTTAAAAGAGTCACTTTCCAAGTTTAAAAAAAAAAAAGAGTCACTTTCCGAGTATCTTTAGATATTTCATAATTTACTCATTGTTTATACGGCTTTAATTTTGGTCACATGGAAATGAACGTGGTTTTGTAATGGAAGAAGTCAAAAATGATTGCGTAATCCTTTTGGGGGGGTAGCTGGGTAGTAAATGTCTGGTTTAAGACTGTAAAATCTTTCTCAACTGTGATTCCTATTTTTGATCCAAACGTATCTTCGGAAATCCAAAGGGGCGTGAATGTAGATGTGTTTGTGATACGGAGTAACTTGTCTTTGTGGTTTGCTGTGATTAAGTTTGCAGAGGGTTGTTCTTCAAGTAAGTAAACTAAAGTCGGTCGGTGACAGCTGTTTACCACTGCCGTTCGCAGGCAATGCGGGCAGCAGTCACGATTTTCTTATAAGAAGCAGGATTTTTCAACTCCAATCTGCCCACTCACACGCTCCACACACGCTGATGCTTCCTCTGTATTAGAATACTTGCAGATTATTATGAAGAGAAAATTGCTTCTCTGAAGAGTTGGAGGAAGTATAACCTATGGGGAAAGGTTTCTTCTCGCCCTTTCTTAATCACCCTTCTTTTTCCTTCCTCCCTCCCTCCCTCCCTCCCTCCCTCCCTCCCTCCCTCTCCCCCTTCCTCCCTCCCTTCCTCCCTCCCCCTCCCCCCTCCCCCCTCCCCCCTCCCTTTCTTCCACATTTCTTTCTCTCTCTCCAACCCCCTTTCTCTCCCCATCCACCTGTATTTCTTTCCTTCTGCCTTTTCTTAGTTTCATACCTGGAACACAGAAAATATTTCAGGTATTTTCTCCTACTACATTTTTTTTTTTTTTTTTTTTTACATTTTTATCTTAACAAATCTTTTGCACCCTGAAGGATAATCAGCATCTGGTTTTTCTTTTTCTTTTTTTGTATTCTCTGCTCATATACAAGAATTAATATCAGGCAATCCATTATACACTAATCTCATTTAAAAAGTGAATATTCAAACTTTTCTTGTCATTTCATTTTAACCAAGCAAATAGACCCGTGGAGAACGCCTTTACTTTACATCAACAGAGCTGAATCTTTTCTCTGTCATCACCAAGTGATAGATTTTTACAACTGTGCACTTTGACTCATAACTTTATGGGGCTAAGCATATTTTTACATTGGTCTCTTGTAAACTTGCCCCTCAAACTTCTATTTTCTCCATTACCTGACTTTTGTTTAGAATCTGGATTCATTTTAAGTCTGTATTTACTTAAACTTAGTAGAAGTAGCCATCAGCCTTGACTTATGGGCCAGCTTTTTAAAGTATCACAAAAATAATATATTTCTTTTTTTCCATTTCTGTTTCTCTCTCCCATAAGTATGACACAAAAGCTGAAGTAGATTTCAGGCAAAGGGCTTTTGGTGACGATTGCCTTCCTCTAAATTATAGCTGTGAGATGTTGAGACTCTATGGGCGTATTCTGAGAACATTCCATGAGAATCAGAGTATGTATTCCTCTGTTTAATTACAGAGAACCTGGTTGGGTGAGTCAGTCTGGAGCCAAATAACTATTACAATGTCCAGTGAAAGACAGTTTTGGTCTTGTTTTCTGGCTAAACTTATAATTTTCATATTACATTTTGAGCAAAGTTGCAGGACCAGAGGAATGGAGCGTGGTCCAAAAGAGGAAGGACATTTATGAAATAATAATAAAACCTTATTATTATTAATTAAACCTTTATTTATGTTTCATTTTTAGCTATATTTTTTAAATGTCACATGTGTTAGTCTTCAAGTTATCCCCGTAAGTTCTTTGAGAGTAATTCTAATGGGATTAAAATGAAAGTCTTTTTATGAGACTTTAATCCCCATCCTGTGTTGATTTTTCCGACAAACATAAAAATAAATAGGGAAGTAAAACATGGACCCTTAAAGATTTTTGCACCGTAGACTTTATTTGGTTGTAGATCTGAAACCTTCAGGATGTGATAACATATTCGATCTTTGTACATATTTGTGGGTGGACGTCTTTGTCCTTCTGTCTGTTTTCCTTCATTTTCACGCAGAGTTGAGTGTTTACATATATCATGAGCAATAGTAAACAGGGGCAGATAAAGGCATGAAGAATTTTTTAATTATGCATTTTAAGTTATTTGAATTAAATCATATATAACAAAGTCTCAGTCCTGACGACTTGCTATTCCTGTTGCTCCCACCCCCCATCCCGTTCGCATGGCACTAAAAGAAAGAAAGCAGTCTTTAAAAGTCAGCTTTTTAACACACGGTGCTCTACTTGGAAATCTTTATAGTTAATTATTCAGTTACGATAATTTCCCAAACAGTTTTCAAGAGTATTTTTTTTATTAATAGATACAAAGTTTATATGAAAAGTTGTGTGCCCTGTGTGTGTGCACGCGTGTGCACATGTGCCCAAAACACTGAAACAGCTTGTGTCAGCTATAGCAACTCATTCTTGATTCAGCAAAACTAGGTTATGAATTCAAGCAATTAAAAATGACAAAAAGCCCAATTTCACTGCCTAGATTAATACACTTCCAATTTTTCCTGCTCCATAAAAATTTCAAAGTGTTCTTTCTGGTTAGGTGTTTGCATGACCTATGGGGTATCGGAAGGTCCCCATTTCACATTTGCTTATGATGTCTGAATACTTTGATGTAGCGTATGTAAATAGGATCAATAGGATGTTCTTAATACAATTTTGTATTTGCAGCTTCTCGTGAAATTTCAGTTGGGTTTAAAGGAAAAGCAAGAACAGTTGTTAGTTCCCTAACTAATGGGTGGTGAGTAATCCTTCAGCTAGTTCAAACCTCAGGCAGGCCAGGGAAGACTTTTCGAAAAGTGATATAATTGTAGCAGAAATAGTGCATCCACCTTCTAAGGATGGCAGTGAGATTTTTCTCTTCTTATGCAATGGTGGGCACATTTATTACTTTCTCTCTAGTTTTATGAAAGTGAAGTCTGGAATTCTGGATTCATGTTTATCTAATTAGCCAACGTTCACTGTTCTTTAAAACGGGCCTTTTAACTTACAGAGTGATTAGTGGTCACAATTATCCACCTTGAATTCCCTGCAGTTTGGGGAATTGCAGAGTTGGCTAGTTGGTTAAATTTTCTAGACTGGTTGGATAGACCTTAATCTCACAAAGAGCGCAGAAAATCAGGAGCTCTGTTTCCCTCACACCATGAACTCAACACAGAAAAACAGCAACAACCAAGTGGGTTGAGGTGCCCTCTGTGCCCGGTGTTGGCTTTGGAAAGAGGACCTGTTAAGGACCATGTGTTGGGAAGGCCTCCACCAGCCTTGCTTTTTCCTCTTCATGATAATTCTTCATCTGCATTTGCTACACGATATATTTCTCTGTTGTTTAATTGAAATATCTGCTTGTGAGGAAATCCAGTTGCTTGTTTGCTAAAGGGATGAAAGTACCAGTTGTGTCTGTTATATTTTTATTTGCGTGTGTAAATAGAGACTTTCCATTCTTATTAGACTGATGAGCATGATGACGATGAGGATGTGATAGCACATCAGCAGTAACGGGGATAACAATACAGAAATGCTCACCTCCACCTGGGCCCTCACTGCCTCTGTACGTCAGGCACTGGACTGGGGGTTCTAACATATTTTCTGTGGTCCTTACCACCACTCTGCAAGGTAGGTATTGCCATGCCTAGTTTAGAGATGGGGAAGCAACCTTCAAGACTTCTTATAATTAGAATATGCAATTTGAATCCAGATTTTTCTGGCTTTAATATAACAAGATACCACTGAAATGTACTAATCCGAATTTAGGAAGATATACAAAATGGATACTCAACTGATGCCCTAGGCCCGTGATTCTCAACCAAGAGCAATTCTTTTTCACGCCCATCCCCTCCAAGGACAACATTTGGCCACATATTGGAGAGATTTTTGATTGTCACATTTAGGTGAGGGCTGCCGCTGACATCTATTGTGTAGAGACCAGGGATGCTGCTAAACTTCCTAGGATGCACAGGACAGCCCCCTCCCCGAAAACAACAAAGAATTGCCTGGCCCGTAATGCCCAGAGTGCTGAGGCTGAGAAATCCTGCCCTAGGCAATATCAGTGATGCTACGACTGATATACACATGGCCCGATTTTTCAAGAAAGTGGATGAGTGAATTTCAGTTATTAAACTTTAAAAATCTCCGATTGGATACTGTGAATAGGATCATGCTGCAAAATCAGAAGGTCTGTATTTTTTTACAATTTGACTTTAAAATTTTATAGCTGCCTACTCTGAGCATCTTTCCTTATAAATACGACATGGGTCATTGTGATTGAATTACCTCCTTTTCCCTGATGTACTCAGTGTTACCTCCGACAACTGCTCTAAAATGAGATTGCTTTCTATGGTACTGATGTCAAGAGAAGAGAAATGCAACATCACTAAATGAGTCATGCAACAGTAA
This sequence comes from Leucopleurus acutus, assembly GCF_964270905.1. Classification (NCBI taxonomy): domain Eukaryota; kingdom Metazoa; phylum Chordata; class Mammalia; order Artiodactyla; family Delphinidae; genus Leucopleurus; species Leucopleurus acutus. The sequence goes on along the minus strand of NC_139158.1, from coordinate 33,470,454 downwards.
TTCTGAGAACCTTCCTGCTTCCCCTTGGTATTCAAGCACTGTTATTTTCTCCTTATCTTCAAAGGTTTGGCACATAGGCTTATTTGCCTATTTATCTAATAAACACTTAGTGTTTTACATGTGCCGAGTTCTATTATAAATGCTTTAAAATATTAATTCATTTAATTCCTAAGAGAAGCCCACATGGTTGATATTGTTATTATCTACTTTTTACAGAGGAGAGAGAGAACCAAGGCCCAGAGAAGTTGAGTAATTTGCCCAAGGTCAGACAGCTTCTAAGTGGCAGAGCTGGGATTTACACACCAGTCTCTGCTCCTAACCACTTTGTCATGCTCTTTAATAATTTGAGTTTCTAAATGCGCAGAAGCACAGTTGTTACAGCAGCATCTTCCTTTGAGTTTTGAAACAAAAGACATTTTTAGTTTCATTTCCGGTTAAGAACACTAACAACCATTTTTGAATGAGAGTGAATGATAACGCGCACAGCTTTATTTTTCACTATTCAAATACTTCGGAACGTGCACTTTTCCAGGGTCAGTAGGACTTGTGAGTTCTCTTTATTTATTATTTATTAATACTACTGAAAACAATAGTATTCAGAAGGACATACTTAGAGGATGAATGATCTCTTTGAGAAACTTCACTTTTTGTTTTCCTGGCACTTTAAAATTTTTCTAGGGTGACTTCCCTTGTGGTCCAGTGGTTAAGACTCGGCGCTCCCAACGCACGGGGCCCAGGATCGATCCCTGGTCAGGGAACTAGATCCCGCATGCCGCAACGAAAGACCCCACGTGCCGCAAAGAAGACCCCACATGCCGCAAAGAAGATCCCACATGCCGCAACTAAGAGCCGGCATAGCCAAATAAATAAATAAATATTAAAAAAAGATTTCTAAAAAACAAATTTCTGTGGAGTCCAGTATAGTCCATACCAAGTGGGATATGGTGGATGTGGGCACATTGATTTCCAACTTGATCTTGCTGAAGCCAATCTGCCTTTCCTCATTTAGACCGTGGGAATGACCAAGTCCATTTCTTGCTCTGTTGAATTTCCACCATGTAGTTATAACCTATGAAGAGAAAAGCAATTTGAGTAGATGTTTAAATAGCAGTGCCAATTTGACACACTTTATTCTACATTAGAAGAAACAGTCTTGCAGTTCTACAATTAAACGTACCTACACCAATGGTTCAGAAAGCCAAGACGGGAGTAGAGAACCTCAATCAATTTAAGTTGAATGAATGAATACGTGGATGGAAGAATTTATGTATTAAGAAGTTTCTTGTCAAGGGCATATATGGGTGTGTACTTTAAAAGGAAGCATCTTGCATCTTGAATGCAAATACTGGAGGAAGAGGAGGTGGTGGCAACGGGAACCACTGATCTGACAGTTCTATGCCAGCTGCCTCCTCAGGCTTCTCACCCAAACTTCCCATGACTCGGGTGTTGGTACATAGCTCACTATGCATTGCCCCACATAAAGCTCGAAGATGCTGAGCCGCAAGAATGGGCTGCAGTTTACGTGAGGCAAGGCACAGATTTATGGATATGAGGGAGGAAGCCAGCAATGCCAAAGCCATGGAAAGGGGCTCTTGGGCCACCCTCCCCCAGCCCCGGAACATTCCAGGATCTGAGCTGGAGGTAGAAACCATTACAGTCCTTCCTGTATATTTCGGGCCCAGTGAACTCACATTTACACGTAGACGGTGAGGAGTGAATCCCGTTTCAGAACTGTCAAAAGACTCACGTTGCATCCATTATCGTCACATTTCTGTTTTTAATGTAGTTCATCGAATTGGCTTTTGTGCAATACCTATTCCATCCAAGAGTTGATTCAGGAAATGGTTTAAAATTAAACCAGAATTTGTTGTTCAGTGGTAAATAAACGGGGATAAACTCATGTAGCTAAGACTACCCAATAAGGTTCCTTAAGTGTGGTCTATTAGTCTATAGTGCTAAAATACATATATCTTGGTTAATTGACTAAAAGAAGAAAACAATAGGAAACTGGATTTAAAAGAGCCATTTTCATTCCATATCCAGTGGAATTGGTTTCTAACATATTTCCACATTTAATGTGAATCTGCTTTTTAAAATAAAGACAACTGGTGGTAAACTTTGTGTGCCATTAAGAGTGCATCCAGCAAGGGGAAAACGGGTTTCTGCTGAGTCCCTGTTACAAAGTTTTCCCAGAGAGGTAGAAATATAGAGGGTCATCAATGTTATAAGTGGTTCAGGCTTCAACTTCTGCTGCTAATAGAAAAAACCAGGCTTTGTTGTAATGTACTAGCAAACTGCTCAACATAGAGAATTATACATCATTATCATGAGTACTGATCCTGTCTATTGTTTGTGTGAGCCATACATTATGTTAACTTCTGATATACATTATTGAACTGAGTGAGTACTCCCAGCAACTTTATGAGACAGGTGTTCTTATGAAGCTCATTTTTCATAAGGGGAGACTGAGACTTGATGTGATTTTTCTAGGGTTACCAACTGCTAGTGAGTTGGATTAGTAGTCACATTTGAAATTTTATGACTTCAAAGACTATTTCCACCCTCCTTTTGACTCAAAGCCATAGGAATCTTTGTTCTTACAGTGGTGAAAAATGAATCTGACCTAGACCAGATTTGGTTAACCCTAGGGAGGCCCTGCGATCCTTTAATTAGGACTAACCTCCTTATAATCTTGATGGTATATGTAGATGGATGGACGGATGGGTGGATGAGTGGATGGATGGATTCATAGAATGACCAACTAATGACCCAGAAGGAAAATGGGCAAAGAGCGTGTATATAGTTTTCAGAAGGATAAATACCAACAAGTGTGTGAAAATATGTTCATATATACATATACATGTATATATTTGGGTGTGTATTTGTACGTATATTTGCACGTATATACGTGAAGAGTTTCATCTGTATATATCAGTGTTTCATATATCATGCTGGAAAACAGTTGCACACTGTTGGAGAGAGTGTGGAATGGTACATTCTTCGGTGGACGACAATTTGGAAATTTTTATTTAAAAACAAAGTGCATATCCATTGGCCCAGCGTTTCCACCTCTAGGGTTTATGTTGCTCAAGTTTCCAAAGATGGTTGACAGCAGTGGGAAGAAAAACTGGAGCAAACGAAATGCCTAACAATGGAGGATTGGATGCCAGGAAGCATTCAGGGAGTGAAGTGGATCTTCATGGACCTGAAACGGTGTCTGCGGTGCTGCAAGCGAAGAGTCCAAGCTTCAGACATGTGTTAGGAAAACCTTGTTAGGAAACACACCTACACAGGCAAACGTCTTCTATACATGGAGAAATTGTAACAGATAACTAAAGGGCTGAGAAGGGGGGTGACCTTTGTGGTGACTATGGAACTTGACTGGGAAGGGAGCAGGGGAGAAATGAAAGTTTTTCTTTTAAGGTTATGCAAGAAAATCGGTTCTAGAGACCTGCTGTGCTTCATCGTGCCTAGAGTTAGCAACATGGTATTGTACCCTGAAAACTTTGTTAAGAGGGTAGATAGAGCTCATGTTAAGTGTTCTTATAGTGCACACACGCACGCACACCACACACACACCACACAAGCGCACACACAGGCACACACACACAGGCACACACACACCAGACTCAAGGAAACCTTTGGAGTGATGGATGTGTTTATTACTTTGGTTGTGGTGATGGTATCACAGGTGGATGCATATATATCCAAACTCATCAGATTGTTCACGTGAGACGTGCAGGGTTTTTTGTATATCAATTACACCGCAATGAAGCTGTTAAAAAAGATTACACCTTTCTTCCTTTTTATCTTCAACAAGCATACACTACTTTGGTAATGAAAAATACTTTAGTTAGAAAAAAGAGCTTCAATTTTGCAAACAAGCTCTGATCAGCCCCTCACTCCCAAGCTGTTGTCGATCATCTTAGATATCAACCTAGATATTCTGTCTTAGACACAAGCAATCCAAATTGCTTTGAAAATGTGCTTAAGAGAGACTTAAAGGGAGATAAACCCCCAAATTGCTCGATTTAAAATTATGTCCTGGCTACGGTTTGGGGTCGTTTTGTGCTCTGAAATGGGATGGTTGGCTGTTGACAGTTTCCGAAAGTGATAAAGCTAAGTGTTGAGCCTAATGGTTTGGCCACAGAGGAAAACCAGATTCCCCCAGTGCTGCAGACACTTGTCATTCATCGGAGGTGCTACAAATTCACGATCCTTATCCTCCCAGTTGTGCGTGTCTGTCAGCGACTGTGGGCTGCTCAGAGTTGTATACTATTATTTTTTTATTCATCTCTGGGTCATTTCATCTTCCTGTGCCAGCCACATGAATGGCTGTGCATGAAAATTGTATTTTGTTCTGAATTTCCCACTGTGAAAGATGTTTACTATATATTTATGAAAACACTGCAATAACAAAACCCTTTGTATAGCCTTTCAATTTGCTGTAAGGGCAGATAAAATATTTTTATCTTGAACTGAACTTCACACCTTGGGAGATGCAGCGGGTCCAACTCAGAATAATAAAACACTTCAGAGAAAGGCAGGCGCTGTTCAGATTGGTTCAGAAACCCATGCACTCTACTCGGCAGACCTCCGTGCCTTGAAGAGTACCAACTAAATACACAAACCTAGAACTAATCAGTGCCATGTATGCATCATTAAGTAGAAAAAGCATCTGTGTATTTATTAAGTAGTTTCACAATGCGTCTACAGAGATTCAGGGGGACCCAACGAGCAGTGTATCCATAATGCTGGAAAATTCAGGGAAGAGCGTGGCTGTCACCTCAAAGTATTGAAAACTTTGAATCTTCACCTTCGTTTAGGCTTTGGCTTTGTTTTCAATGGAAACTTTTGTCCAGGTAGTTTTGCAGGTTCACTTGCAGTCACGAGATACAATACAGAGAGGCCCCTTGTGCTCTTACCCTGTCTTCCCTCCAACAGGAATATTTTGCAAAACCCTATATCACATCATATCCGAGATACTCATGTGGCTGCAACCCACTAATCCTGCTCAGATTTCCCCGGATTGACTTGTACTCATTTGTATGGGTGTGTTTCGTTCTACCCGAATTTATTACGTGTGTAGGTTCAGGGATTCACCACCGTAGACAAGATACTGAGCACGTCCATACGAAGAATCTCTCTTTTTTTTTTTTTTTAAAGAAGATGTTGGGGGTAGGAGTTTATTAATTAATTAATTTATTTTTGCTGTGTTGGGTCTTCGTTTCTGTGCGAGGGCTTTCTCTAGTTGTGGCAAGCGGGGGCCACTCTTCATCGCGGTGCGCGGGCCTCTCACTATCGCGGCCTCTCTTGTTGCAGAGCACAGGCTCCAGACGCGCAGGCTCAGTAGTTGTGGCTCACGGGCCTAGTTGCTCCGCGGCATGTGGGATCCTCCCAGACCAGGGCTCGAACCCGTGTCCCCTTCAGTAGCAGGCAGATTCTCAACCACTGCGCCACCAGGGAAGCCCCCGAAGAATCTCTTTTATAAACATGTTCACCTCCTCTCACCACCGCCTACCCCCATCCCTAACCTCTGTCCTCTACTTGTAAAATCCTGTCATTTCAAACACGTTATATAAGTGGAATCACACAGTAGTTAACCTTTTGGGATTGGCTAATTCCAGCATCATTATTCCCTGGAGTTTTATCTGAACGACTGAGTCCATCCATCATTTGTTCCTTTTCACTGCTCAGTAATATGCCACAGTACGTGCTCTGTGCCGCCGTCTGTTGAAGGACACCTGGGCTGTGTGTGGCTGGCTATCGCAGATACAGCTGCTGTGAACCCTGGTGGACAGGTTTTTGTGTGAGCGTGAGTTTCACTTCTCTGGGATCAATGCCAAGCAGAAGGCTTTGGCGATTTTTGATTTGTACACGTCATGGGTAACATTAATACGTTACCCCTATTGGAAGCAAATGCGAGTCACACACACACCAATCAAAGGAAAAATGTAAAATCTTACCCACATCCTGATGCTTATTTCTACATAAACAGAGTACTAAATCTAGAGACTAGGCAGCATTTATGCCGCATCCACCATATGCCAGTCTGTATTCTAGGCCTGCTGTGTGTGCTAACTCACTTGTCCTCATAGAATCCTTAGGATGTACACACTACTGTTACCCCCACTTACAGAAGGAGAGTCACACACAAAGCGCTGAAGTCCCTTGCCAAGTTGCTACAGTCACTGAGAGGTAGGCAGCCTGGCTTGAGAATCCCTGATTTTAACCACTATCGATGATCTGAACCTCATTCGCAGATCTGTGGGTCATACCTTCCGGGTCAGCTGAGATGGCAACACTCATTGGGTCGGGTCAGCATTTATCAAGCTGGGTCTGAAAGGAAACAGTACGTGGATTTGTGTACGTAGGACAGTCGCCTAGCTGACTTTACTGCCCCTCAACTCGCTGCTCTGATTTAAGCTTACTTTATTTGACCATCTCAGACAGATGGAAGTTTCTTCTGGCTTTCAGATTTCTAAGAAGTAGATTTCACAATCCTCCCTTGGTTACACACTGCAATATTTCACAGCTCTCAGCTGCAGTATGTTCTGCCTTTCCACGTGGCCCAGATCTGTCTTACAGAAAGCTGAGCCCCTGGTCATTTGCCTACCTTCAGTGAAGATGTGGAACTGATGGCCCCATGTCTACTCAGCAACACAACTTAAAGGTACTTGTTTCTAACAGAATCTTGCATGGCTGCTTTACATTAATCATGGAGCTATCCATCCTCCAAAGGCATTTCATATTTCTACCAGGCTTATAAAGTATTTAATATTTTCATATGCTCCAGTGTAAAGCCATCTGTTGCAGTGACAGGACAAAATGTTGAAGGCAAGAACAAGCGTATGTTTATGGAAAGATTCCATGAAACGTTAACAAGGCAGATATGTGCTACTCTGGGGCGTCTTGTAGAAAATGGCCAGGGGAATTGGGAAGGCATGACCCCCGGCACTCGTATTTATAAAAAGGCAGTTATAGATGACACATGCTCTTTTATTTCTGTCCTGTAAGGTTAGACTAGATTGTCAATGTACGTGGCGGCAGAGACCTCTCTGAAAGGAAATAGTGGCATCACCTAATTTTCGGAACTTCATTTCATCTTTGTTTTTCACGTGCTTCATGTGACTTTTAGTTGCTCTTCTGCACCAGCACATTGGGAGCCTGCAGTGTGCTAGGCTTGCGTGTTGCTGGAATCGTGTTTCTAGAGAGTTAGAACTGTTTCTCAGGGCCTAACCTCTAACAGCCATGGTGTGGTGTTGCTGATACAGAAACCATCAGATGGGAATCAATTCTGGCTGCCCGCTTGAACATACTAGTGTAGGCACAGTTCTCTAAAACTGTTGCTACACCCCATTGCCCCTTGCTGAACTGAGCTCAGAAAATCAAAGCAAATGCCTGCAAGCTAAGGCCCTGGCGCTCCTGGGGGAAAACATCACGGCTACAAACGCACTGAGTATCGTATCTGACAAGCACCGTGGGAGGCGCTGTGCATTGGTTGGCTTATTTAAGCCTCCTAAGCATCTTCCCTGGCAGGGGCCCTTGTTGTCTTCATTTTACAAACGAGGGAGCTGTTTTCAAGAAGGTAATTTACCCAAGATTGCACAGCTCACATGGAATGGACCCTGGATCTGACCACAGGCAGGCTAAGTCCGTAAACAGGAGGCTTAACTATTATGTTGTATCACTGACGTTGGTAAGAGAAGAGAAGCTTGTTCAGTGCCTTCCGGACCAGTTCTTCCAATGGTGATGTTGGCTGGGACATGCAAGTCAAAATGCAGCAGACTATTGAAGTGTGACCTCTACACAAGCTCCAGTTCTCATCTGCTTTGTGACTCTGTGAATAAAGTTGTTAGTGAACCACAGAGGGAAGCTTACAGAAAGAACTCGGTGTGAAGGGAGAAAAACAACCCCCAAGAGTGCTATAACAGAACAAAATCATCTATAGTAACCCCCCAGACCCCTCCTTTATGTCAATGGTGAACTATTCTCTACCAACACCTGTGAAAAAGTGTCTTAAATCACTCACCTGCTTTCAATCATATTAATAAACGGATTATGGACACAAGTGAGAACCTAGGTCCCGACTGTAGCCATGTTAGAAGATGACAGTTTCTGGCTAGCTACTCCAAGGTTGATCGTGAAATAGTAGAATCCGTGGGAATTTATAAGCAGGCATATATCTTTTCTTCTTTTTTTTTTTTTTTTTGGCTGCACCACGTGGCAAGTGAGATCTTAGTTCCCCATCCAGGGATCGAACCCGTGCCCCCTGCATTGGAAGTGTGGAGTCTTAACCACTGGACCACCAGGGAAGTCCAGGAATATATATTTTCAAAAAGAGCGAGACACCGTCAGATCAAATTAAGAAAAACAATCAGGGTATCTGAGACAAGAAAGACCATTTAGCTTCTAAATACCGTTGATTTATTTAGGTCAACTCCGTCAGTAGGACGTGAGGGTTTCTTCTATAAGAAACACTTTTAGACCCATAGGTTTTGCTTGCAGGTGTTCATCTCAACAATTCAAGTATAGTGATAGGTTATAAACACCATGGAGACAGAACAGGTGAACAATATGTAATTAATCCCTAACACAATGCCTGGCCCATAGTAAGACCTCAATAAATGTTTTCAAAGAAAGTATGATCGTATTGGATTGTGCCAGGATATTTATTGTGTATTACATCCTGGTAAACCCAAGTCAAAATTATATCTATAATAATTGGATAATGTTTTCAGAGCCCTATTGAGGGAAGCATGTTATTCCTACTTGCTAGTTCCCTCTCTCCTAAAGCCGAGAAATGTGGGTATTTTCTGAGTTATGGCCAGAATACTATGCCTAGGAAAAGCAGTGGCATCTGGCCTCACAACTAAAATATTGTCACACTCTTGTATAGGGTATATGGCAAGCAGCAGTGTTCTAGAGCCTTCTCCTCCAGCACACTCCATTGGCAAAAAAAGCAACTTATGGTTAATGCAACAGTGAAAATAAATTATTACCATTCTCTTATCGTGTGACAGGTTAGTAATTAACTTATGTCACCAGTTGGCCTCCCATAACTATGTTTATTCAGCTCTGCGGAGCACTTTTCAGGGAAAAAGGAAAGATCAGCAAGGCATTCTTCGTTTACTGTAGATGCTAAATGCTGGTGGAATACATCTTTTCCTATTGACTAGGAAATAAGTTGGTTGTTACGACATGATTTTCCATTCTTCAAAATGATATGGTGATGCAGGGAACTTGAAAGCTACCCTGGAATTAGAAAAGCATAAAGAAATTGCCCTTTATGTACTAATCGAGCCATTGTGCCTGTTTTCTTTGGGTACTTTTTCCTGTATAGTCATAGCAAAGAGCCGTGTGTAAAAAAAAGAAAAGAAAAAACAGGTATGAAAAATTTTAATTAAAAGAAAAAAATATTTCCCATTGTAGGTTAAGTGCCTATCACACAGCCTAGGAACAATAGTATTAGATTTATAATAAGTACAAGTAAAGCTTTTCATTCTGATTGGATGGGGTGTATTTTTCATCAGCATCTCCCGCATGAGCCATGATTCCAAGACAGAGTCTTGTAATCTCCTGCAGTGGGAATGATTCAGCTTAAAAATCAATAGGGCATGAGGTATTTCAAGTTCTCATTATTGTAATGTGTCAACATCACTTCGGTGACCCCAGAGTCTTATGTTGGCTGGTTTTCCCCCTGATTTATTGTGCAATCTCACAGGGCAAACTATAATTTCACTTGGAATCAGAAAGTCTCCATTTATGGTTTGTGCCCCAGTCTCCAGTCATTAGGGCATTCTCGGGGAATCGATCCCTCCTCTTGTTACTAAGAACTGAATGAAATTGTCACCCGCTTCGATTACAAAAGCGACTGGTAAAAAGACATGGTGAGGGTGAGTACCGTGGACGACGAGCTCTGGTTGGAGAAGGGCTTCCTGGATGTTCGCCTGCTGCCGCTAGGAGGGGTTCCAGCTTTTCTCAGGATGTCTCTTGCAGAAAAGCCCCCCCCACCGAGTTAGCATAGTGCTTCCTTTCTTCTTGTGTGAACTGTGGATGATGTCATTCTCCTTGCTTAAAAGAAGAGGAGAGAGCCTTTCATGAAAGTCTCAGTTCTGACACATTTCCTAGAATTTGTTGAGTCATGCCAACTCTTCTTAAATACCTGATCATCATGCTGAGACTATAAAGCCAGGGTCTTACATCCTTTTCCTAATTGGCAAAATACGTAGGAACTTAAAGAAACTTCCTGTAAGAAGATGACCCTCTGATTTCAGCATACCATTGATCAATGCATACATTCTACTCTGCTGCATACACACACACACACACACACACACACACACACACACACACACACACACTCAGGGCTCCTTTTATTAGAGGGTATTCAATGAATGTTTATATGACAGTGTCAAGTCATCCTATAGCACCCATAGTGAGTCCAAATTGCATATCTAATACCTACTACTTAGCAATGGGTGAGAGTGTCTGCCCAGGTCAGCCTCGTGAGAAACAGAATTAAGGACGTACCATGTGTGTTCCGTGCACTTTGAAATCAATAGAGTTCCTTCCCTCAAGGGGACTAACCATGGCAAAGAACCAAGGTAAGAGGCAATGGCAGCACAGGGAATGTAACTGCAGAGGCTGGGGGAGCACAGGGAGGAGGCATTGAACACAGGAATATGACAGGGTCTGGAAGATTTACAGACTGACATCAGCATTTGCGCACTTGACCACATGTGAAGATACCATTCTCCTCCCCCGTAAAGATTATGAAATCAGTTATGATATCTGTGCAGCTGATTAATCACCATGTTTTAAAGTCGCCTTTGTCCAGTAAGATCAGGCTGTTTTATCTCAGCCCTTGGCGGATGGTTCTGTTCACTCAGGGGCCTCCTGCATCCCTCCTTCCGTTTGAGGTTGGTGGAGCTGCTCCCACCAAGTCCCTATCTTTTCTTCCTGACCCCCTCGGTAGAGCCCCTTCCTCCTAGAGCTGCCCCAGCAGGGTGGGATGCAATCCCAGTCGTGACCACACGGCTCTTACTCTCTGTTTTTCAGTCTGACCCTGTGCCCTCCAGCTTGGCCAAGTTTACAGGCCATTCTCATGTCTCTTTGCATCTTGCCAGTTGAAAGTTCTTCAACTTCAAGAGCTCAGTTTATCAAACTCTCGGAATCTTATTCTTCGACGGATGTTCGCTTCATAGACACGTACTGGGCACTATGCTGGGTGCCAGTACCCCTTTTTCATATTCTTTTCTAAGCTGCTAAATCGAGTAGTTCTTCCTTGAGGCTCCTTATTTATTTATTTTGTGGTACGCGGGCCTCTCACTGTTGTGGCCTTTCCCGTGGCGGAGCAACAGGCTCCGGACGCGCAGGCTCAGCGGCCATGGCTCATGGGCCCAGCCGCTCCGCGGCATGTGGGATCTTCCTGGACCGGGGCACGAACCCGTGTCCCCTGCATCGGCAGGTGGACTCTCAACCACTGCGCCACCAGGGAAGCCCGAGGCTCTTTAGTGATGCTACGAGTTCTTCTTGGGTCTCGCAGCCCTCTTAGGACTTGCCTTCTCTTCTGGATTCACTCACTCATTAATTCACTAAATACTTGATGGAGATCCTGGAAAGTGCTGAAGAGATAGTGGTGAACAAGATAGACTAATTTGCATTCTAGCTGAGGGAAGGTGGGTCCTTGACTTTGAGGCGCTGCTTGGGGCCCCAGAGGGATGAAACCCCGGTTCCCTAGTTTCCTGGGAATGGGCTGGGTTATTCCTTCCTGAACAGAATATTACCTGTTAGAGCTTAAACATGACCTCACTTGTCCTTCAGGCACTGGCCTCAGGCAGTGGGAGGAGATGGAAAGATCATGTGGTTCCATTAGCTGTTTCTAACCTGTGGGACATTGTGCAGATCCACCTACAGGGATCCAAATCTACTGTGACCCCAGAGAAAGCTGACGTCAGAATCCCTGTCGCGCCCACCATGCCCCCTTCATGCCTCCTTCAAGTTCTAGGAGGAACTTTATAGGCTCTTATAAAGGAGGCCCTGTGAAGTTCTAGGAGAAACCTCAGAAGAGGCTCCTGAAGCAGTGGCATAATTAGAAGCTCAGGTCTTAACTCCCTAGGTCTCAATATTCTCATCTGTAAAATGGGATGGCAGTAGACCCCATCTTACAAGTCCCTTATAAGAACTGCATGTAATTGTGTATCTAAGAAGGCAGCATAGTACCTACCACATAGGAGATGCTTAATAAACATTAACTATTATAAGAGAGGGTGAGAAGGGGAGAGAGAAGGTGTATTGATAGTGGATGAATTGTGCTGGCAACTTGTGTATGTGGTCATTTCCATTTTTAACCATCTCACTTCTTTGAATGTTTTTGCCATTAACACCTCACCCTGAATAGAGCTCACCTTCTCTGTGATGATAGGCGCTCCTGGATGGATCCTGTATATCAGCTTCCCTGTTAGACACGGACCAGATACTCTTTTTTTCTTGGTATTTTATTCTTTTCCTGCTGGTTCTACATTGAATCCAAATACTACCTTGGGTTATGTCTATGTTATAGCAATCCCATGTTATAACCTGTTCACAATAATATTTATGCAGCCACTGAAAGGATGAGAAAGGTCTAAATGTGATACTGTGGAAAGATGGTAGAATTTTATGCAACTTAGATATTAATATAGATTTAGATGTGGATGAGTGGAACAAAAGAATGGTACAGAGCAGCATATGTAGTATGATCATACTTGTGTGTATAGACTTATACATATGGATGTCTGGATATATTCTACAAAGACAGACAAGGAACTGATAATAGTGATTATTCAGGAGAAGGGGGCTGAGGCTTCAGGGTAGGAGGAGACTAACAATTCATAATATGCCATTTTGCACTAATTGACTTTCTACCACGTGCTTGCATTACTTTTCCAATAAAGTAATTATTAAAAACGAATATCAAGCACAGCCCCCAAATCTTTATTTGTGAACAGCCTTTCTTCATCTCTTTTCCATTTCTCTAGACTGAATTTGATGAAAGAGATGACAGAAGCCCAGGGATCCATAACATTTATGCCTTTGTAACAGTTAGCTTTTGCTGTGTAACGAACAGTTCCAACGTTTCAGGGCTTAAAACAAAAATGATTTGTTACCTCATATTTCTCTGTGGCAGCCACATGGACTAGGCTCAGCAGGGCATTTTTTTCCGACTGGTTTTGCCTGGGCTCACTTGGGCTCTGGGGCTGGATTTTCTAGAAAGGCTTTACTCATGTGGCTGGTGATTTTCTGCAGTGCTTCAGTTTTCCTCTATGTGGTCTCCTCAGCAAACTAGCTCAGTCTCAGTGAGCAGGCTAGCATGGGTGTCAGAGTTCCAAGTGCAGTGAGAAGGCAACCCCTAACTCACAAGCACTGTCCAGCCTCTGCTTACATTATATTTGCTAATATCTGCTCGCATTATATTTGCTAAAAGCAAGTCACACAGCCAACCCCAGAGTCAGGGGATAGAGTGACAGATAGTAAGGAAAGAAACAGGAAGCTCACCTTGAAAAGGTGTCTGCAAACAGGGATGGGGTAAGTTTGTGGCCATTATTTGCAACCCACCTCATCCCTCTTGGAAGCAAACCATACACTGAAGGGAATGACACCATATGAGAAGGACTTTCCTTAAGCTAGATCTTCCTCCTAAAATTACCCTTGACAGTTGAGCCCAAGACTGTAGTCTCTCCCTTCATAAGTGCAGCCTTCGATATGCTTATACCTAGCCGTCCTCCTTATCTTTCAAAGTTTAAGGAATGGAGCTAAAAGATATTTTTTCTTCTCTTGGTTTAATGTCAGCCCAGAGGGAGGATAGTCATATGCCTCTAGTGACACAGAGCATCCCCAAGATAAGGGCCCGCATATCTCCGGGGAGTTGTGCACACCTCCTGATAGAGCCTGCGTCCACGGTGTTCTGACAAGTGTGTCTGCTTCTGAGCATCCTCACAGTCCTCCTGTTGGGAATCTATTTGCTTTGGATCAAGGATGCTGGTGCATCCAGCTTCGACCTCACATTCCTCTGTCCTTAAACATCAGCTAGTTTATTTCAGAGATCATCTGGGAACCTAATATATTTGTTTTTCCGATTCTGCCGGCAGCAGTTTATGCTTGCGTTGGCTGAGGGATGCACAGATTACGGGAGCAGTGGTAGAGTGAGAAATGCTCTGTGATTCCTTTTTAATGAGAAACTAAATGGCACTCAATAAAAGGTGCTGAGGGCTCAATGTAACAGGCAGGTAGAACTAAGTCTGAGATCTGCCTGCCTGCTTTTCAGATGCACTGTGCTTTACTTGACACCTCAGATTGGTAGATAGATTGGCGACTGTGAGAGGTTCGAAGGATGAGTTCTCCCGCTGCCGTATTACTTTTCTGAACACTCCATGTATGTGCATTTAATTTCAAACTCGCAAACTATTCTACAAAAGCAGAAGAAAGTGTGTCAAGTTGGCGCTTCTGTTTAAAAACCAAAGTCCACTCAAACTGTTCTTCTCTTCTCCAGACTTGGGGATTCTGCCCTAATTATGCGGTTCCTTGCTTGGTGGATGGATTTGAAGTATTCCTTTAAGCTGTTGATTGTCAATCACTGTTATATAGTTGTCACTTTCAGTATGTCACCATCAATAGCAGAAACGTAAAACTTGTAGACACTCATTCTCACTCTGACATGCATAACTCAGTTGAGCTCTGCTTATAAAAAGTATCTAAAAATACACAAATCCGTGATTAGGAAACATGACTTTATGAAAGGATCTTTTACTTAACCAACAGGAAAATAAATCCTGGAGATGAATAGTCCTGCTAACTCAGTTATTCATTTATTTCAAATATATCAAGGCCCTACTAAGTGTTGCTGTCGGTGTTAAATGTTGGGTGAAAACTGACGGGGAATCCGTAACCTTGGAGTGTACAGTGGGGTGAGGTTAGGAGAGGAAGTTAGATGGTGGAAAAAAATCAAATAACCACAATAAAAAAACCTGTAATTACCATCTGAGATAAGTGTCCTAAAGAAGAGATACCAGGTTCTAGGAAAGCAGAGAGCAGAGGGACCCCACTTAAACTTGAATAGGTCAAGACATGCTCTACTGGAGAGCAGTCGTGGAGCTGACGATGGACGGAGTGATGAAGAGTTGATTAATTTAAGTCAAGGGTGGCCTGGGAAGGTGGTGGCCCTGATGCTGGTCCTTTAGGACAGCAGGAGGGTGTGGGGTGGGAGAGCTGAGAGAGCTCTCCTGGGACTTCAGGAAGGCCACGTGGGAGAGGGCAGAGAATGGAGGGGAGGGAGTGGTGTGAAAGCAGCTGGCAGAGGAGGAGAGGGAGCTGGAAGGAGTCAGACCTTCAGACCTAAAGAGCTACGGGGAAGGTATTGCATGTACGGGAAGCTCTGTGGGGGAAGGCAGGACCCGTGTGAACACGGCATAGTTAGAGCAACACAAGGAGAAGGTCCCATTGTCGGAAGTCGTGAGCAAGAGGCCGAGGGGATGGGCTGAGATTTCAGCTTCATAAAAAAGTGGGTCACAGCCGAGTGAAGGTGGCTTTTCATCTTGTGACGCCTATGGTCTTATAAGGCAACCTAACCTTGCCTCTCATGTTCCACTTGCCAGTCTAAAGAATACTAACTGAGAATTAGGATTAGGGTAATAAAAATGAAAGCAGCTAATCTTTATTGAAGGACTGCTCTATGCCAGGCTCTGGGCTCTTTGTTTCATAGGCATCACGCTTGAGTCTTTCCCTCCTTTCGGCCCCTCCGTTCAACCACCCACACCTCACTCAGCCCCTACCTCCAAGGTACACCCTCTGCCTATCCGATGCTCTGTTTCCACTGCCACACCCTAGTTCAGGCCACCTTTGTTGCCACCTTTACAGCCGCAACAGCTTCCCTCCTGGACTCCCCAGGATCTGTGTTTGCCCGCCTCCAATCCATTATCCACGTAAGAGCCAAAATTATTTAAAACATAAATGCATTACACACCTGTGTTCATAGTAGCACTATTCACAACGGCCAAGAGGTGGACGCAATCCAAGTGTCCATCAGTGGATGAATGGATAAATGAAATGTGGTCTGCACGTACAATGGGGTATTATTCAGCCTTAAAAAGGAAGGAAATCCTGCCACATGCTACAACAGAGATGAACCTTGAGGACGTTATACTAAGTGAAATAAGTCAGTCACAAAAAGACAAATGCTGCAGGGATCCACTTATATGAGATACCTAGAGTAGTCAAATTCATAAAAACAGGAGGTAGAGTGGTGGTTACCAGAGACTGGGGAAAGAGAGAAAGGGAAGTTTTTATTTACTAGGTATGGGATTTCAGTTTTGCAAGATGAACAGGTTCTGGAGATCTGCTTGACAGCCATGTAAAGGTACTTAACGGAACTGAACTAACTGCACACTCAAAAGTAGTTAAGGTGGTGTTTTTTATATATATATATATATATTGATATTATAAATATATATTATATATATATATATTTTTAAGGACAAGAAGAAAAAAAATCTTTACAAAAACCCATAAATCAATTCAGTTAATCTCCTAGTTAAAATTCCCCAATGGTGTCCTATTATGCTTAGAAAAAAACAACCAAAAGCAATCCAAAACAAAACAAAACAAAATTGACTGCAGTCCATAGGATCCCATAACATCTGGTCTCTGCCAACCTCAAAGACCTCATTTCTTTGCAGTCTGTTTCTTCTTTACTTTGTTCTAGCCCTTCTCTTTTATTCATCTTAAAACATGTCAAGGTCATTATAACCCTTTGCATTCATTCATTCTTTAAACCATAACACACTTTCCCTAGATTCATAGAATGAATTTTTGTCATAGTTCAGGCTGCAGATTCAATTTAAAGAAAATATTTATCGATAATAATAATAATAATAATAAAAATAACAAAAATAAGAAGAAAAGCTTCCCTGGTGGCGCAGTGGTTGAGAGTCCGCCTGCCGATGCAGGGGACACGGGTTCGTGCCCCTGTCCGGGAAGATCCCACATGCCGCGGAGCGGTTGGGCCCGTGAGCCATGGCCGCTGAGCCTGCGCGTCCGGAGCCTGTGCTGCGCAACGGGAGAGGCCGCAACGGTGAGAGGCCCGCGTACCGCAAAAAAAAAAAAGAAAAAAAAAAAAAAAGAAGAAGGAATAGAAGAAGAAAAAGAAGAAGGGGAATGAGGAAGAGGAGAAGGAGGAGGAGGAAAATAATAAGATGCTTATTATTGTTGCTATCATTAATATTATTAATTTTATATGCCTCAGTTCTCAGACCCGTTTCTCATTACTAAAGGAGTATAGAGTTTCCATTTTACAAGATTTTACTTTAACGGCATTCACAATGGCACCATCCTTTTAGATGAGATTTTTAAAGTCTACCACTGACCTTGAAAATGGACTGATTTTATTCCGAAGAAATGACAAAGGTGTTGTTTGTGTTTGAAGGTTTCCAAGTTGTTTATACAGAGAGAATCTTCCAGTAAAACCACATGGTCTGGTAAAGGTTTTCTTCAGGGCTAGCCAATGGATTTAAAATTTGGTAGAGGCTGGATTTGAGGAAATGTGAAGTGAACGACGATCACTCTGATCATGAGGGAGAAATGTTGTGAATGATGGAAGACTCCTCCAAGGCACGCGTGGGGATAGCCAGCCTCAGACAGTTGGCCGTGTGTGTTGGGGACCTGCTTGTTCCTACGCTCCAAGCAGCTGCATGGTTGTAGCTTTCCTAGGGATGCTCACAGTTACGGAAAGCTTCTGACTCAGACTCCCCATCTCCTGAGCTCTTGGCAAGAGTCCATAGAGAGGGACATGCCTGGTGGCACAGTGGTTAAGAATCCGCCTGCTGATGCAGGGGGACAGGGGTTCGAGCCCTGGTCCGGGAAGATCCCACATGCCGCGGAGCAGCTAAGCCCGTGCGCCACAACTGCTGAGCCTGCGCTCTAGAGCCTGTGCGCCACAACTGCTGAAGCCCAAGAACCTAGAGCCCGTGCTCTGCAACAAGACAAGCCACCGCAATGCGAAGCCCGCGCACCACAACCAAGAGAAGCCCCCGCTCGCTGCAGCTAGAGAAAGCCCACGCGCAGCAGCGAAGACCCAACACAGCCAAAACGAAAATAAATAAATAAAATAAAATAAAATAAAAATTAGATAAAAGAAGAGTCCATAGAGAAAAAGAAGGTGATGACGCATGTATTCTCTCTTTCTCATTATAAAGGTTTTTTTATATTAGCCCCTTTGTCTCATGTGGCTGGCATTGAACAACCATAACGGAACCATGATTGGATTCTGCAGGCATATCTGAAAGCGGCTTTTCAGGCAGCTCAAGTTGAAGAGTTTTTGAGATCTGAACTGCTTTTGTTCATGGAAGGTCACATGCTATGCCGTAGAAGCCGGTTTCCTCATGCAAGTCTGCTCTTGTTCTAGACAACATGCAGAGTCGCTGACCTGGCTAAGCCCCTTTCCTAAGAAACTCGTGCTTTTGGTCACAGAGGGGACCAGGTGAGGAACAGCATGCACAGATGACAACACACTATTATCATTCATTGGTTCACTGACTCCCTAAGAAATCGGAGTCTATTGGGTTTCACATGATGCAGAAGTCAGTAAGGATGAAAGCTTGCGTGTTCCTCTGGAGAGTTGGTACCAAATGAATTTTAATGGTCTCAATCCGTCCCACAAACACAGTTGGATACTCTGTTGGGCAATAAAGTTTAAAGGTTGGAGAAACTCCAAATCTGGGCACAGAGAAATCTCTGCTTCTCTGTCCCAGCCTATTAGAAAAAAAAAAGAAAAGAAAAACAATTCATTGCCAGTACCTGGCAGGGATGCTGAAGGTTTCTGTCATTTGCTAAGTAGCACAGCACCCTTGAAAAGCTTTACTTGTGCAGAGAAAGAAACAAAAGTCAAGACATGCTCTCTCTGGTGGCTGACTGATAACAATTCCGGGCACAGAAGTCAGGGAGTGATCTGAGCCCTGGCATGTGCTGCTTTTCTCTCCACTGTTATGTCAAGTGCTGTCACACGCTGCCAGATGAAGATGAGGGGTGGCTTTTTTAAAGTACTGTCTAGGTTAAAGGCATCTCGGATCACTGAGGTAGACTGCATCAGATTGACTTCCCCAACCAAGAGCAGAGAGTGGAGGCAAAGTCCGGGACTCCTGCTGGTGTTACAGTGGTTTGATGGAAAAGCCCATGGAAGATCAACAAAGAGAAAGACAGGGAAGGAGAGAAGAGTATGATCTTTGGAGCTGTCGGAACCGGGCCATCGAGGGCCTCACAAAAAGATGAGGGGGATAGGCCAGTATACCTGATTCCACTTTGGCTTCCCGTATGCAAGTTTTTAAAAGTTCACCCTGCACTTTTCTAAATGTCTATCACGTGGCTGAAATATGTCCCTCTTGGTAGATGGAGAACATCTTATGCAGAAAAAAAAAAAAAAAGACCTAGAAATTTTCCTTCTGTCTTCCTAAGCACTGAACTGACGTGGGAGAATTTAAAAACAGGCCCTCTTGGAATCAAAATGAGTTTTCGTGCCTGCAGAGGCAAGGAGCCTATGGAAACTACTAAGTGGTATTGCTGAGAATAATTATTGTCAAATTGAGTCCTTTGTGAGAAGTCCTCGGAGATAACTGTCCTGGCTAGAATGAGCACCAAAGAGGGAATTTTAATATTCACGGACTCCCTGGTGAAGAAAGAAACCTTTTGCTTTATTAGAGGCAGAGGTGTTGGTAATTTGCATTAGTGGAATGCATTAGTGACATACACCATAGGACATCATGACAGTTATAGTTTTTTTTGGATAAGCTGTTGTCCAGAGGCGATGATTCAAATTCCACCAGTGACTTTTCTCTTTATAGAAGTGTCTGGACTTGAAGTCAGAATTTTCCTATATTGAAAATATCTTGGGGACTTCTCTGGTGGCACAGTGGTTAAGAATCCACCTGCCAATGCAGGGGGACGCGGGTTCGAGCCCTGGTCCGGGAAGATCCAACATGCCGTGGAGCAACGAAGCCCGCGAGCCACAACTGCTGAGCCCGCGTGCCACAACTACTGAAGCCCGTGCACCTAGAGTCCGTGCTCTGCAACAAGAGAAGCCACCGCAATGAGAAGCCCGCGCACCGCAACGAAGAGTAGCTCCCGCTTGCCACAACTAGAGAAAGCCCGTGTGCAGCAATGAAGGCCCAACACAGCCAAAAATAAAATAAATAAATACATTTATTTTAAAAAAGATAAAAAAGAAAATATCTTGATTTACAGGAAACCAGAGAGTCTGCTGAGCTCTTTATAGGAAAATCCATCTCGTGAAGCCCATGGGACTGTCTGTCTACCATTTCACAATGACCAAGTCTTCTCCAAAGACTTTTCATGACCAGAATAAGAGAACAGGAGTGCTCACCCATGCATTTCTTCAACAAAAGCATACATTATAATTTTTAAAGAAGAGAAACTTCACTCACAGTTGCTCAAAGTTCAAACAGTGGGTAGGATGGGGAATACATTGCATTCACGCCCTGGGCATGTTTTTCTTTAGAGGGAAGTCATTGAGCAGAAGGCTAGACATGGGGAATGTTTAGAGTCCAGTCAGAGCCTAATGGTAGGAGTCCTCTGGACCAAGCCTGGATGTTTTGTAAGTCAGAGGAGCGGCTGTTTTAGCCTTCTGCCCCGATGGATACCCATGACTGATTCTAAGAGAGGGATGCACCCATTTCCAGAGCTACCCTGAGAAGAGGGGGATATCTGTGGGATCTCTCCTGTCTAGTCCAATGCCAATAAACTCCAAGAACCCTCGTTGTCTTGTGTCTTGAGTATCTTGACCTTAGTATGAGAGGATCTGCCTAAGGAGAATGTTAACTCCGAGTGGCCCTTGCATCTTGTCAGTACTTACTTCCATCTGTTGTCATTTAAACCTCAGCTTCTGGGACTTTCATGGCAGTCCAGTGGTTAAGACTTTGACTTCCAATGCAAGGGTGTGGGTTCGATCCCTTGTCAGGGAGATAAGATCCCACATGCCTCGTGGCCAAGAAACCAAAACATAAAACAGAAGCACTATTGTAACAAATTCAATAAAGACTTTAAAAATGGTCCACGTCAAAAAAATCTGTCAAAAAAAAAAGTCAGCTTCTGAATTTGGTTTTGGTATGGAGGAGAGGAGCAGAGGGATTTTGTGATGGGTCCCTTCTTTTTATCCACGTCCCTTCCCACATGTCAAGGTAGCACAGTGCTGAAGAATCCGAGTCAGCCCGTTCTAGGCTGGCTTCAAATCCTAGCTCTCCAATCCATTCTTAGCTGTGAAATCTTGGGGACCTTGCCAACCTGTCTAAGCCTCAGACATCTCATCTGTAAGCTAATGAGAGCAAAACGTTTTCTATGGGGTGGGGGGTTAGGTAAGATTAAATGAGTAACATGAAAATAGGCCACTTAGCACAGTGCTTGCCGTATGGCAAAGGCTCAGCAGTGGTGGCCAGTGTTAGGACTGGACTGCTGGCGGTGGTTCACTCAGCTGCACGTCCTTTGGGTGCCAGCTCTGTGCTCAGATAGCAGGGCTCATGGTCTCATATCTAGCCATGGGAAATTTTCATGGAAAGGGGTAACACGTTTGTCCCGTCACTCTGGGTAGAATTTCCAAGACAATGACTCCACCATTTATTTCCATGAACAAAGGAACACCAGTCAATAAGGGCAAGAGAATGAAATGGTCCCATGGACCTAGAATAGTTCACACGATCTAATACCAGCACTTGAGGGGGAGTCGGGCCCAAAGAGATCCCAGAGTGGAAAACAAGGGCTGTCGGGAAAGACGAAAGTAGGGAGAATAGAGATGGAGTAGATCCAGTAACACACCTGGTGAACTTTGCAAATTGCCTCTATTTACCTCGGACAGATAGTTCTGACTGCAGGGCAGGAAATTTTTCTTCTTATAGGGAAGCAACACCTCAAGGCATAGACCATGTTGTTTTTCAAGCCCACAGTCATTAGTCTTCCAGAGTGATCCTCACTGTGATTAGGTGAACCCAGAAACAGTCAGCCCCCAAGGTCGTGTTTCCAGCCAGTGCTCTTTCTGATTCTGAGCTTGGCCAAAGCCATACCCTCCATCCTTTGGGGATGCTGTTTGCTTAAAAAGATGTTAAGGATGCCATTCATGACACTCACGTTGGCATTCTCTTTCTGCTTCGTCTTACCATATTCATCTGACGTTGACCTCTGACGTTGACCTCCACAGCGAACTCCCGGAGTTCAGTGTGGAGGTTTAGCAGCGTCCCTCCTTCAGAGGGTTCAAGGACAATCCATTGCCTTTGCTTTCCTGGCTCCTTCAAACAGCAGGTTTGGTCCCCTGCTGAGATCAGGTTTAGCTCAACTCAATAATTTTCCATTTAAAAGCAGCCACCTAGTTCACTAGCTTTTCTTTTTGTCCCAGCAATGTTTACAAATGTGCTTTAGCAGTGGGGAGTGAAGGCACCCATGCATGGGTGCGTTCCCAGTGGAGCCCTCAATGTGCCTACCCATCCCTGTGTCTGTGTATGGTCTGCCTCTCATCGGACACCACACACTGTCTCTCCTTCAAGTGTTGCTCAAGGCTTTCCCTTCCTCTGTAGATTTGCAATTCCTACCAACAATAACAGCAGCATCAGTAATAAGAATGCTTATCATTATTATATTACTGTAACTATTATTATGATTAGAGTAAGGAGGAAGACGTGGGGGTCAAGAAGATGACACAGAAGAACAACGAAGTAGCAGTAGCAGCAATAACAGGAGGACATCTTTAGCACAGCCACCAATAATTTATAAAAGAAGGGAGGAAGGAAGAAGTGAGCGTGTATTAATGGTTTGCTATGTGATAGGCACCCTGGCCAAAACTTTACATTCCTTCTCTCCTGTAATCCTTTCCGGGGTTGTATGACGTGAATCATTTCATCATCCTCATTTTAAAGACAAGGATGCTGAGACCTAGAGGGCGGGCTTACTTTTCTTTCCTCTTTCTCTCCCTGCCAATCCCTTGTGTACTCAGCTGTTGGACTGTCTTCCTCTGGCACAGTCCCGGTGCCCCTCTTCTCTCAAACAACCTTCAGGAATTCCCGGAAAAGTACAGCATAAACAACCAAAACAAACTTATGATTACCAAAGTGGAAACATGGGGGGGAAGGGATAAATTAGGAGTTTGAGATTAACAAATACAGGCTACTATATATAAAGAGATAATCAACAAGGGCCTACTATATTAGCACGGGGAACACTACTCAATATTCTGTGATAACCTATATGGGAGAAGAATCTGAAAAAGAATGGATACGTGTATATGTAAATGAATCGCTTTGCTGTACACCTGAAACTAACACAACCCTGGAACTCAACTGTAATATAAAGTAGAACAATAACAAAAAACTAACAGAAGAGGCTGAGACTTAGAGTCCTCCCATTCTGGTCCTGGGCCTTCTTTCCTTGGAGTCTAAGACAGACCGAGAGGTTATCAATCTTCTTCCACTCACAGGCAACGGCTGTCTACACTGTTCCCAAGTCACCCTTGAGACCAGCCACTTAGGTAGTTTTCTCCCAACAGAGCTTTTTTTCTTGATCAAAATATAGCTGTGATTTCCCATGCCTACAGAATCGAGACCACATTGTCTCCTTAATCTGCATGCCTTCTCCTCCCATTTCTGAAAACCCTCCTGTCTTCCCACTTTATTCCATGCCTCTACTATACTTATTTTTGGGTTACTGGACCCAATTCCAATGTGTGTGTCTGTGTTGGGTCGGGGGGGTGCTTCCCACAGACCAACAAGCAATTCTGGGACGCCAGCCGAGTGTCCAAAATTCAACTCAGTTCTGACACTGTGCACCTGGAGACAGCATCAGATTCCACAGGTGAAGGGCTCAGTCCCACAGACCATCCCCTTACCACACAGACTTCAGACACCCATCTCAAGTCCAGGTTTGTCACCTGTGCTTCTGACTGACTGGCTATAAATCACAGGTTCCTGTGACCTTGATTAATTTGCTAGAGCAGCTCACAGAACTCAGGGAAACATTTTACTTACTAGATCACCGCTTTATTGTAGAGGGATATAACTCAGGAAGAGCCAGCTGGAAGAGAGACACAAGGCAAGGTGTGGGGAAGGGTCCGGAGCTTCCATGCCCTCCCCAGGTGCCACTCTCCCCAGAGCTCCACGTGTTCAACAGCCAGGAAGCTCTCTGAACGTTGTCCTTTTGGTTTTTTATGGAGGCTTATTATCGGGTTGGCCAAAATTTTCGTTCGGTTCTTTCCGTAACATGGTACGAGAACCCGAATGAACTTTTTGGCCAACCCAGTACATGACAGCCAGGATTGATTAAATCATTGGTCAGTGACACTTGATTCAACCTCCAGCCCCTCTTCCCTCTCTGGAGGTTGGAGGTTGGGGTACTGCAAGTTCTAACCCTCTAACTGCATGCATGGTTTATTCCCCTGGCAACAAGCCCCCATCCTTAGATTGCCTAAGGGCTTTCCAAAAGTCACCTCACTAGCATAATAAAAGATATCATTATTGGCTCTCATCACAGGAAATTACAAGTGTTTTAGGAGCTCTGTGCCAGGAACAGGTGGAAGACCAAATACATACTTCTTATTATAAATCACAAAGTCATAATACTCAGCTAGCATTGTCTTCAGTATACTTGCATCTACTGTTTTCTTTTCTTTTCTTTTCTTTTCTTTTTCTTTTGGCCACACATGGCTTGCAGGATCTTAGTTCCCTGACCAGGGATTGAACCCGTGCCCTCGGCAGTGAAAGCACGGAGTCCTAGCCACTGGACTGCCAGGGAATTCCCGATTCTACTATTTTCTTTATCTGGAATACCTCCTCCAGCCACTTGAAGGCCGCCACCCATCCTAATCTCTAACTGGACAAATTCTGCTCTTTTTTTTTTTTTTTTTTTTTTTTTTTTGCGGTACGCGGGCCTCTCACTGTTGTGGACTCTCCCGTTGCAGAGCACAGGCTCCAGACACGCAGGTTCAGTGGCCATAGCTCGTGGGCCCAGCCGCTCCGCGGCATGTGGGATCTTCCCCGACCAGGACACGAACCCGTGTCCCCTGCATCGGCAGGCGGACTCTCAACCACTGCGCCACCAGGGAAGCCCCTGCTCTATCTTTTAATACCAAGCTCAAATGACAGCTCTGCAAAACGTTCCTTGATTCTCCCAAATAAAATGAGTTTATGGAATGAGAGTTATGTATGTACATATACAGGAACAGCTGAGTCCTGTGTTTAAACTTCCTGGCTTCAAATTTCAGCTCTGCCTGATACTAGGTGGGTGACTTTAGGTAAGGGGCAGTAACCTGCCCAAGCCTCAGTTTCCTCATCTTTAAAACAGGCATAAGCTTCAGACTGGCCTCATATAGTTGTGAAGATTAAAAAATGGTGATTGTAAAACACTTAACAGTGCTCAACAAACGGTACCTGCTGCTGTGTTGTTATTATGATTATTTTGTACGTAAGTGTTTAAAAATGTCTATGGTTTCAGAGTAAGAGATTCTCAAGTATGAGGCTTATTCATTTTTATAACCCAAACACTTTGCACGGTGACTAGTTCATAAATAAAATCCAACACTCTCATGGAATTGAAAAAGGCACCTTTTCACTAAAAACAGGCACTGGAAGACAGTCGTTACAATTTATTGTAACGATTTTGATCACTCACCACCAATCATTTGGCAGTAAAATGAAAAATCTTATTTTCTCCATTTTCATCCCCTGGATTTAGATGATTTAGATTAAACATGCCTTTTTTTTAAGAATTATATTTAGTAATTCCCCCTATATCTAACAGAGTACTTTGCAGTAGCAGAAAATTGTGTAACCATAGGAGGACAGGCAGACGATGGACTATTGTGGGGATGCTGTATTTGGGAAAGAACCCTGATCTTTGCATATTGAGATCTCCTAGTGAAAACTACCCTCTTTCCCCCTACAAAACATACTCTGGGGTCAGAGGTAGAGGACCAGGCTTCATCTGGAGCTGTAAGCATCATCTCCTACTGATACAGATACTGACATTATGAATTTTCCTTTTAGCCTCTTTATCCAAATAACGATACGGAAATGTGCAGACATGTGTCCAAACCAAACTTTTGTGACAGGATTACCGGCTCATTGTGGACCACTTGTTAGCAAGAAACTTCCCAGCACAAGCCGGTTCCTAATTTAAGTCCTTGGCTAGTTTCTGACAAGCCACTTTACGGCAGGGCGTGATGATATATGGCGTTCCTCAGCTCCACTGCGTGCATTTTGACATCGCCCACAATCCTGCATATTCAGTTTGCTCCCATCCAGAAATAACTGTTCTCCCTTCACCTTTAGTATTCAAGGTTGTGTCCTGATCCCAATGCATCTCTGTTTAGGGCAAAACTGGAGGGTTGTCAGTTAATCTTATGCATGACCCTTAATTACTCCCTAAAGCCTCTTCTCCTTCCCAGCTGGTTAAAGAGGTAGAGAGCTCTCGTTTCTGACACCAGCATCTCCCCTCTCCTGACGGGCTTCTTCTTGACAGCATTTACTCTTATGCCTCCACTGCTGAAGTAGGAGGGGATCTGAGGATTTATGTTCAAGGAGAATTTAGAAATGCTTTGTGTTTCGGAGAGTGCTTTGCCTGGGCCTCTAATACTTGTGACTCTTAAAACTCCCCAGACAGGGCTCTGTTGCTGAAATAAAACAGCCACTTTCTTGTCCCCCATTGACTCCAAAACCCCATTTTCGCCCATAATGGACTTGACTTTCAAATTATCCTCCCCATCTTCTGCCACATCCCTTTATGCCCAGGATCTTTTTTTCAAGTACTAAAATTTTAGCTTGTCTTCATTGGTTACTGCTTGATTTTCTAATTTTTTAAAGTACATGACCATGGACTGTGTGAGAAATACATTTCCTTATGGGGTCTTGGGCCCTAACATTGATGCTGATGGTGATGATAATGGTGATGATGACCGTTTTGCGTCTAGAAGAAATGACACCCACCAGGTTGAAATGATGTCCTCGATGCCTCACTGGTTTTGGTGAGTTCATTTTTGTGTTTGTTGAACCAATTCAAATTGTCAGTATTCCTGTAGTCTCTTTTCTTTCCCGGAATTTTGCTGTTCCTGCAGTGGATGAAAATATGGATTTGTCTGTTAGGATGTCTGAGAAAATGAGACTGATAGCCAGCCATATGGTTTGTACTTGATGTGTCTTGATTAAATTGAGGGTTGTCTGGTCCAAATGCCATGCACAGTTTTAGAAGGAAATGGTGGTTAAGTAAGGTCTTTATCTGACTTCAGGAGACCAAAAAGAAGAAAACAATCATTGCAGATAATATATCTGGGGAAAGGGACAGCTGATAGATTCACTTTTCAGTCTCAAGCCTTAAGTGGGTGTCAACTGGGGAGTCACTGGGAAAGGAAAAGAGAACTAGCAATGGACCAGGTGATGACCTGTGTTATTTAAATTAATGTTTCCATTTTACAGATGGGAGCACTGAGGCTCAGTGATTTTAGACAGTTTTCTCAGGGTCCCGGAGACCTGATTCAAATTAAAAATTATGCTCCATTCACTACTTTGCTTCGGCTTAAAAATGTTCAAACGTTCTGGGCCCATTCATCAGGGAGACGGAATTCAACCCAAATCCATTGCCTCTAGTTCTTGGGTCTTATTGATGCTGCCCTAGCCTTGCCTCGAGTGTTGCCCAGAGCCCCTGCCCTTTGGAGTCTGTATATCCTATAGGTATGTATATACATGTGTGTGTGTGTATATATATATATATATATATATATATATATATATATATATATATACACACACACACACACACACACAGACACACACACACATCTGTGTGTGTGTGTAGAGCTTGCATTTATACAATTTGCAGAATTAGCAGAAGTTGTGCCTCCTTCTTCCCTGAAGCCAGCAAAAGCAGGGATGCCATTTGGCCAGAGTTCAACCTCTTACATATTTTGTCCCTGGCTTATCTCCTAGAGGAGCAGGAAAATGAAGGGGAAACTCTTTTCTCAGTGGGATCTCAAGGACGGTGAGAAGATAGATGCCTTAGTCTCCCTACTTTCTCCCTTCTCAGTGAGAAGCTGCTGCACACCCTATGCAGGTATAAAGTGGAAAACTTGATTGGCCAAACCAGCCAAACCGCCTGTGCAGTCAAAATGGGAGGGCACCGTCAGCGTCACTGATCCCTCACATGGAATTGATAATCCCCGCCCTGCCTGGCACACCGGGTTGAATGAAGATCAAATGACAACATGTATGGGGATTCTTTGTGGGCTAGAAAGGGTCAGATGAGGCTAGACCAGCGGCACTATTGCATCAGATTGTCATGATATTAGTTACGACCAGCTGTCTTTGTGAGAGGAAATTCTATACAGTGGAGTCAGCCCAGCCTTCCATGCAGGGCCCCCAGCTCCTAAAAACCCAGAAAACATTCCTTTCTGATGAAGATTCTGCAAGAACTACCAATTACCCACCACCCATTTTGTGCCTCACTCTATATTAGCAACCCCGTATACGTTTCTCATTTAATCTCCACGGGGCTTTGTTATTACTACTTTGAAAAGACTGAGGCGTAGAAGGGTTAAAGGATTTGCCCTCCTCAGCCAACTAACATATGCCCACGCTGTGGATTTGAACTTAGCCTTTGAACCACCTGCTCTAAGGATTGAGGCTCTGCCTGGGATCAGTAGGAATGATAGTAAACTTACCAGTCTTGCTTCGTCGTGTGAGAGGAACAGGAATAAATATTAAGAAGCCATTTGTGTTTCCACTCTTCCCTTGCTAGGGTTTCTTATTCTGTGACCGGAGACCAGCCATGTTCAGTGATTTACTTCATTTGCAGAATACTTAGGACTTCTCTAGGGCTCCCATTGCAACTTGCTGTATGCAGACAACTTTGCTGAATTAAAAGCTTCCCAAGTTCTGGTGGAGCGTATTCCTTAAAGGGGTGATGTATGAAGATTTTAACACGATTTTGATCCAAGGGTTCTGTTATTATTGAACTGTAGGTTGTTAAATTGCGGATTTAGAGAATGGATTTTTTTATGGAACTGCCGAATCCTTGTGAGGATCTCACATTTGTCCACCTTCCTTCGAGGTTTGTGATGAGATTGTGTGTGAAGGGATACTTTGTAGGCTACCAAGTACTAAATATTTTTTTTTTAATCTGATTTATTATATCAGTTGACACACAGTCTGTGGACACTTGGTAAAAATTCTAAAATGGAATTACTCAACCTAACTGCTGTATCAGTAGGACTATTTGGTTATAAGCAAGAAAAAGTGGCTTGGGTCACTTAAGTAGAAAAGATATACGGACCCCTGTGGATTGAAGGGAAGAGTGGTGACCAGGCTTGAAAAGGGCAGGAACCAGGGCAGCTCCAAGGGCCTCAGTGGCAGGAGCCCTGCCGAGTTCGCTCCTGACACCATCAGAGGGATGAGTGAACTCCATCAGTTTTCAGCCTCTGAGTGACCTAGATTGGGTCAACTGCCTGCCCTTTGATTCGGGAAGACTGAGACATCTGATTAACACTCCCACCAACCTGTGTCCAGTGGGGCAGAGGAAATTCCCCCGAAGGACATTGGAATCCTATTATCAACAGAAATCAGGCAGATACTGCACAGAAAAAAAAAAAAAAAAAATTAATCTCTATAAAGTAACTGTGGGTAATTACATTACCCAGGGTTAATAAGTGTGTAGGGGAACAGTAATTCTAAAGAGGTGTCAATTGGCATACATTTTTGGAAGGATGGTTTGTCAATTTGTATCAAAATCTTTTCACCATGTTTAGATCCTTTAATCTAGTAATTTCACTTCCAGGAATAGAGACTTATTTTAAGGCAACAATCAGGCAGATGGGAAACATAGGTATGCTAGATGTTCAGTATGGTATTTTTCAATAATTGTGAATAAATGGAGACGAAAATCTCTTAACAATGGAGTATTGGTAAAATTATAGCAAGTAGAAATCATGACAGGGAAACTTAAAAGTCCGTGTTAGTGTCACTTTTTGGTCAAAGACA
Organism: Leucopleurus acutus; assembly: GCF_964270905.1. Lineage (NCBI taxonomy): Eukaryota > Metazoa > Chordata > Mammalia > Artiodactyla > Delphinidae > Leucopleurus > Leucopleurus acutus. The sequence continues at coordinate 33,440,410 of NC_139158.1, read as the reverse complement.
AGGTATATGTACATTTTTAAGAATGGATATGTTAATTTTTAAAGCCCAAGACATGTCTTTCAGACGTTCCAGTTTAATTACATTTCTCCTCCTAGTTTAAATTTAATTAAACTTTTCCTTGTATCCCTCCCTCCCTCCCTTCCTTTTCCTTTCTGTCTTCTTTACCTATAACACCATCAATCATACATGTTAAGGTCATATTCTGTTTCCAGGAGGGACTTGTGGGCTAAGCTGGAAACTTTCTGGCTGATCATAGCCTTCTTTGGATAAACCTCGTGCGTGCGCGCGCACACACATACGTGCACACAGATGTATCCCAATTTTTGAAACTTGAATTTAGATATGCTCCCTGAAAAAACTCAGTCATCTTTATCTCCTTGAAAATTATTATCCTTAAAGCTAAATAGTGAGGGATCCTCCTGTTCTCTGAAAGTGGAGGGCTTAGGGTTGGAACTTGAAAATGAAATCCTTATCACCCGTCCATTTTCATCCTGTGTCTTGAATTAGAGTTACTGGAAGGAGAATGGTCCCTTTGCAGGGCTCCTGGACATCTAAGCCCGGGAATTAAGAGTTCAGCTCTCACGTTCTCACCAAGGTTACCGACCAGCTTCTACAAAGCCAACTATTTGTTTTCTAATGAAAGTGGAAAGAGATTCGGCAGCGTAAAAATGCCCTTGCATCTAGAAAAACTGGCATCTGTTTTCTTTGAATCAGTTTCCAAAGATTATGCAGCACATTTTAACGGTGCTCGGGGGACCTGCAGTGTGTGTGTCTGAAAAATGAGGATGAACATTTTATATGTCTCCCAAGCAGATGAACCTCGCCCTGCCCCCAATGAAGAGATCATAAAGCAAAGTGTTATTAATCCAGAAGTGATGGGAGGGAATATCACGTTTCCAGAGATGATATTTGTTAAAATATTGATGATGAACCACCTTCCCATCTTGGATTAATTTTGACCCAGGCTGGCCATTCATCAGGAAATGCATAATTCCATCGTATTTAGAGGATTTTGGAAAAAGAATATTTATGAAGACATCAACTTCAGTCAATGAAATATGACAGTTAAAAGACTACAAAATGTGCCTCAGCTTGGCTTCAGGAGACTAATTCTGGATGAAGCTGTTTTTTATTAATTTAGCTGGTGGGAAGATGTGGGGTGGCTTATCAAGTTAAATGTTACCTACTCAAGAATCATAACTAGTCTGGGGATTAAATAAACAGGTTAATATTAATAACCATGTTAATATTTCACTAAGGTTAAATAACCAGACTGCCACAAAAGTACCTAAGAAAAGGTATCTTGAAAGATACCCTTAAAGGTCTCTTGAAAGTCAATTTAAGATGTTTGTACTTAAGTGAGAAAGGGAGGGTCTTGAGGAAATTCATGTTTAACATGAAACACCTGTGTCAGCTGATGAAGACATGAAAGAGGGAGAAGAAAGAAAGAGAGGGAGGAATAGAGGAAGGGGAGAAAGAATCAGTGGGATTAGTGGTGGCTGAATGCAGAGACTGAAAATCAGGTAAAGATGACGCCAAGACCTCTGACTTTGAGGTTCGAAAAACTGGAATTAAACAGTTGGAGGTGCCATTTTCATCACGAAAGTAACCAAATGTTCATCCCTTGGAAGTGCAATGGGATAGGAAGATGAAGTGAGCACGTGACATTTACTTGACATGAACGTGAATGAATACGCACCTCACCTCACCTCACCACACCCATCCTTCACATCAGAGCCTTCAAAGCGTGTTCTTCTCTCTCTTTGTCTCACTCTTTACTTTTTCTTCTTAGGTTAAAACTGCATGAAATATTATCTTGGAAATAGAGACCAGAGCTTCCTTTGGACATACTCTATTTATCCTAGCAACTTAGTATTTCCTACAAAAGATCACTTAGAAGCCCCCTCACAGAAATGAAGCTTCTGGCAGGAAGTCTGAGTGAAGAATCTAATTTCATACTGATCAGTGAATTAATTCCCACATTAAGAAAAGGAGGGGCCCTTGCCCCAGTGTTTCTGCCACTGACCATTGAGTAATTATACATTGGGTTCCAATCATTATGGTTAGGACCAGTGGGACCATTTCTCTTCTCTGCATGGGAGGGGCATTATACCAAGCACATTCGCTACTGCTGTGAAAGGTTCTGTCGTAATTTATCTCAGTTTAGTCACCACCCAAGAGGTTATACCAGTGTATACACCAGTCACACCACATTGCTTTAGAATGTGGTTGCTGGTGCCACAGTAATACTTATGTTCTAGCCATGGGGTAGACGCTTCACACACAGTATTTCATTTAATATTAAATAAGATACCCTATGGGATAAGAATTATCACTATCTCCATTGCACATAAAAGACATAATCTCACAGAGATTAAATAAATTGCCCCATCCATTTGACAGAAGACAAATTCAGATCCAGAAAAGCAACTTAAATCTGTGCCTTTAAACGTTAGTTTACATTGTCTCCCAAAGGAGTTTGACTAATTTATCCAGTACTTTTTGTACCGGTGCCCTTTCTTTTTAAATTAATGTATTTATTATGGACTATGTTAAAATATTTTAAAAATTCAAAATTTATAAATGGTAGGTAGGGAAAAGTAAGTCTTTCTACCCAGGATCTCTGGCCCCTCATGTCCCATCCCTGGCCACAATTACTCTCAATCTGTTTTCTTTTGTCCCTTCCAGAGAGAGTGTAGATGTATCCTAAGATATATTTGTGTATACCCGTTCCTGTTCCCCACCTGTGATAATACATGCTATGCATGCAGTGCAGTGCTTTTCCCCCTACTTAATATATTTTGGTTATCTTTCATACCTATATCATCAGCCTTTGGAATACATGGATGCGTATTCAAGATACGTTCATATTCAAGATATGGACATGTAACTTGGTAGATTATCGGTTGTCACATTTCTGCCTATCCTCTGCCTTGTTAGGGCTACTTGAAACACTTTTTTTTGTTTTGTTATTTAGGGCCTTCTAAACTCTAATGATGTGCACCTGTAACACTGTGGCTATCCCATACCTTGAGAGTTGATCCTGCTTGATCCTGCTGAAAGCTACCTGTTTAAGGGGACCGGAGAATACGAGGGTTATCCTCCCATGTCAGAGTCCTTAGTCATTGACTTCTAGCCAAGGCCGGAGTTGAAGGGTGGGGGTGGGGGTGGTTTCTTCCTCACAGTGGAACCAAGAAGACTTTTTGGGAGAGGTGATGCTTGCTGCTCTCAGATGGGCAAGGATGCATACAGCCCAGGTTCACATCCATGCCTCCTGTGCAGACATCCACAATGACAGAGTGTCTGCATCTGTCATTCAAGACTCTGCCTTCTCCAGCTTCATATTCCCTGGTTACCCCCTTTCTCAATCCATAACTGAACTGTATTTATTTTCATGTGTCGTGCGTGACTTGCCATGTGCTTTGGTCCATGTAGTTTCCTTTTTCTTAAATGTCCTGCCACTCAACCTTAAATCCTTTCCACCCTGAAAGATTGCAAGAGTCCTGCCACCATCCTTTCCTGATTTACTCAACTGGAATCGCTCCTTCCCCTTCTTTTACCCAGAGCCTGATTCTCACTACAGTGTCACTCCCTTCCCTTATCTTTTAAGTGCCTTTATTCCACGCCACCCCCCCCCCCAAAACTGCCCTGTACATTGTAGTTGCTCAATAAACATTTGGTAATTAATCACATGGAAATACCCAGGAGGTGTGCTGCATGCTCTTCAGTTTACTGAGACACCTAGACTTCTGCTTTCCAAACTTATGACACTTCACTCATGAGGACATTGACAAGCTGCCTGTTTGAACAGTCTCCAGCATATTATAAATGTTTGGATAAAACCACCGTCAAGGCACGGTCATCGCAGAGCCAATAACAAGTGACCTTGTCTTCCCCTTCTTTATTTGAATGTTTTCTACAGTATCGTCTCCAAAGGCAACAGGAGAAAATGGTGAACAGCTGGGAATGGGAGATGTCCTTCACACATCCTATATTTGGAACTGGTAGAAATAGCCACTGTGATTCTCTGTCAGTTCCACAGGATAGATGTGATTTCAAAATTCTATCTTGGTTGTGAGCCCCTTGAGGGCAGGGCCTTATTCATCTTGGCATCACCTGTTGGGGTAGGGCGGCGGGGGGGGAGGGGGGGGAGTTTCTCAACCGCAGGATGGAAAGTTCTTTGTCCAGGGAAGGCATCCTTTGTGTTGTAGGATGTGTAGCAGCATCCCTACCCTCAACTCACTGGATGCCAGTAGCACCCCTTCCCCAAGTTGTGCCAATTAAAAATGTCTTCAGACATTGCCAATGTCTCCTGGTGAGATAAATTATTCCTGGTTAAAATATACTCTTGTAGGGGCTTAACAAATATTTTTGGATGAACATGTAAAACTTACCAAAGTTTCAACGTTATCAATTAGCTTGTTTTCTCCACATGAAGAACAATAAATCCACGTAGGCAGGAACTTAGAAGAAACACATTTTACTCAATACCTAATTAGCGGGTAAAAGCTTGCTGTAAACTCCCCCCCACAAATTCCAACCTTCACCTTTTTATAGACTCCAAAATGTAATGAAGTTGTGTCTCCGTTATGTGGCACCCAAGCCGTATAACTCTGCATTTTAAAAAAAGATGCCATCAAAGAGGGGTTATTTGCCTGGTAGACTATTTTCTAAGCAAACACATATTCCAAGGATTGCAAGCTCTTCCAGTGCATTAAAAACACTTTATCCCAAGCAAAACTTAAGTCCACAGCTTTCACTTGGAGTAGAGCCATCACGTGGAGTATTAAAGTACTAGCCGTTGATGAATTATCTCTAAGTGACTACATAGGCTCCACAGTATGTATGGAAGTGTGTGTTTAAAGTTCTAAAAATTATCCAGTTGTATTCACACTTGAGACTCCAAATCGCGTGTCTTTATTTAACATTTTTATTGAGCACTGTCACCAGCTTATGGAACAGTCTCAGCTCAGTGGGGTATAAACATAAAATAGTTTTCTTTTTCTCCACTCACTGCCCCCAGCTGTGCTGGGTTGCCTATTTTTCCCCATCCCTTAATAACATCTTAAGCAGATTTTTCAACTTTCTGGCTATTAGCATAGCCTCAATTGGAATTCATGCCTGTTATTTTCTCTTTTTATTTTTTAAAATTTATTTTATTTATTTATGTTTGGCTGCATTGGGTCTTTGCTGCTGCACTCAGGCTTTCTCTAGCTGCGGCGAGCAGGGGCTACTCTTCGTTGTGGTGCACGGGCTCTAGGCGCGCGGGCTCTGGGCGTGCGGACTCTAGAGTGCAGGCTCAGTAGTTGTGGCGCACGGGCTTAGCTGCTCTGTGGCATGTGGGATCTTCCCAGACCAGGGCTCGAACCTGTGTCCCCTACATTGGCAGGGGGATTCTTAACCACGGCGCCACCAGGGAAGCCCTGTTTTCTCTTTTCAAAGCAATATGATTCTTTGAAAATTCCTTCTGCTTTTTTACTAAGCAGACTTGCAGCTCCAGGGCCTGAAGAAGAGAGGGGGCTGTTTTCATCTCCCCACCACAGCCTTCTTTTGTCTTGGAATGAATGGAAAGGGAGGATTTCGTATGCCTTTGGGTCAGGAAGGAAGAGATACAGGGTCCTGGCTCTCCGATTCAAAAGTGCAATTGTATTCCTCTTGCTTCTGATTGTTGCAACTTGTCTCGTTTCTCTGTGGTCCGTATTCTAGGCCTAACGTTTTTCCTCAAACAGACATGCAGGGGCCTCCTAGTGCCTCAGTTTCTCCCCGTGGGAAATCCATTTGCTACCGAGTTGCTTGCCGCAGGTCAGGCCAATGAATCGGAGATGAGGTGTTGAGGGAAGGAATATGCCTTTATTTGGAAAGCCAGCAGACCGAGAAGATGGCAGACTAGTGTCTCCGAAAAACCATCTTCTCCGGCTTTGGATGCCAGTTTCTTTTATAGCACAGAAAGGGGGAGGAGATGAGGAAGTAAAGTAAAAAGGCCATAAGTTCTGCAAATATCCCCTGGAATGGCCAGCCTCCAGGCAGGGGATGTGTTAATTTCTTCTTTCTTGCAACCATCCACACACAGGTGGACAGCGTTAGGATGCTTCCCGAACAAAGGCACTTTGGCTTAGCATTCAGGCAGAGGGGCAGGGTTCCCTGAGGCAGACCATTATGTATAGACAGTATCCTTTTAGTGAACAAAAGCAATGGGAAGCAAAGGGTCAAGTAAAAGAAACAGATCCAACATGTAGACAGATTTGGCTCTCCCCTGTTACACATTTTCAACAAAACCTGTTTCAGCTTCCTCCCTGGTGTCTGTTCCAACAATACCTCCCGCAGGCCATGCAGGTGACCCTCTAGGGATGCACCGGCAAGCTGGCTCAAGCCCAGCTCTTTCTGCTGGAACTACGTCAGTGCCGGTCAACTCACTCATGCTTCCTGTGCCAGATGGTAGGACTGAAAGTCCTTCCTCCGTTTCCCCCACTCCCAACCTGCCCCACATCTTTCCCTAATTCTATTTTGCCCTTGTGCTTACGGATGTCCCTCAGATAGCCACCAAGTTTGCTGCATCAGCAGGTATCCAACTGGGGAAAGAATTCAGGTCCCTTTCTTGCAGGCACTCCTGGTATTTGCAAGAAATTCTCTCTACATGCGTCTGCTCCCCAGTTCGCTCAAGCTTCTTGAGTGAACTGGGGAGCAGATGCCTGGGCTCTCAGACGTATCATCAGTTTTCTTAAATCCTCATACTCATTGCTAGATTTCTCCTGAAACCCGTATCTGTCTTAAGAAAATTACATTTGGGACAGACTCTTACGAATATGGGAACATAGTGAAAATTTTTGACTTTTCATAGTTTTTACTTTTCATACCATTGGCCTTTGGAAAATATCTGTATTTGGGGTGTGTGTGTGTGTGTGTGTGTGTGTGTGTGTATATATATATATATGTATATATATATATATATATATATATATATATATATATATATATATATATGAGCTGAGTAGTGTTTCAGTGAAAGTGTCCCTAATTTTCCTTATTTCTGTGTAATGAATGGCTCCTTTTCAGAGCATATGTGGTGTAATAGCCCTTGTCCTGCCTTTCTGGGAGGTAGAGAGAGTTTCTCGTTGACCCAAACATGGCCTCTTAATGGAGATTCATAACATCAAAAGGAATTATGTGAGAACAAAGTAATTATCCTTCCTGTATGACTATCAACCCAATTTACAAAGGAGTGAAATTAAACATTGCAGTTAATTACAGGGACAGTCTCAAATTTGTAGACGAATTAGGGATCATTGGTTGCAAGCAACAGAAACCAATTTCCCCCTATATTAAGCAAAGAGAATACTTATTAGCAGTTACTGGGGAGCTTACAAAATTGAGAGGAGCTAAACATGCAGTGTGGGCATCATGACAGTCACAGAGTAATGGTGAGTTCTCCTCTATGGAAAGAAATGGATTCCAACTATGTCTTCCGTCCATCTGTCATTCTGCTCCAGTTTGAGCGCCCAGAAGAGCACATCCCACTGGCCGGGCTCAGGCCACAGATCCCCTTATTGAAGCCACTTCGGCAGGAAAAGCCAGGATCAGATGGAAGGTGCCTTCAGGAAACTGTGAGAAGACAGGGCACCCGTCCATGGTCCCACCAAGTCTGCACAAAATGAGGGAACTGTAACTCCCCTGAAACAAACCCTGGGTGCTGTTAGGAAAGAGAAGCAATTGCTGGATGGTCAAGCAATGATGGTCAATCCTTCTTAACCCATAAGGTTTACCACTGTCCTCTTGCTTGGAGGGTACAGAGCTACCTCAGTCTGTATTTTAGGGCAGCTCTCACACAGCATCGCCCATCTTCCCTTTTTTTTGGATGTATGGAGGACCCTACAGTCTTCTGCATTAGGGTAGTATTTATTAGCCACTGTTTCTGTCAGGGCTGTGCTGCCCTCTCTGTGTCTCCTAAACATTCCTCTTGCTCTTGCTTCCATCCTCTTTATGGAGGTTATTCCTCCAGTGCAGTTTGCTCTACTTTTGGTCAACGTCTCTACAATTTTCCTCTGGAACCTGCACACACTTTTCTGCTGTGGGTTCCTTTTCTATGCTGCCCTTACTGCTTGGAACTCAGTAGCCATTTGCCTGAACTTAGATTTCTTTCTTCTTTTGCATTTACCCTCCCTACTCCTGTACTGCCTGTCTCTGCTCCTAGAATGTGTATGTTGTTGAACATGGAAAAGCAAAGGTCTCAGACTGCCCATGTGGATTAGAGAACACAGTCTACTTCCCTGACCCCTGGTGTCACCAACATCACCAGTCACTTCTTTCTTACTCCCTATCTGTACAAACGGACATCTCTTGATGTCCCTGAGGAATACTTGTGATTATAGAAAATTGTTCTGACTTCTTGGGTTTAGAGTCCTAACTAAGAAGACTAATCTTACTTCTGGAAAATCATATGTTCTATCCTATAGAGCACCGTTGGCAGACACAGGAGCATCCTAGGTTGCCCAAGTACCAGGCTGCAGACATTAGAGCTGTCAACACAAGTACAGGAATATCAGAGCCAAAACCATGAACCGGATGAGATGGATCCTGAGGGTGTGGTCAGATAAACTGTGCCACTTCAGGGTTCATGGCTGTCAGGAACAATGTCCTTAAAACCATTGGCTCGATATTTTTTATCCCCATTGCTTATAAGATCCCTGAGAATTTTTTCCAAGTCTAATTTATTCACCAATGTATCTTCCACCTAGGCAAAGGGCCTGGCACAAATACTTATCACATTTTGCTTGAATGAGTGAATGAATGACCCAATCAATCAATCAATCAATCAATCAGTTGCTTTGAACTTCTTTTAAAGACCAGAATCCGGACATGTATGCATCTCTCAGGCTTCAAGCCACAGCCCTTTGAGCTGGGCTCTGAAAGCAAGGCCCTTACAGAGAGACTCCATCTTCCTCCGGGGCTGTAGCAACCAACGTACGTGTATTTAATTATTTACTGCCTATTTTGAGTATGCTTCGCCAGCTATCAATCTCCTTCACTATTCTCTTTTCCCTGGGTGGTGGCAATATGGATTTTTAGAATCCATTATTAATTTTTCTGTTTCTTCCTTTTTCCTGTAACCTCTCCCTAGAGTTGAAATTTGCCTTAAACTTTCACCTCCTAAGATGCCTCTTCTTTTGGCTACTCAGAGACTTCCTGTCTATTTCTCTCTGTGTCATCTGCAAAACTCAGAGACGTGATCCCTGTTTTTGATGTTATGGAGATGGACATCCAGTAAGCAGCAGAGATGATCCAGGGCTATTCATCAGCGAATGCTTAGTAAATATTGACACCCAGATGATTTACAAGACCACGATCTACCTTTCGCAAAAATGCAACCAAAAAAATCTTAAACTTTAAAAGTACTTCCTTCCTCAGACTTAAGGTAAATATGCAGTATATTCGTCTTTCAAAACTTCCACTGTCTCCAGCTATGCTTGTAGGAAGGGAAAAAAAATAGATATCACTTTGCAATTTATGTTGTTACCAGCATGCAACTGAGTACATTCAGTTGACTCCAAATGTTCTGCACATTCTAATTTTTGTCTCCTATTGTCCTCCCCTGTTGACCTCAAGTTAATGCATAATATGAAGTAGGACATCCCTCATAAATTCTATATCATCAGAGTAATGTGGCTTCGATGATGTACTGCATTTTAAATGAGCTCTGTCACCAAAGGACGATGGGGGGCCCAGGAGGTTTTTGTTTTTTGTTTTTTTCAATTTTCCTTCTGTTCTTGCAGTGTGATAAGTCTAATTATAGTTAGCAGCCAACAGCAGTGTTTCTTCAGCTAGTATGACTTGTGAGGTCCCTGGGATCTGTGTGAAATCTCCAGATTTTTATAGTATGTGTCTTAGGCCCAACACGTTGAGATGGCTCTTAAATAGAAGGAGAGTTCTGAAAGATTAAAGGGGGATTGATAATGAAGGAGATTAGCAATGTTGGTTGGCTGTGCAGGTTCAGTAATGCATTCCTGTGGCTTATTTTACTCATGGGAGTTGAATGACATTTCCAGAATGTTAGAGGAGAGGGGCATCGCATATCTCAACCATTCAGAGGGAGTGGTTGTTATTTCTCATAATACTCTGATCATCTGAGGGGCTTTCTCTCTATACAGTGCCTTTCTCTGGGGGAAGAAGCTAATGTACACTCATGTTTACTATAGGCAAGTACAGCGACAGCTGCCCCCAGTCCTATTATAGAGAATATGCTGGAACGCAGTCATTTCGTCACCTGTTCTGACTAGAGCATCTCAAGCTTTATGACTTGGGAATCTTCTTCAAGTGCATATTCTGTTGAGTAGGCCTGGGGCGAAGCCTAAGATTCTGCATTTCTTACAACCTTCCCAGTGACACGGATGCGGCTGGTTTGTCACACTGTGAATAGCAGACTTTTTGGAGTCTTAACCAAGAATCACCATACTTGTACGTGGACGCCTCTGCGATAGAGTTGCATACAGAGGAGAAAGAAAAAAGCAGACATTAGTATATAATAGCGAGCCTGAACTGAAGTCGCGATGGTATTGTTTAATAGCACAATATAGGTGGCCACAATTCTCATCCCCATTATAGAGCTGAGGGGCTACGCAGCTCAGATTTAGTGACATGATCAAGTTGCATGGCGAGTAATAGACAAGTGCATGGTGGAGATGAAATTTGAACTCGGGCAGTATGATTTCAGAGACCATGCCTAAATGCCTGTACTGCCCAGAGACTATAAATACCTTCAAACGAAGTTTATTTGTCTAGAGTGTACTGTCTAGAGTTTTGCCATCTTCACCATCATAATCCCCTGAGCAAATACTAATTGAGTACCTGAGACTGTGCCTTAAGGTTTTGCAGCTGACAAGAGAAGGTGATGGATGTGGTCCAGTTGGAGACCAGCAAATAGCACTTGTTGGTAGCTGAAATTCAGAAAACTATCTATATATAATTATTTACACATAATTACATATTAATTAAACATTACATATTACAATCACATATTAATTAAATTACATATTAATTAAATTATTTGATTTAATTAGATAACTATGTAATTAAATCACTGTCTGTAATAATTGGCTGCATGGAGAAAATGACCTATGGGGTAAGATAAAGGAATGTATATCCATTTTAAACTTATGGTTACCAAAGGGAAAAGGTGGGGGGGATAAATTAAGAGGTTGGAATTAACATATACACACTACTGTATGTAAAATAGATAATCAACAAGGACCTACTGTATAGCACAGGGTGCTGTCCTCAATACTCTCTAATAAACTATATGGGAAAAGAATCTGAAAAAGAATAGATATATGAATATGTGTAACTAAATTACTTTGCTGTACACCTGAAACTAATATAACATTGCAAATCAACTATACTCCAATACCAAATAAAAAATTTTTTTAAAGGTATTAAGCTTAAAAAAAGAAATATATATTCTGGGAACTTTGAGGTGACTTGCAGATTAGCTCTTTGTTTATTAGATTTACACTTTTTAACACCTTTTTATTCAAGTAAAATTCACATAGCATAAAATTAGCCATTTTTAAAGTATGCAACTCAGTGTCATTTAGTACATGTACAATGTGCAGCCATCATCTCCAGTAAACACATGAAAAGATGCTCAATGTCATTAGTCGCTTGAGAAATGAAAATTAAAACCACAATGAGGTACATGACTCTTTTTGAATTATGGTTTTCTCAGGATATATGCCCAGTAGTGGGATTGCTGGGTCATATGGTAGTTCTATTTTTAGTTTTTTTTTTTTTTTTTTTTTTTTTTTGCGGTACGCGGGCCTCTCACTGTTGTGGCCTCTCCCGCTGCGGAGCACAGGCTCCGGACGCGCAGGCCCAGCGGCCATGGCTCACGGGCCCAGCCGCTCCGCGGCATGTGGGATCTTCCCGGACGGGGGCACGAACCCGTGTCCCCTGCATCGGCAGGCGGACTCTCAACCACTGCGCCACCAGGGAAGCCCCTATTTCTAGTTTTTTAAGGAACCTCCATACTGTTCTCCACAGTGGCTGTATCAATTTACATTCCCACCAACAGTGCAAGAGGGTTCCCTTTTCTCCACACCCTCTCCAGCATTTATTGTTTGTAGATTTTTTGATGATGTCCATTCTGACCGGTGTGAGATGCAGCTCTATTTACAATAGCCAGGACATGGAAGCAACCTAAGTGTCCATTGACAGATGAATGGATAAAGAAGATGTGGCACATATATACAATGGAATATTGCTCAGCCATAAACGTAAACAAAATTGAGTTATTTGTAGTGAGGTGGATGGACCTAGAGTCTGTCATACAGAGTGAAGTTAAGTCAGAAAGAGAAAAACAGATACCATATGCTAACACATATATGTGGAATCTAAAAAAAAAAAAAATGGTCATGAAGAACCTAGGGGCAGGACAGGAATAAAGACACAGACCTACTAGAGAATGGACTTGAGGACATGGGGAGGGGGAAGGGTAAGCTGGGACGAAGTGAGAGAGTGGCATGGACATATATACACTACCAAATGTAAAATAGATCGCTCCTGCGAAGCAGCCACAAAGCACAGGAGATCAGCTCCATGCTTTGTGTCCACCTAAAGGGGTGGGATAGGGAGGGTGGGAGGGAGATGCAAGAGGGAGGGGATATGGGGATATACGTATATGTATAGCTGATTCACTTTGTTATAAAGCAGAAGATAACACACCCTTGTAAAGCAATTATACTCCAATAAAGATGTTTAAAAAAAACAAAACAAAAAAAACCCAGAGATACCACTTCACACCCACTAGGTGGCTATTTAAAGAATAGAAAGGAAAGTAACAAGTATTGTGGAGGGTGTGGAAAACAGTTTTCCGGGAGGGTTCTCAAAAAGTTAGCCAGCAATCCCACTACTGGGCATATACCCTGAGAAAACCATAATTCAAAAAGAGTCATGTACCAAAATGTTCATTGCAGCTCTATTTACAATAGCCAGGAGATGGAAACAACCTAAGTGTCCATCATCGGATGAATGGATAAAGAAGATGTGGCACATATATACAATGGAATATTACTCAACCATAAAAAGAAAGCAAATTGCATTATTGGTAATGAGGTGGATGGACCTAGAGTCTGTCATACAGAGTGAAGTAAGTCAGAAAGAGAAAGACAAATACCGTGTGCTAACACATATATATGGAATCTAAGAAAAAAAATGTCATGAAGAACCTAGGGGTAAGACAGGAATAAAGACACAGACCTACTAGAGAATGGACTTGAGGATATGGGGAGGGGGGGGGGATGAGCTGTGACAAAATGAGAGAGTGGCATGGACATATATACACTACCAAAAGTAAAATAGATAGCTAGTGGGAAGCAGCCGCATAGCACAGGGAGATCAGCTCGGTGCTTTGTGACCACCTAGAGGGGTGGGATACGGAGGGTGGGAGGGAGACGCAAGAGGGAAGAGATATGGGAACACGTGTATATGTATAACCGATTCACTTTGTTATAAAGCAGAAACTAACACACCATTGTAAAGCAATTATACTCCAATAAAGATGTAAAAAAAAAGTTAGCCTTGGAATTCTCACTCTCTTTCAATGATTGAGATATTTTGCCTTTTTCCAACGGCATCTTGATCTTCCTCACTGCTTCGGCAGAGCCTCTGTCTTAGTTGCTGAAGTCCAGTTCTTTGGCACCCATAAAATGGTGCCAAACTTGCTATCTTAGAATCAAGGGATTATTTCCTCATCACCATGATTCATTGCCTGTTCTTAGCTGGGATCAGGTGGGGAGGTTGAGAAGCCCAGGTACTCCATTACCGCAGGTATTCTGTTCACTCTCTCCTGTAGAGTGTCCTATATGATTAAAATAAAGGTCTTCCTGTGCTGCTCCCTCCACAAGGCTGACTCCTCTGACCCCAGCAGAAAGAACAGATGATGACTTTTGACACAGCAAGTGTCTGTGCCTGTGCTGTGACGGTTCTTTTCCCTGGCAGGAAACCTCCATTGGGATCATTGGGCAGAATGATGGAGGCAGATACAGGTTTATACCCTAATTCTGCCGCTTGCTATGTGTGTAACCTTGGGCAAGTCACTCAGTTTCCCTGTACCTCCATGTTCCCAAATAAATCTTAAGAGCAGTGCTTACAGCAGTGGCTGATGTTTCAGAGAGATCACGCGGGAAGCATTTGGCACAGTGTCCGGCACATAGCACTCAATGTCAGCTCTTACTGTATTATTATTGTTGTTATCCCTGCCCTGTTTCTCTACCCTGTTATATGGTTTTGATCTGCTTGCGTATTACAACTGCTTTTAATTTTTTAAACTTCTGTAAGTCTCACATTTTCCTCCTACAATCAAATTGCCTTTTTCCTTCTTTGTGAACATTTTGAGCCTTCTTGAATAAGACAGAGAAGCTTTAAATATAATTTTTGGAAGTTTTCTCCACAGACAGCCAACCTAAGAGTGAAAATTTTCCATCAAGAGAAAGGGAAGTTTATTGCTTTCAGGTATAAACAGCATTGCCACATACCCCAGCAGTCTCTGTCCTGTGCAGAGCCTTAAGTGTCTCACTTTTGATAAAACAGAGAAGCAGGTTGCCCTTACCATGCAAATTGAAGGATTCAATGCCTATAGAATAATGCTGCAATTTTGTGTGTGGCTTGGGGAATCCAGTTTGCAACTACAGAATTATATTTTCACATTAATGGATACTTCACTACTTGAATGTTCTTCAAACTAGGTTTTGGCCTTAAGTCTTGTGAAATTCTCCTTCAATATTGTTTATTTACAGGTAGCCACAAAACAAGGTGGCTATCAGGATCTCAATCCAGCCTCTGTCCAGAATTTTCAGGAATGCTCATCACAAATCTGTGATACCTGTGTTGACAAATTCTTACACAACGCTTAACGGAGGTTCCGATTTTAAATTTTATTTATCAGTTTATCTAATAAATAATTTAAAACAATACTATTTAAAAAGCTATTGGCTTATCTTACCTAGTTGTAGCTTTTTTATTAGGGAGAGAACATACTAGTAGATTACTTTATTTTAAGTGATATTCATAGTATTTCTACATTATAAATTGACTAAGGTGCCTGTCCTCTGACTTCTTGGAGTTTAAGTCAGTGATTATCTGGTATCAGAGGAAACCCCATGCCCAGGTCTCCCGAGATACTTCTTCCACATTACAAGACAGTACCAAGAGCAAGCAGCGATCACATGAACCACAAATGAAAAAAGTACTTTTATTTTTTTAATGTAAACGTAACTTTTATTTTTATTTTATATTGGAATGCAGTTGATTACCAATGTTGTGTCAGTTTCAGGCGTACAGCAAAGTGATTCAGTTATACATATACATGTATCTATTCTTTTTCAAGTTCTTTTCCCATTTAGGTTATTACAGGATAAAGTACAGTTATAAAGGGGAATCCTAGGATAATGACACTTTTAGAGCTGCAAGCGCTCTAAGATATTTCTAGATAAAGAGAAACTCCATTACAGAAAGGAAAAAAAGAAACCCTGGCTGAAGTTGCACAATGAATTAATGATAGACCACAGACTAGAACACTTACAGTCTGCTCAGTGATATGATGGCTCTAGGCCCTGACATGTTGGGCTCAGATGGGAAACTGATTATAGGATCTCCTAGAATAGTCTTGGAAGGGAACTTTGAGATCAAGATATTCAGCCTCCACGCTGTATAGATAGAGGACTCTGACACTTATGCATTCACCTAACAAGTATTCATTGAGAACCTACCAAGTACCAAATGCAGTTCTAAACAGGGGTAACAACAGTGACCGAGACTGGAAAGCTCCCTACTCCCATGAAACTTCCTTCCCGATGCGGGAATCAGACAATAAACAGGTGAATCAGTGATCAACTGAGAAGTGCTAGGATGACAATAATGCAGGGTGATGTAGTCGCATCTAAGGCAAGGCTTAGCAAGTGGAAGGTAATAGGAAGGAGTTAGGATGTTGGTTTTTTTCTAAGAGCAGTGGAGACACTGTAGAGTTTAGATTGAGGAGAAACATGATAGGATTTATATTTAAAAGACCTCTTTGACAACTGTGTGGAGAATCAACTGTAATGGGTCTAGGGGGGAAGCAAGAAGACCAGTTAGTAAGCTGATCTGTAGGTCAGGGGAGAGGTGATGGTAGCCATGCTAAGACGGTAGCAGTGGAGAGGGTGAGAAGTACATAGATGTAGGAGATGTGCTGGGTGTGAAGGTGAGGACCTGCCTCTAGGCCTAGTGAGAAGTCAGCCAAGAAGACGAAAAATAAACTTAAGTTTTCAGATTGAACATCTAAATGGATGAACCCAAGAAAAGTTTGTATCTGGCTGTGCAACCGGCATTGACATTGATTGACATCTGTTGTTTTAGAATAAATCTTGAGAGTTGCAAGCTACGCCTGAGCAGAGGGCAGAAGCTTATCTATTTCTTTCTCGAATAACCCCTCACATCAGGCTGGATAGTGGAGTGGAGTAAATTTAGAGACTGACACAGGCTCTGTGAGGCTCACCCTGCTGCTTGCTTTCCTTTGAGCCCAGTGATCACAGAGCTGAGAGAAGATGTCTCGGTGGGTAACAGCACGATCAGCTTCCCTGCGTGGAACCACTATCTTACACGCTGGTTCTGGCTTCTTGGGCGCCACAATCGTCTTCTTTTGTAAGACTGCCTGTGAACTTCATTAACCTGCCATTGACTTCCTCTTGGTACATTAATGGGGACCACACAATGTTGAGTCACAGTTTGAAAGGATGTTTGTCGTCACAGTGTGACATCTCCCTGCTCCCTGACACTCTACTGTTTATCATTCCCCTTCCTGTGCCTCCTTCCCCAGGCTAGTCCATCCTGTGGCAGTGATTACATCCAAGACAATTTTGATCAATAGTTTTGTTCACTTCAAACTGAAATGAGTTCAGTGTTTTAGCAGCTGATGAGAGGTGTACTCAAACTGTGGTACGTTTGTACCCCCTGCCTTTGACTGAGGCTTTCTTTAGGTGGGGAAAAACGTTCTCTTGACTTAATGTTTAAAATTCATAGTACGATGTGTCTTCTCTGCAGATGATAGCTTATGAATTCAGGAACCCTGGACATTGTAACAGCTACCCCTCATTAAGATACTTTACTGCCTGTGACTTAAAAAGATGGAAGAGCGGGGCTTCCCTGGTGGCGCAGTGGTTGAGAGTCCGCCAGCCGATGCAGGGGACGTGGGTTCGTGCCCCGGTCCGGGAAGATCCCACATGCTGCGGAGCGGCTGGACCCGTGAGCCATGGCCGCTGAGCCTGCGTGTCCAGAGCCTGTGCTCCGCAACGGGAGAGGCCACAACAGTGAGAGGCCCGTGTACCGCAAAAAAAAAAAAAAAGATGGAAGAGCGGAAACCCCTTGGACTATATTCACTCTTGTGTATGGACATGAGAAAGGTCTGCCTGAAGAAATATTTTCTTTCTTAACTATGACTTCTGGCTCAGCTTGGGAGACTATTTCTTTTCTCTTTCAGACCTTTCTTCCCCACATCTTGGGCTTTGCACTCTTTGTACCTTTGCTGTGACTCAAGGAAGACCTTTGCTGCTTTGCTTTTCTTTGTTTTCCACTTACACACCCTTCTGGCCTAGATGACTTTTGCCTGGCTAGAGGGAGGCACTTTGGGGGAAAATTCTATAGGACTATGTGAAAAAATTTCCCTGAGGTTCACACTGAGGCATCTCAGAAGAAGTTAGGGTCTCTTTCTAGACACTCTCTGTAAGATGAATTTTCTGAAATGTTACAGTAGGATCTTCCCTGGGAGAAGAAGTATCTATGCAGGACACCCTGCATGGGAAAAATAAAGGCAAGGGTAGGGCAAGAGATAAAGACCATTTGGGAATTTGGGAGATGAGAAAACACAGGGCCCTTTCCTTTTAAGCTTAAAAGGTACAAATGAGAGGGATCGTGAAAAGCACCGTGACTGTGATTTCTTACCTTGCCAGGTATAAACATGTACATGAGATGCTTTGCTGAGCGTTCTCTCTTATGCCATCTTGGAAGTTGAGCTGCTTGAGACGTGAGAATGTCTTATCTGTCTCTGCACCCGCCAGCATTAAAATAGTATTTCAAACATAGTCACCCAGTGACCGCCAAGCTGCTCACTCAGAAGCATCAGGCCTTACTGAACAGTGACATTTATTTTATGGTACTCGGACTCCACTTTAAGGGAAGAGAGTTATTGATACTTCTGGGCCTTTACGTACATGGTGACAAGAAATTAACCCGAGAACATTGAATGGATTCAAATCAAGAATGACTAGATAGTAACAGAAGTGTTGCAAATGGTATGAAAGAAGACTTTCCCCACTGCCAATTGGGGAAACACCTGGAAAATATTTGTACCTAAATTATTTCTCAGTTTCAATGTGCAGTTTAGGTAAATTGGTGTTCTAGGAAGTACTGTAATTTAACATTTCATAGGATTTCATCAAAATTTTTACATGTGAGTTTAACTCTGTCTCGTTATCATCAATTAGAATGACTATTCAGATGGTTTTTTCCTAGCTTCAAATCATTTTGTCTTAAATGCGCTTTTTTATTAACTTCTTGGTTCCCCATAAGAGATTTGATAAATGTGAGGACCATTCCTACAATTTCACTTACTGCATATCAACCTCATACTGTGTGCCTTTGAAAATGTTCAAAATCTCAGTTTCCTCATTTGTAAAATAGAGATTGTGATACTAATCTCTCAGAGTTATAGTCAGAATTTAATGAGCTGAAGTAGTGATATGCTCAGTGACACTAGGCACATAGAATTTAGTCAGTGGAAAGTAACCAATGTTGATGTTATTATTATTGAGCTTGGTCTAATTTGGAATCAGTTCCCTTTGCCCAGTAGCACTGTTTGCACCTATCTGTTTTTAAGATTGTTAGTTAAGGTTTATTTTTCATAGGAGATGTGGAAAAGTGATGGAGCATAGGTTATTCAGTTTAAACTAATGAAGTTTTTTTACAGGCTGACCATCTGTCAGGGAAGTGGCAGAAGGCATTCCAATAGGACCGAGTTGAATTAAATTAGAAGATAAAACTAATAATAATGGCTTTCCTCCAAATGATGTCTCAAAATCTGTCCGCTTTTTCCTAGCCCCACTGTCAGCACTTTGATCCAAGCTACCCACATCTGGACCACTAACCTCCTATCCAGTTTCCCTATTTTCTGTCGTCTCCCAATCCAACTTTTGTATAATCATCAGAATGATCATTTTAATATTCAAATCAGGTCACTTCACCACATCCCTTCTGCCCTCCCAGGCGTGAATAAAAACCCAGATAAAATAAAAATGGGTAACTTGGCCTGCAGTCCCAGTATAATCTGGCCTCTTGTTTTTCCCTCCAACCCCCTCTCTCCAGCCCTTCATTCCTAGGCTCTAACCACAGTCACTATGCTTTTTCCAATCCTAGAGACACGTGCTCTTTCTTCTGCTCAGGGGTGCTTACTGCCACAATCTCCTGGCAAGGTCCAGTCTTGGGTTAAGTTTTAGCTTAGACTTTGCACTGAGGCATTCTGTGACCCTCCAATAACTGTCCCCCACCCCAAATATCTCATTGTGTTCTCTTCTGTTTCTGCATTATTCTGATTCCGGTTTATAATTGCAGATTTATTATTGTGCTTTCTCATTAAATTGCTTACCACTCTAACCCTAGAACACATCAGAGTGGCTTGCTAAATGAAGACTTTATCAAGTACTAAGTGAATTCAAAGTACAAAGGGCTTTTGATGTGTATTATCCCAGTTGAAATTCACAGCATCTTTGCAAAGGCATGGGCTGGACTATCTCGAATGTATAGTGAGATATATAGTCTAAAGCTCAACATGATAAGGGCTTAGAAGTGGAAGAATTGGGTCTGAATCTCAGATTTCTGATGCCAAACCCAGGACTCTTTCAGCTTAAATACTGTGTATTCCAGACACTGTCTTTATGGTCTGTATAGTCATTGACTCTTGTTGGTCTAGGTTGGGCTGTCTTTCATAAAGCACTTGAACAAGCATTCTCACTGCATGCATATCACCTGCCAGACATTGTCCTAGGCATATTCCCAGCCCTTTCTCATATAATCTGTTCCAGGACCCAGTAAGGTATTCATTTTCTAGAGCTGCCTTAATAAAGTGCCACAAATTGGATAGCTTAAAACTTTACACGTTTATTAGATCACAATTCTGGAGGCAGGAAGCCTAAAATTAAGGTGTCAGCAGGGCTGTGCTCCCTCTGAAACGCGTAGGGAGATTTTTCCTTGTCCCTTCCTAGCTTCTGGTGGTGTGTCAGCAATCATTGGCAGGTCTCTGCCTCCATCCTCACGTGCTGTTCTACTGGTGTGCCTTCACATCATCTTTCCTTTGTGTGTCTGTCTCTGTTTTCAAATTTTCCCTTTCTACAAGGATAGCAGTCATATTAGATTAGGGCCTACCCTAATGGCCTTGTTTAACTTAATCACATCTGCAAAGGCTATTTGCAGATAAGGTCAGATTCCCAGGTACGGCAGGTTAGAGGTTTAACATATTGTTTGTTGGGGGACACAGTTCAACGCATTCCCTTTTCACAAATGGGGCCATAGGCTCTATAAATGGGTCCTAGGTTGCACAGCTTGCGACTGTGGCAATGCCAAGTTCAAATATAGATCAGGACTCACAAGTCCATGCTTGGTTATTGGAGCAGATGGACAGTTTTCAAGCCCTAAAATCAAAGCTTGGTCAGATGGATTCAATTAGTTTTGAAAAAAGTGAAGTAGGGCCCATTTTCTTTATGCAAAGTGAGCTTGGTGAGGAGAGGCAGAACTTTCAAGTGCCGTAGTGTGTGTTTTATAACTAGCTCTGCGTGCAACAGCAGAAATGGGTTCCTCCCTTGCCCAACTCTACTGCATTTACAATGAAGTGTCTGATACTTTTAAGGGGAGATGAGCCATTCTTCATTTTAATTGGTGGGGAAAAGTTCATTATGAAGGGTTCTTCCCTGAGAAGAGCTTCCAAAAGTTGGATAGAGCATCTGCATTACTTTCACTCTCTTCTCTTCCCAGGAATCGTCAGCCCTGGTTGGTGATTTATAATCACATTCCCGACAAATTCCACTGTTGGTAATGACTACTTATTTTTCTATACAAATGGTTTTTGCTCTCCTTCCTGAGGACAATTAACTAAGGAACTGGTCATAAATTACTGATAATGATCAGTTTGTCAGAGATGATTGTCTAACGGTACCATCTTCCATAGTAATTAGATAAAGCATCTTTAATTGCTGATAACAACAGGCAAATTGTGGTTATTTTTTCTCTTTTTTGTGATATTCATGAAATCTTCCTGGAAGTCAGGCAGAATAACACTTTTTTTTTTTTTTTTCTTCTCCTGAAGGAGGGGAAAAGGAAGAAACACTCATCATTTACAGGTTTCCAGAAATATAATAAATGTGACAGCTTTTCGAGGTTTCAAATAAGACGACAGATCTTTCTAAAGCAGAGATCAGAGAAAACCTACTCTGGGACACATTTCTTTTAGGCAGGAAGCAGGGGTCCTTCCTGGTCATGTTTGATTTTTTTTTCTCAGGATCACGTCTCTCATATTTGCATCTAAACCTTGGCCTTAAAATGTGACTTCTTTGAACTCTGGAAAGGGATGGTATTTAATTCACAGGGTTTCTCACAGTTTGGATGCTTATTAAACCCCAGACTCTTTCTGTGTGTTAGGCTGTGGTGGACCCTTAGCCGGAAAGTGAAGAGGAGAGCTACCTTAATGCGAGTGGATGGGAAGGTCTCTTTCACCCCAGGTTTTATTATCTATTATCTTATTAGTAAGCTCAATCAAACTATTCATTGGTGTGGAAATTGCCAGGACCCACTATTAACATTCTGTAAAGGATGTACATATTTTACGTACTGAAGGGTGGCTTAAATTTAATCCAGTGCAATGTGTCACTTTACCGGCGTACCTCTAACACTGTTAGTCTTTGGGTATTGCAGTACTTTATTTATAATCCCCTTCAGTTTCATAACTGTTTTTTTGTTTTTTGAGGGTTTTTTTTTTTTCACTAAATGGCAGCAACTGTCAAACAAGCTATTGTGTCTGAGGTTGTTTGAATCATTTTGGCAGTTCAGAAAATAGCGCAGTGCTTAAAAGGACAGAGATGAGGATTCCAAAGGGGATCTTGATAACAAACAAATGGAGGAAGTGTGTAGCACCTCTTGAAGCTTGCTAGTTTTTGTTATGAGAAGGGAAGCCACAACCAGCACAGAGTAGAATGCATTATGTCACAGGATGTTTAGGCACTGATTTCATTAGGATTCCTTCAGTTGCAAGTAGAAAAAAAAAATTACCATAAAAAATCAAATAAGCTTAAGAAAAAAGAAAAAATTGGGTCATCGAACTGGGCAACACAAAGGGTAGACTTCAGGCATGGTTGAGGCTAAAATTTTAATGATGTAACAAGGACTCTGATTCTCTCTTGGATCTGCTTGCCCTCTTGGCATCAGGCTTCAATAGGTTTCTACCATGTGTTCTCTGGGAAGTTAACATCCTTTTGAGGATACCTCAAAAAATCCCAGGGAAGGCTCTGATTGGCCAGTTTGAGTCATGCGTCTGCTCCTGAACAGATCCCTTAGCTATAGGACTGGCTTTTCTGATTGGCTGGTTATTGAGTAGAGTAGTGGAGGAGAGGGGTACAGCTCCACCTAAACTATGTAGATAAATTTGCAGTGGAATAAAGGTAGCTCCCCAAAGTAAGGGACTTGGGGTAGATCAGAAAACAAAACAAAAACCAAACAAACAAAGACTAGTGGAGGGACCCTCTCTTTCACTCTTTTTCAGTTAGCCAGCAGCTGCCCAACTGAGTTTGCCCTGCTCACCAATTCATAGCTGCTTTCTTTGAAAGGTTCTGCTCTTACAGTGGATTTTCTGATATTTCCTGAACATTGCCTAATAGACGTGACAGTTTCAGGTTCACTCAAGAAGTCTGTCATTCTATACCTAATGTCTGAATCTAAAACACTGTTCTCAAGTGCCTCCAAACTAAACACTTTTCTTCCTGCCTGGAGCCCCTCTTCTATCATCCACCCCACCCCCATTTCTGACTGTTCTTCAGACTACACTTCAAATTCTTTGTTTCCTCATCAGTTTTTTTTAATTGACTTTTTAAAGTCTTTTTGTTTAATTAATTAATTTTTATTTTTGGCTGCGTTGGGTCTTTGTTTCTGCGCATGGGCTTTCTCTAGTTGCGGCGAACAGGGGCTACACTTCCTTGTGGTGCATGGGCTTCTCATTGCAGTGGCATCTCTTATTGTGGAGCACGGGCTCTAGGCGCATGGGCTTCAGTAGTTGTGGCACATGGGCTCAATAGTTGTGGCACGTGAGCTCAGTAGTTGTGGCTTGTGAGCTCTAAAGTGCAGGCTCAGTAGTTGTGGCACACGGGCTTAGTTGCTCCGTGACATGTGGGATCTTCCCGGACCACGGCTCAAACCCATGTTCCCTGCATTGGCAGGCGGATTCTTAACCACTGTGCTACCAGGGGAGTCCCCTTCATGGATTTTTTTCTAGCATGAGCCCACGTTGATTTCCTCTTCCTCTGTGTTCCCATTGAAATTTGTATCTTTCTTATAATTCTTAGAATTGTTGATCTTTAATTTTAGTTTCTGAGAACGCATGCCTTTCTCTGTGAACAGGTTACTGCTTTGTGATTCTTTTTCAGTCTCTTCATGATCAGTAGCACAATACCTGGTGCTACCTAAGCATTTAATTCTGGTGAATTTTTCTCAGACAAGACTAAAGGAAGAAATGAGTACTTGGACAACTCAGGTGCCTTTTAGGTCTGTGTTTGCTTGTGAGAATGTGGGTGTGGGCATTTAGTAATCATTTGCAGGTGAGCAGGAACACAGTCAAGTGAACGGAGAGGCGTAGGAAAAGGTTTTGTTTCTGTTGGAGGCCCATGGGAATTTGCCTCACCTGGCTCCATTTTACGTGATAATCACTCTGAGCTCTGGGTTATTGGAGGACATGCTCATCTCTGAGCTTAACACAAAGCAAGGGTTCTTCTTTCATGTCTATGTAGATTTGGCCCAACCCAGAAAAAGCAGCTTCTCATTCATTCATCAAATGTTACGGAGCACCTACAGTGTACTGAGGATATGAGAGGACAAATCCATACATGGCTGTTGCCCTCATGCTTGGGGTTTGATTGCTTGGAGTCCACTCTGGGGCTGCCTCCTTTTCTCTGTGGGATCTCAGACTAGTTATTTAACAACCCTATGCTTAAGTTTCCTTATGTATAAAATGGGGATAAATAGCTACTTCCTAGATTGGTTGTGAAGATTAAACGATCTATTGCTTGTGTAATTCCCAGCACATAGTAAGCATTCGACAAATGATAGCTCTTACTTTTAGCTATTGGCTCATGAAGCCTACAGGCTGGTGGAACAGACATTAGTCAAATGATCACATTCAAAATGTAAATTACCAAATAGTTGATCTGAAGAGGAGGTACTTGCTGTTAGGAACGCTTAAAAAATGAAATTCTGTAAAACTTAACTGGTAATGTGTATTTAATCTAGCTACCTGTAAGATCATCCATAAATTAGAGGCAAAATGAACAATTGATCAATTTTTGATGTTTGATAATGAAGCGGCGGTATGTGTGACTGAAATGGTCCTTTTCCAACCTGAATCCTAACGCTTCTGTGATTATCAGTGGAATTAGATCTCACATTCTGCTGGGATGATTCTTCTCTCTCAATGCCTTAGTCATTTTGGAGGGACAGAAGCCTTCAGCTCATGTCCTTCAGGGTCCAATCTAATCCTTTAACGGCTGGGGGGTCTTCTGGATTTCCAAAGCATTTTCTTCTCCTTTTCCAGTTATATCCAGTCTCCAGTCAATTAAGAATACCCAGTAATTCAGCCAGAGAGGCAAGGAGGAGTATCCATGCCTCCCTTTCCCTCTTGGTGAAATAGATTATGCTTTAGAAATCACTTCATTACCCACTGCTTCTTGTTGGGACCGTGGTATTCATGTATACACATGGCCAAGTTATGCCAACATTTTGAAAAGGGTAGAACACATTCAATAAATGTTGGTTCCTTTGAAAAATCTTACTTTAAGTTCAATAAGAATGGTGGTTAAAATAATCGTGAAGATGTTTGAAGGAGGACATCTCTTTTCCTTTAAAAGAAAGAGGAAGGATACAGCTAGTATCAAGGAGGCAGTCAGAGCAGTAGATGAAAGCCCAGCATATGGGGTAAGTCAGAAAAAGACTGAAATCACTGAGACCTTGGGCTAGTCTCTCCAGTTCTCTGAAACTTAGTAATGCCATCTGCAAAATGGGACACCAATACCAACTAATGGATTTTCAGTGAGGATATAATACCTACAAAATGATCACAAGATTGTCCAGTACATGATAATTGCTGATTAAAAGACAGTCATTATCCTAGTGTTGTATGTATTGATGACTATGATAAACAAGAACCCCTGAGGAATTTTGAGGTTTGACAAGTGATTACTTTCTGAAATTTGTAGCCCTTGGAAAAAGGAAGAAGAAACCACATTTTTATATTCGCTTTGTCACAGAAATTCATAGTTATATGATATATGCACATATATGTGTGTACACATTTTCTTACCTACAAATCTTTTGAATACATACAAATACTGTATATACACAATTATATGTAGTAATATCATATGTAATTTATATGACATATATACAGATAGTATAAACTATATCTATTTTATATTAATGTTTTAGTATATAACAATACATAACAAAATATGTGATATGCTATTAGAGAACATATATTGAATTCTTTTTCCAATTAAAAATAAAAATTATTGGTTTATCTAGGGGAAAAGCATCAGCTACCCCCAAGTTCTCTGAGGGTTGGTTGTTACTGTTATTTGTTTTGACACTTTGGTGGCAGTGACTTACAGTCACAGCTAGAGCCTCGGCTGTGTAATCCTGTGGAATGTCCCTAGGTAACAGGATGTGCCCCCTGGTCATGGAAGTCAGTTCTGTTAAATAGGGAAGATTTTATCTGTCTGAATAAATATTTCCAGGGCTCCTCTCACTCTGTGGACTTGAGATGTGTGCAGGCAAGAAGGGTCATCACCATAAATCAATAGTTTCCGTGAAGCCACAGATTTAGAGCTAACGGCAGCTTTTTGGTTGAAAGGAAGATCGTGAAGTGCAGGCGTAGGCGACAAATGCCGGGAATAATGTGTGGAGTTGATAGGAGCATTTTGTGAACATATATCAAGTGTGGATAGGAAAAAGAATCTTTGCTTTTTGGGGGATAAGTTAACTAATTGATAATGGCAAAGTGAGAAAGGCAGAGCTACTTGGTAGAAATTGATGCCACATACATCAATCCCCATATGCATATATACCTCAAACCCAAGCACCCCAAATCCAATGTGTCCTTCAAGTCTTAGCTCAAATGCTAAGTCCTTCTTACCTTGTGTTACTCATCTTTGTGCCACTCACAAGTTGCCATGGAAGTGATAGTTGAAGTTGTGGGAGTGCATGATGTCCCCGAGGAAAGGATGATAGAAAAGGAAGATTACCTTAAGGAAGGACCACTTGAACGAGTGGTTGGAAGGTGAGAGGAGAGAAGGACGCTAAGAAGATGGTCAGGGAGGTGGCAAGTGAAGCGGGCCAGGACAGTTTCACAAGAGGTAGAGAGATTTCACAGAGACAGCAACTGTGGGTGGTGTCAAATCCTGTAATGAATTGGACGATTAATAAGAGTCCTTGGACTTATATTCTAGTGAATCTATTTTATACATTTTATACAATTCTGTACCTAAATCATTCCCAATAATTAAGTGTGAACTCCCTGAGAGCTGGTTCCAGGTTTTATTCATTTCTGGATCTTCAGGGTCTGGCAGACATATTAGGGACCAAAAAATGTATTTTGAAAATCTGAGTGGATGAATGAGTGGATAAATGAATGCTGACCTTAATATAGCGGTTTAATGTCTGTGTGAAATGAAACTTGCAAAGTGTTAAAGAAGTGATTAGATATTGGGAAAATGGGACCTAAGAAGCCATTCTTGATATGTGGTGGCTGTAGGGAAATAGCATCCCATCATTTCCCTGCTGAGGAAGAACCAACTGAGAGAGAAGCAGAGCAGGGAGGCAAAAAGGGCATAAACAGACTTCTTTTAGCCTAATATTTTCAAGGTCCTGATCCCATTTATATGAAAGGTCCAGATGAGGCAAATCTATGGAGACAGAAAATAGATGAGTGGTTGCTTAGGGCTGGGCCGAAGGACAGTGATGAGAAGTGACTGGACGTCTACAGGGGTTTCCTTCTGGTGTGATGGACACGTTCTTAGATGAAATCATGATGGCAGTTGCACAACTGAATATACTAAAAACTATTGAATTGTTCACTTTGATTAGGTGAATTTTAGGATGTATGAATCATATCTCAGGGAAGCTGCTGTCTTTAAATGGGCAATAAAAAGCTGTCAGCTTCTTAATGAAGGAGGTCCAAATTAAAAGGTAGGACCAGGCTTCCCTGGTGGCGCAGTGGTTGAGAGTCCGCCTGCCGATGCAGGGGACACGGGTTCGTGCCCCGGTCCGGGAGGATCCCACGTGCTGCGGAGCGGCTGGGCCCGTGAGCCATGGCCGCCGAGCCTGCGCGTCCGGAGCCTGTGCTCCGCAACGGGAGAGGCCACAACAGTGAGAGGCCCGCGTACCACAAAAAAAAAAAAAAAAAAAAAAAAAAAAGTAGGACCAAATGGGCTTGCTTATACTCTCCTGATTGGTTCAGACTTACCCATCAATCCCTGATGGAGTGAACACCTGCAGCCTCCTCCCTCCTCCTCTTCCCCAGTGGTCCGCGCACTCATGAGTCTCATGACTGAGAAAGAAGACCAGAGAGCACCCTTTTTGTCAGCTGGGGAATTTGACAAAGGGCTCAGGGGACTGAACTGAGCATGCCTGGTCCTTTTGCCAAAATAACCAATCAGATAAACCATTCCTTCTTAGGGATGGGGGAGTGAGAAGTTGCGAGAGACCTGGAACATCGCCCTAGAGGAATTCCTCCACTTGGAAATACAGGGAGTGGGGAGGAAGTGTGTCCCACCCTCCCAACCTCATAAGCTTATGTCTAGCAATGACCTCAAGAATAACAACCATAATTGTTACCAATTTAAAAAATAACCGGAGTTTCTGTAAGATCTGAACCCAAGGCAGCTACCATAGGGAGCAAACTCTTAGGGGAGAAGAAAGAGTTGGTCAAGGCCGATGTCTCTAAACTTCACCACTGCGCCATTTGTGCCAGGCCCTTCGCTGTGCCCAGGACACTCGCTTTGGCTCTAAATTGTAAGAATAATCTCTCGGTCTGCATGACTCGTGACACCTTCCAAGAGCTTTCCTAGACTTATCTTCTCATAATAATATGAAGAGGACCAGGGTGTAATTTTTACCTTCTCAGGAAGTCCATTTATTATAATTATTCATGTCCTGTCCTAAATACTCTTTTAAAATCTGGCATTCCTGGGGACCAGAGAATGTTTTCATCATTGCATATCGGCCAAGATCCAATTATATAAAGGGCTTCTCTTGAATTAATTTGCTTTCCACCCAAATCCGATTGGTTGCTCGTGATCAATAGTTATCAGAACCATCAATACCAATGGCGGCATGGTAAAGGCATGAAATATGGTATGAAGTATGGCCTTTGACCGTATGATGGGAAGAAGTCCAGTTCTTCATATATTGAAAGATATCACCCCATCTGGGTGTCTGTACGTGTGTGTGTGTGTGTGTGTGTGTGTGTGTGTGTGTGTGTGTGTTTGCATAGACACTTGTGTAAAGTTGTATTGACATTTAAACAGATTTGCCTATTCTAGACATTTCCTCACTTCTAAACACTGCCTGGTTCTTAGTAGATTCACTTTTGAATCTATTGGCTACGTACGGGCTTGGGGTCATAGATATTCAGAATATAGGAGGGTTGCCTTTATTAATTCAGGCATTACTGGATGAAAGGCCTCTTCATTGAAACCAGCTAAGTTTTTGTCGGGGTAATATCATTCTTACTTTGAGGCATTAGAGCATTTTGAGAATTGTGCAGCTTCCCATGGCCTTCAGAATTATAATTTAAATCTTTTATCCCTCCAGAACTCAGGACATTTAATTTATCGTGACTCATAAAAGACCAGTAATAAACCCTGTCTTTATTTAAACATGGGCAGCATTGAGTTCCTTTTGTAGGAATCCAGTCCTCTCTATCAGTGCTTCGCTATCTACTTATCATGGATCCTGCATGTGTACAAAAGCCATCGTTGTCAGTCAGGGGGAGATTTTATTAACTGAAGGTTCATTTGTTCTTCAAGTGACAGTATCTCTTTGGAATTACCAGATGTTGTTCAAACTGTGCTGTCTCGCCTTTTATTCTGATGACGGCAAATGTTGAACGTGGTGAATAAATATTGAGCACTGTCCTCGGTCATCTTAAATAAATGTGATAAAATGAAAACATGCGGCTGCCGAGGTCTCATTTGTTTCCAGGAAGTCCACAGCACATAAAGGCACTTGGACAATGAAAGGCAAATCAGCCATGCACTGGGTGTTCCATTATGAGATGTTCTTGTCATTTTCTAGATTCCATTTTAGATTAATATATAGGGAGAGAGAAGATGGCATGTACTTAAATGATGACATGGTACCATCACAGAATTGCTTTTGTTATAATTGCACAGCGTAGAGAATTAAATATATTATGGTGGTCTTCCCGAGAAATTTGCATGTCAAAAAATAAGTGGCGGAAAATAAATTAGTGGGAAATTTCTTATGACTTGGGTCCAAAGAGGGCTGAGATTAATGTAGGTGCTGTATTTTGACCCTTCTTGGCTCCTGAGGCAAGACTGGTGACTGTCTTTTGAGGAGGAGTAGGGGAGATTTCACTTAACTGGAGGATCACAGAGCTGGATTTTGTCATCCATTGTGGAACCGCGTATTAAATATTTATAATATAAAAGAAGTGGGCAAGAGCAATCTGTCAAAACAGGCATTTTTGAATCACCATGTCCTTCCTTTTTTGGGTGATGTGTGATACCCATGAACAAAGAGTAAAACAGGATATAAAGTAGAATCTCTGCTTTCACAGTAGGAGGAAAGCTTATGAATGCTTTGGTAATAATTGCTAATAATTATACTCAAATCATATTACATCCAGAAATTGAGAGATGAACCACACTGAGGCACTAAGACTTCACAATAACAGCCACAATTTCTCCAATTTATTACACTGTCATCAGTCTTGTGAATTAAAATCCTTTTTCACAGTCTCCAGTAATATACGGAATGATTAAAAGTTGGTGACCGTTTATTGTTCAGAAATGTTGAAAGAAATGAAGTGTTTCTGGGGATGTTGTTGGAGTCCCGTTGAAAGGGTAGTTAAGTATCACTGATTAATTCTCATTCTATCTCTGATGAAATGGAGAAGGGTTACATTTGCTCTTTTCCCAAGTATCTCATTGCAAACTGCAGCTCAGGAGTTGCATAAGCATTTTCTTTATTCAGTATAAATTGATTTGGTGTGCAGAATCTCAGACGGTTCCATTTCAAGGCAATGTTTTATTTGGTGATGCAGGACAAATGGAGAGCTAAGTAGATTTGTAGACTAATCTATTGAGCATTTTAATATTGTGTATTCTCCACGTTGGAGTGGTAAGTACCTCACTGATGCTCTCTCGGCCGTGTGCTGCTCATGGCATGCCCAACTCATCTTAATTAAATTCCTTCCGGAAACAACCTTATTTTTGCTCATGGGATACATAGCTGTCACTGTGAAACATTTTCTAGGAAAACTGAGATATATTTTTCATCAGTGGAACCTTTTTCTCTCTCGTTTTTTAGATTCTAAATATTAGTCACTTAAATTAATATTAAGCTATTATGTACTCCAAATGAGTGCTTTACAAGTCTTTCAAAACATATCTTCTGCCCGGAGGCCTGGGAGGGAGGTGATAGAGGTGGAGGATGTACAGGTGTGATGGGTTAGTGATGGGTGAAATGACTTTCTGTGGCTCATCCCCACCTCCCATTGTCGGGATGCAACCAGAGAAAGCGTTTTGCAAATTGAGAAAAGGACCCTGACAGAGCTTGCTGCTGCTGCTGCCCCACCACTAAGATGGTCTCAGGGCCATCTGCACTTTCAGAAAGAGGAGTTTGTCCTGAACTATGCGTTTTCTAAGAAACGTGGACTTCCTATTTGGGAAATGGGAATCCTCTTGAATTCTATAACCTGCATCACCTGCCATGTAGCAAGGACAGTGGGAAATCAGCTGCCTCATTCAGAACTTTGTCATGACCTTCCAAAGTTTGGCCTCCAAATGGGCCTGGGGCTTTTGGCTTTTGTCCTGCTGACGTGCAGCTGTCATGTCAGTGTCTAGATAAAGCGTGCTTTATAACCCAAAATGGCTACTTCACCGAAGCAGAGGTATATTCATTCTTCATTCTCTTTCTTTGCTTTCCTCTCTTCCTCCCTCTCTGTCTGTTCTCATAAAGAACAGGTTTCAATTAAGAAAACATGATTTCCTTCTGTATAGTAAATCTTCATGCCCACTAGCTCTTGCTTGTAGCCACACTACAAACCGTCTTTTACTTCCCCCAAACATATCAAGCTGTCCCTGAGCAGGACTTTGTGTACATCTTGTTGCCTCTGCCTCACCACAGCCCTTACTTCTCATTTCAATTTCAGCTCAAAAATGCCACTTCTCCTGGGAAAGCCTTTCCTGGAATTCCCACCCTTAACCCCAACTCCCTGGAATAGAAGAGAATCTACTTGCATGTGACCTCATAGCAACTTATACTTTCTCTCTAGTCATGTGTGTGTGTGTACATGTGTATGTGTGTATGTATGTACACATGTGTGCGTATATATAGCGAGCACCTTCTGTGTGCCAGGCACTCATCTTGGCATTTGGGACCCACCAGGGAAAAAATAGACAAGCTCTTAAGGAGCCTATATTCTGGTGGGGCAGAAAGACCATGAAAATTGCATATAATAAATACTCAGGTTGGGTCTGCTGGTGACAAGTGCTGTAATAAGAGGGAAGAGGAAGGGGATGAGGAGGGACAGAGGGCAGGCGGAGAAGAATGAGTTGAAATTTTAAATGGGGGGCGGGGAATCAGGGTGAGCCTCATTGTGAGAGTGACATTTCAGCAAAGACTAGAAGGATATGAAGGAGGAGCCACAGGGATGTTTGGGGAAAGAACATTCCAAGCAGAGCAAATAGTCAAAAGAGAAGACCTAAGGCTTCTTTGTACCCTTGTGTTCAAGGAACAAGGGGACAGAGAGACTGGAGCAGAAGACAGTAGAAAGTGAGCTGGCGGGGGATAGGCAAGGTGGAGATGGGTGCCTACCATGTAGGACTTGTGGGTAATTGGGGACTTTGGGTTTTACTTGAGTAAAATAGGGACTTTATTTATATTTTAAATGGATAATTTGGACTTCTGCATCAAGAGTTTTTAAGGGCACTTCCTACAGTTGCTAGCCATAGGCTCCAAGAGGGGTGCAGTAGTATCTGTTTTGCTTTCCATCGAATCCCCAGAATCAAGCCCTGTGCTTGGCACATGGTTGTCTAATAACTATTTAATGTGAAAAATAAAAAGAGTACAGGGCACATCAAGGTGACGCTAGTTGGTGCCCATCCCTTGGAAGCAGGTAACATAGACAGCCAACGTGCAGGTTTCAAACTCAAGGTCTACTTTAATTTCACACATTTGAAGACTACTTCTTACCCCCAACCAAAGGCTTGAATTTAATTATCCACCTAATTATTGCTATATGCAACGGTTCTTCATTAGTCCTGTTTTCATTTGCAATATATGAACTTTGGTATTTCCCAAAAATGAAATCAGATGCTGGTCTGGAAGATTTTCCTCCTTAAAATAAACAAGCTTCATGCTCAAGCAAATGTGTGGAAAGCCTCTCTGTGGTCCACTAGGGTAATGATTCATGGGGCAGGGGCTGTCCATGGCAGAGCAGACTGTTATCCTCTACTGGGTAAATGAGCCATGTTTTCAGAATTACTACGCATGCATTCCAAAATACATATTTACCTGGTGGTCTGTAAACATTCAGCAGAACTGTTACAGTCTAGTAAGTAAATAACATGTTTCTCAAAATTAGAATGTGTTCAAAATATGTATTTACCCAATAGGCTGTAACAGCTGCAAAGAAACCTTCTCAGCCTTTAGTCTATCAGGCTGACTTATGGATGTGGTTTCAATAATGTTTTGAATATGAACATAGTGTAAAAGAAGATGTGCAATTTTTAGAAGGGTGAGGGGTTGACATGTAGCGTAAACCAATTCTAGAGAGAAAATTTAATGCAGTTGTAGAACCTGTCCTTGTTATTCTTTTCCTTTTTCTCTCTTTTTTTTATATTCTTTTTTTTCTTTGTAAGTTCCTGGAACACTCAGTACTAATGACACTAGAGTGAATTTTTAAATAATTTAATTCTTG
Organism: Leucopleurus acutus; assembly: GCF_964270905.1. Lineage (NCBI taxonomy): Eukaryota > Metazoa > Chordata > Mammalia > Artiodactyla > Delphinidae > Leucopleurus > Leucopleurus acutus. The sequence continues at coordinate 33,406,923 of NC_139158.1, read as the reverse complement.
CTGACATGATATGGCTTCATAGGTGATTAGTGGATAGACTTCTGAACACAAATAGGAGCCGATGTTCTGGCTGCTAATCTTATGGCAACAGATGAGTCCAAAAGTTGGACTCTGCTGAACGATTCCATGAGAGTATCAGTTAACGGGTGTACATTGCTCCACTCTAGGTAAGTCAGACAAAAGACAATCCTGTTTACATCAACTGTCTAGATACACTGGGCAAGAATTATTTTTGTAGAGATGGCTGTGAGGCACTGAGTTTTCAGTGGGATGTTATTAGTTCATGGTTGGCACATGGTTGTCCAATAAATATTTAATGTGAAAAATAAAAAGAGTACAGGGCACATCAAGGTGACGCTAGTTGGTGCCCGTCCCTTGGACTATGTAAAATCACAGTCGAAAGCTTTTGGCTTTGGCACCAGATGACCTGGGCACTAGCTCTCTGAACCTGACAAGTCGGTTAACTTCTTTAAGACTTGATTGTCTTACCTGTAAAATGGGTGTGGCATTAGTACCTACTGCATGAGGCTCCTGCAAATGAGATAATACCCGTAAATCATTCATTACTCTTCAGAGCACCTACTGAATATTTAATGAATGTCATCAACTATTGTCTATAATAATCAAAAGAGTTCAGCTGTATTTTTCATCTGGGATACAGCAGGTAGCAGGAGTAGCAAGGTTAATACAGCCCAGATCTCCAAGTATTTGGTTTGGAAGGAAATGAAGAGGCCAGGCGTGTAATTGGATGTTTCACTAATAGGTTACAAGTGGTTGTGTAAGTTTCTAAACAGCGTGAATGCTCTAATAAATACTTTCAGTTGACAAGTAAGAAAGCAGCCATGAATCTGGAGCTCCATACTTGGAACCGTGTGAAATGGCCATTCATGAAACACCCTTTAAAACTCCTTGGAGGTTCACATTTTGCACAGGCTGAAGTTTGTTGTTGTTTTTTTTTTTTTTTTTCTCCTTTCTAATTGAGAAAGTCACTGCAGGTTGAGTCTGCACAAACTACTGCAGGGCTTGGATCTTTTCTTTCATGGTTGTGACTGTTTTGTTGAATAAAACATTTTGAGTGGAGCCCCCGAAACCCATCCTTGGGTGCGTTCTTCTGTGTGATATACCTTCTACGAGGTTCACCATAGTTTTTATCCTGGGTTTGATGTCACTTACACAATTAGAGCAGAGGCTCCAGGAGGACCTGGACTTTACCTGCTGATTCAATGCTGTCTCCCCAGACCCTGGCATAGCACCTAATGCAAAATTGACATTCAAGAGATTTTTGCATTATCCTCTTTCATGACTGGCCCTCTGAGTTAATTCTGCACAGCGTGTGACCCTGTGTGACTTTCTGCAATCTCAGCGACATGCAAAGGATTTAGAGTCATTGTCTGTTGATATTATTCGTTAAGAACTTTTTTTTTGAGAGCTTGCTGTGGGCCAGACATGATTCTCAGCACTTCATACCACTCTTTCTTGGAGTGTTCATAGCAAGACATTTAAGTCAATCTTGTTATTACCCTCTTTTGTTAGATGAGAAACCGGTGCTTGGAAAGAATTCCCCCTAGATCAGGTAACTAATAAGTGATGGAGCTAGGAGTCAGAAGAGCCAGTGTGACCCTAGGAGCGCAAGGAGAAAAAATGTTGTAAGGGGTGGATAAACAAATATATAAAGAGATGTCCTCAGAAAATGGCGGACTTCCCTGATGGCGTGGGGGTTAAGAACCCGCCTGCCAATGCAGGGGACACAGGTTCAATCCCTGGTCCGGGAAGATCTCCCATGCCACAGAGCAGCTAAGCCCGTGCGCCACAACTACTGGGCCTGCATGCTGCAACTACTGAAGCCTGCGTGTCTAAAGCCTGTGCTCCGCAACAAGAGAAGCCACTGCAATGAGAAGCCCGCAACCGCAACGAGTAGTAGCCCCTTCTCGCCACAACTAGAGAAAGCCTGCGCACAGAAACGAAGACCCAACACAGCCAAAAATAAATAAATAAAAATTTTTAAAAAAAGGACAAAGGGATAGCTGAGTACTCAAAAGATACTCAAAAGAATAAATTAAAAATAAATTTAAAAAAGAAAACAAATGGCAAGTAGGAATTAGATAAATTTAAGTACCATGTACATTTCTAGGAACCAGTCTAGTAATTCCACATACTAAATAGAAGTCACGTCATGGTACTTTCTGTAGATAACGCTTCTTACTGGAGGAAGTAAGATCAAATGCAAAATATGCAAGTAATGTGGTCTTTTGGGGAATAAACACCATCCTAAATGGACTCACTGCTCTCATAAGGAACTTGATCATCTGTTTCAATGTGGCTGGACTCCTATATTTATCTGAAGAGACTCCGATGGAATGATTAATGGGGTTTTAACATCAAGTGAAGAACCTGCAACTGTTTCCATCACCCCAAATGTAACCTTTCTGCAGGCAGGAGTGAGGTTGTATGACACTTCTCCAGTTCAGTCTTCAAAATATCTCTCTCGGGCTTCCCTGGTGGTGCAGTGGTTAAGAATCCGCCTGCCAGTGCAGGGGACATGAGTTTGATCCCTGGTCTGGGAAATCCCACATGCCACGGAGCAACTAAGCCTGTGCGCCACAACTACTGAGCCCGCATGCCACAACTACTAAAGCCCGCGCACCTAGAGCCTGTGCTCTGCAACAAGAGAAGCCACCACAATGAGAAGCCTGTTCACTGCAACTAGAGAAAACCCATGCACAGCACCGAAGACCCAACACAGCCAAAAATAAAAAAAATAAACGATAAAAAAACCTCTCAGATCTTTGTCTATCTTCTTTTCTATGTTCTTTCTTTTTTTTAAAATTGGGGTATAGTTGCTTTACAATGTTGTGTTAGTTTCTGCTGTACAGTGAAGTGAATCAGCTATATGTGTACATATATCCCCTCCCTCTTGGACCTCCCTTCCACCCCTCCCCCTCCATCCCATCCATCTAGGTCACCACAGGGCACCAAGCTGAGCTCCCTGTACTATACAGCAGGTTCCCACTATCTGTTTTACACATGGCAGTGCACATACGTCAATCCCAGTTCATCCCACACCCCCTCCCCGCCCCCAGTGTCCACACGTCCTTTCCCTACATCTGTGTCTCTCTATTCCTGCCCTGCAGATAGGTTCGTCTGTACCATTTTTCTAGATTTCACATATATGCATTAATATACGATATTTGTTTTTCTCTTTCTGACTTACTTCACTCTGTATGACAGACTCTAGGTCCATCCACGTCTCTACAAATGACCCAATTTCATTCCTTTTTATGGCTGAGTAGTATTCCATTGTATATTTATACCACATCTTCTTTATCCACTCATCTGTCATGGACATTTAGGTTGCTTCCGTGTCCTGGCTATTGTAAATAGTGCTGCAGTGAACATTGGTGTGCATGTGTCTTTTTGAATTATGGGTTTCTCAGGGTATATGCCCAGTAATGGGATTGCTGGGTCTTCCTTCTGTCTCTGTGTCCACCATCTTTCATCCAAGCCCCTGTGATCTTTTGCTGTGATGTCCTGGTAACTGGTGTCTCTGTCTTTTATATTTATCGCCTCCAAGCCCTTCTCACAGTGGAACTAAAATGCTCTTTAATAAACAAACCTAACCATGTTACCCCACCTTCAATGGCTCTCTCTGCATGACCCATCAGATAAAATCCAACATGCTTGACATGATTTCAAGGACTTTCAGGAGCTGTCTTCTGCTTTCTTCCAGGGTAATCACTTTCCATTCCACCCACAAGACAGCCACACTCAGCAAAGTTTAGTTGCTCTCATGCCTTGCTCTCTCTCTTGCCACCAGCCGTTTGCACGCCCTGCCTGAAGAGGTCTTCCGGCTCTTTTTTGCTTTGTCCATTTTGCCTTTACTTCCTCCCAGGAAGCCATTCCCCACCCTTAAGTGATATCCCTTCTGTGTGTTCTCACAGCATTCTTCACTTATTGGTCTAACATCTTTCATTTTCTATCAGAAGACTGTAAGTTTGGTGAGAGTAAGAACCCTCTCATCGCTGTGAATGAGTGAATGAAATGGTACTAAAACTCCAGAGCATATCTGTCGGAGCATCACATACCTATCAGACACATTCCGTTGCTTCTGATGAGAATACGCGGGGCACTTGTCTGTCCACAGTGCTGAGGGAATTGCAAAGGAAGCACCTGCCTTTGAAAGTCAAAAAGTATTTGCAACAGGGAAGAACTATGGTGATAGTGGAAAACTTCTCGTTCTAGAAAAGCCATGATACAAATAGCCACACCCCTGAGGTGTCAAATAATTCCCTCCTTAACTTTTGCTGGAAGCCCCACATTATGAAAAGGGGGGCTAGAAGAATTAGTAGCTCAATGAGGGAATGAATCAGGATAAGGCAGGTTCTGCAGCAGCAACAAATAGCCCCCAATCTCCATGGCTTAAAAGAACAAATGTTGTTTCTTGTGCAATCTCTTACGCCCATTGGGGGTTGGCTGGGCGTCCTGCTCTGTTTCTCCCTCACTCAGGGTCATGTGCTCCCCTTTCATTCTTCTACAGTTACTGGGACAGGGAAAGAACAAGGTTAATTGCATACTAGTTCTTAAAGCTTTTACCCCAACATGACACGTGTCACCCCTGTTCACGCTCCTTTAGCCAAAGCAAGACATCTGGCTGCACCTAAATTCAAGCAACCAAGGAAACACAGTCCCACCTTTCACCCCGAAAGAGAAGCAGGACTGTTTAGTGGACAGCAATGCGATTGTCACAGAAGCAGTGCTTTTAAGATATGTCTTCATAGTACTTTCATTCTCATCTATGTAACTTTTGTGGCTGGATATACTGACATCCATCTCATTTGATTTTTTTTTTTTTCTCCATTTTCCTTCTCATGCATCCCTAGATTGAAATGTTGGATCTCAATCAAGAGACTTTCTCAATTAATATGCAATTAATTTTTAGTTTCAAACCACAGCCTGTTTATTTTTTGAGTATTAGTTGAAACATTTGCTTTGCCAAAATATCATTTTACTTCACTTCTTGTCATTATCTTTAGAAGGTATCACAGATAGGGATTCATTTTGACTCTCATTCTCCCATCACCCCCTTCACTTCAGGCTAAATCAGTATTCCACCCCATTTGTCATCTTTACTGTTCTCTGCACTCTCATCTATATGGGAAGGAGGATCTGTGTTTGACAAGCATGCTTACCCTTTGCTTACTGTTTTAATAAAAATTTCTATCACCATTTTTATCTACAGTAGCAGTCGAGGCACTATTTGATATCGAGATGCTAGATTTCATGGACTTTGAAATATTTTCCCATATCTTTTTTGGCAAGTTTCCCATATCTTTTTTGGCAAGTCTTTGAACATAGACTACAAAAAACTTGACATGTAGGAGATGAATTTGCAGACTCTAAGTTAAGTAATGACTACCTGTCCCAGTTTAAATTGTGTTCTGGGATTGAAACATTATATTACACAGTCAAATCATTGAAATTAATGGTCAGACTCTTCCATAACCGAGTTAGCTTCCCTTGAGATGGATATTCTATTAAATCAGCAGGCTGTCCGGATTTCCCTGCCTCACCTTTGGTTTGGGGATAACGTTGCCCCAGTCTTAGTGATTTCAAAGTTGGACCAAAGCAGTCGTGCTGTTTTTAAATGAGGAACAATGAGCAGGGGCATCTCGATTTACACATTCCTTTGATATATTACAATCTTACTTCATTCTCTTTATCTCATGAGGCAAATTATTATTGCCCTGAACATACGGCTGGGAAAAGCGAGGCTCAGATGTTAAGTGAGGTGGTGTGCTGGAGATTAGACACCTACTGAATAGCCCCAGTTTACTTGATCTTTTCTCCCAGGTCTCTTCTCAAATATCGCTCTTCAGAGGGGTCTTTCTTGACTACTCCATCCAAAAACAAATGGTCATCCCCTGTTTCAATACTCTATACTCTTTTCTACATACTTATCACTAGCTCCCTGTTTTTTCTTATTTACCTACTTACTCTTTTGCAGTTTCCATCCACTAGAATATCAGGAAGGGGACCTTGTTTCTTTTGTTGAGTGCCACATCCCAGCACTACAATAGTTCCTGACATCCAATAGTTGTTCAAAAATATTTAACAGGTGAATACATGCTCACATGCTACATTATACCTCTTTCTCTCTCTCAGGAATGGAGTTTAGATTAGGACAGCTTCCTGAATTGCTCTGTGTAAAGGAATGAATTAAGCATTGAGGGCTTTATAAACAAACCCCACTGTTTCAGGTCTTTGGAAGCTCCACTTTGCAGGTGATACAGCATGTAGAAGTTAGCTAATGCTGAGTAACAAATTATTCCCAAGATGAGTATCTTGAAACAACAAGCATTTACTATCATGTGTATTTTCTGAGGGTCAGGGATCTAGGAGTGGCTTAGCTGGGTGGTTCTGGTTCAGGGTCCTCAGGAGGTTGTTGTTGTTGGGGGTGGGGGTGGGGGCGGGGGGGGGCAGTTACATGAAGGCTGGAGGATCCGCTTCCTCTCCCTCTCGTGTGGATGCTGACAGGGCTCAGTTCCTTGCCACATGGGCCTCCCCACAGGACTGCCAGTGTGTCTTGGTGACTTGCAGTTGGCTTTCCCCAAAGTGAGTGATGAGAGAGAAAGAGGGAGCTGCTAAGATGAAAGCCAGGGTATTTTATAACCTCATTTCTGAGTGACGTACCATCACCTCTGCCATATTGTGGCACATGGACCAACAGCCCTGTAGAGTGTGGGGGAGTCAGTGTACGTGAAAGGATGGGTGCAGGAGGTGGGGATCATTGGGGGCATCTTGGAGGCAGGTACCACCTATCTTGTTCAGATTCTCAGAATAGAGCCGTGGACTGAGCATGTATCTCAGTATCTCAGAAGTCATTTCTCAACCTCTTTTCCCATCCCAGGAGCCATTTGCATGGAACGTTTGATTATGGGTGTGTTTATAACTCTTAGAGAGTAATCAGGAAGACAGATTCTTGTACCAGCGGCCCAACAGTGAACACTGTCTCTGCCTCTTGATATCCATGTGAATTGGGTATATATATTTTTTGCTTCTCTGACTTCAGTGTCCTCTGCTATAAAATAGAGATACCTCTAGTACTTACCTAATGGAGTTATCGTGAAGGTACAGTCACTTAGCTCATGGGAGACACATGGAAGGTTGCTCACCAGGTAGAAAGCAGTTGTAAAGCATTGTCTTTTATTATTTGGATTATCTCCTGGTTAATCCATGATTGAATGGATTGAAGAATCCTAGACAGGACTTGAAGGTGAAGTTAATCTGAACTTCTTCTGGAAAGTGGCAGTTGGGTTAAATAGCCACCACACAGAGAAGTCTGAATTTGTCACAGGGACTCTGCCAGCCCTATGTGTCCACCTTCTGTGTTTTCTACGGGGGCCCATCCTGGAGGCATAGCACATCTGCACAAAAACAGCTTGACCTCCATCCAGAACCCAGTATTTTCACTTCATTTCTCTAGAGGAAACCAAAGCAAACCTTCCACAAGTGATTGGCCAGTGGCTGAATTCCACAGCAGTTTTGATAAGTTCATTTTGAGCAGATTTTTCATGTCTTCCCTATTTATGTCTTTTCAAATCCAATCTCCTTCAATCAACTTTAATCCTCTAATGTGTTTGCTATAAGTACTGTACAATTCACTTGTCCTCAATAATAAAATTCATTTCGGTTTGGCCTGCCGGTAATTTGTTTGAGAAGAAGTTGTTAGGAAGCTCTTGCATTCTCTTCTGATTTAGAGGACGACCTTCAGTATTGGTAGCATTTGTTGTCATGCGATTGAAGTATTCTTTTCACGACTGACAGAGCTGTTTAAATAATGGCCCGCAGAACCACGGGCTTCAATGAAATCTGACGACACTAATTCCGTTATATATTAGGGAGCTTCAGGTGTTCTACAAGGACACGATTTCATTGACCATGGATTTATTTTTTCAGTTTGTACAAATTATCGCCACCGTCTTTTGCACCCCCTTCACTGTAAAATACACTTTCCTTCTGGAAATGCGTGTTTTTATTGCTTTACCTCTGCCTGGATAAGCAGAGCCGTGTACTCTAGGCCTCTCCTGCAACACATCAAAGCAGATAAGATGGAGTATTTTCTATACACAACATGGACATGCACAGAATTACTGATTCAATCTGCACTCTAAGAAGGCTCAGAAAGTATAAAGAGTCCACTGTGGAATATATATAAATCTTTCTCTCTATCTATATCTGTATATTTATGTATACAGTTTAAATAGCTATATAAATACACATATATACACATGTAAAATTACACAATGTAATTTGTATATGTACATTTAATGGGAAAAATAAACATCAAGAGGATGTTTTCGTGTTGATTTATACGTCTCGAGCTTTTTCAACAACACGTAAAGACAAAGCACCTTTTTATTTAGACTTGGCTGACAATTGTCAGTCATATGTAGATGACTATGCAGTATCTGCCAACTTCCTACTCAGGAAAAGTCAGAGCAGATGGCAGAATTTATGTGTCACGTGGCATTTGTTTAAGTGTGGCAATGGTAATATTTTTTCCTCGATCATTATAACTATTTTTCTTTTAAAGACTCCATAAACTTTGAACTACCATCCTTGACTGTCGCCTTGGTTCAGGGTGGGATGGGAGAAGGAAGAGGTTTTGAACAGTGAGATGCCACCCTTCCTGGGCCTTTGATCCCAAGACTATCATAGCTCATTCATCAGGGGCACTGCACGCCCCGTTTTCAGAATAGCGTTACTGTTCTCTAAGTATCGCCTCCCCCTGGAATCATTAAGGAACAGGCTCTATTCAGATCCGTGTGCACTTTCGATTTGGCCTTTCTGCTACAAAAGACCGGAATTCACATTTATGAGTCTGTGGGGCCCCAGGGAGGACATGGTGGAGTCAACATCGTCTCAGGCATGTAGCGCATCATCTGTTTTGATAACTACAAACAAAAGGGGTCTATTCCCTCAAGGCCTCTTCAGAAATTGTCAGAGGCTCTTACCCTTAGTAATGTGAGCTGCTGCTCTGAGGCTGAAGAACCCAGGCAGGACTGGAGGACAGGAGTGGGGAGGGGGGACAACTCTGCAGGGGATGCTGGGGCAGCATTCCAGAGAGAATGGAGCATCTAACCCTGGGAGGCTTTCCTATCAGGGATCAATATCAAGGGACCATGATCTATGGCCGAGACCCAGTGCTCTGAGTGGTTTTTATATTGTGTACGTTTCCAGCGCCTTTTCTTTCCTGCCTTGATTCTTTCTGCTTTGACGAAATAAGAGGCAGGGAGTATGTGTGTTGGGTGGTGGAGGAGAGAGGGGAGGCTTGGATCAAGAGAATCGAGGATCTAATGCTTGCCATTTCTCTAGGAATCCTTACCGATAATCCAAGCATTATAGAGATCTTGGGGTTCTCCTGAGCCTCCTGGAGGAGCGCCTCATTAAATTAATTGAAGGGGGAAGGGGTTTGCAAGAAATATTTATGACGAGATGAAAGAGGAATGCACCTACGGCATGCAGACATTCGGTAAATACTCCTTGAATGAATTTATTAAAAAGGGTGTGTGAAAAGCATGAGTCATCATTGTGGGTGGTCTGATTGAGGGTGATTTTTCTTTTCTCAGTTTTCACAATTCCTGACAATGTTTGTTTAATCACTTTTATTATGATTGATTGTGATTATTATCATTTTATATACAAGTAACACAAAGCTGCTTCTCACCCCTGTGACCAATTTGGCGATAGCCTTGCAGGATTTTTATGGCTTTACATTTGCACGTACAAGTATACAGTTTCACTTAAATATAAACGAAACGACCAAAATGCATTTTTCTTCATATGCTCACTTAGCAAGCTTCCTCTTTATTTATTGTTCGATGAAAGTCTATGGCTCTGTTCCGAAACATTGCATCTCTTCACATAGCGGGGACTTAATATCATTTATTGAACCACTTTGTAGCAATAGTTGATTTCACAATGAATATTTTTAAGCAGCTAATCTGTATCAAACTCTATATGGAATACAAAATAAGCCCGTGACAAATAATCTAATTGTGTATTTTGCACATTTTCTTTAATGAGCATGTGCTACTTTTAAAATGTTAAAGGTTAAAAGAGTTAAATCTACTTATAGGAAAATAATAAGGATGTCTAGCTTTGATTGGGCTCCTATCTGACAGACACTACCCTAAGTATACATGCATATATATACATTTTTAAATACATATGTGTTTATATATGTATTATATTACATATACATATACATATGAGTCTATATCTGTACCTAAGTCTAGATATGAACACACACACACCCTCTCATATAATCCATTACAACGTTATTTAGTATGAACCATAGCCAGACATTATTGCTAGCTCTTTGCCAGACAGGCAACTACATTTTCACATCTTCCAGCTTTTGCTTCCGTGGATGTTAATTCAATAAATATTTATTAAGTGCCTACTGTGTTCCCAACCTCTTCTGTGTGCTGGGGACTTAGCAGTGAATGAAATAAATACCTTTCCTCAGGGACCATGTACTCTAATCTAGGTGGGGTCGCTTTGCTAAGAGAGCAGGTCAACACCCCATCCTTCTAGAGAAACAGGACAGTGTTTCAATTTCCCCTCCAGCCCGGCGGAGCTCTGATACTGGAGAGAGAGAGTCCCATTACCCTAGACTCTATAGTCACTGTCATGTGGATGGAGACAGTGCCCTTTGGGCAGATGACATTAAAGTGGCCGGTGACGTGGTGCAGAGGGGGAGTGTGGCCGTGGCTTTCACAAGCATCAGAGACACCAGGCTCTCCCCTGAAACGGAAGTGATGGGGGAACGCTCTCTCCTGCCCCGGGATAGGGCTTTTCCGCTCTGAGCAGTTGCTTTAAAGATGTTACCTTCCCCTGGCTTGTCTCTTAAGTAACAGGACTGGAGGAAGTCTGCCATTCTTGCAGCTAATACTCAGGAAGCGTGCTGTGACTTGGGAAAGGCTTTACAAACGCATCTCATTCGATACGTATCCAGATCTGACAATCCTGCATCTTGCCATCCATCTTTTCTTTTGATTTTTTTGTGTAGTGTGAACTCCCGGCGGAAGCAGCATGTTTGGAGAGGTAGAGAAACTCTGGATGGCATGAGTGATGTCAGTGGTCGCTAGCACAGGCAGATTACCTGCTCTGGGACAGGCACAGGGACGACAGGCCTCGGGAAGGGGACAGTTGGCGGAGCTCGGCTTCAGGGAGGCTGGGAGCCTGGCGAGGCACTGGCTGCTGTTTGCTGCAGATTCCCTTCCGAGCACCGTGGGGAGGCAGTGACACCCACTGGCGTCAGAGGGACGGTCCAGCAACTGTCCTTTTTTCCTGCTTAGATGGGATAGAGGTCCTGAAGGACGGTCTGTGAATGCCCGGGAGGCACGTTTTACCTTCCTCCAGGGTATGCACTCACTTGGGTAGCTTGTTTCTAAAAGACACAGTCACAGATGTAGAAAACAAATTTATGGTCACCAGGCGGGGAGGGATAAACTGGGAGATTGGGACCGATGTATACACACTACTGTATATAAAATAGATAACTAATAAGGACCTACTGTGTAGCACAGGGAACTCTACTCAATACTCTGTAATGACCTACATGGGAAAAGACTAAAAAAGGGGTGGATATATGTATATGTATAACTGATTCGCTTTTCTGTACACCTGAAACGAACACAGCATTGTACATCAACTATACTCCAATAAAAATTTTAAAAAATAAAATAAAAAAGTAAAAGACACCTCCCATTGGTGTCGAGACAGACGGCATCGTTGTCAACCGGCCAATTCCTCTCTCACTCTGTCTGTGAATCTCCTTTTCCTCTTGAGAAGTTTAACTCTTTGGCAGGCAGATTAAATGCTCGGGCTTGAGGAAGATTTGGTTTCAATTCTGGCCCTGCTGTGGCATTATCTGTGCGATCGTGGGCAAGTCACTTAACTCTCTAAGGCTCAGCTTCCTCATCTGTGGAGTGGGGTCACCTTGAGCACCTCCAGCAGAAGGCTGAGGTGACTCTTATGAATCTTCACTGAAATGGTGCCCATTGCTCATGTCAGCTACGCGTACCTTTCACTCTGGCTCTGCCCAGGTGAACATGATGGGTGCTCTCTGCTTTTATGGCATATTCTCCCCAGTGCCAGCTCACTGTCGAGAGTTTCAGACCAGAAGAGAGTACACTGTGATCTGTGATAAAGGAGGTGGATCTTGGTTTGGCATGGTTTTCCGTCCATATCTTCCCGTGTAAGTACCAGCAGCAGGAATCCATAGGTAGTCACTTTGAGACAGATACAGCGGTGCCCAGCTCCGCCCCCCCCCCCCCCCACCAAAGTGATCAGGCCAGATTTTGACCCATTCCATCTGCCTTTAGAAAGACGCAGCCTAATTTTATTTCTCTGAGTCATTTTCTCTATACCATATCGTAACTAATAAAAATAATTACATCCTAGTGTCTAAAAGCAATTATGTGCTTGATTAAGCATATACATGTTGTTTGGTCCTTGTGTGTTTATATTTTCTTCAAATTTAAATGTGTTCTCAACCGTACCTTCTCATAAAGGTCCTAAAAACTGGAGGACATTGAAATGACATAGTTCTCACTCCTATTTTGATGCCTATGTATGTTTTTTTAAAGGAACATCAAAGGGAGCTTTACTTAGAACCTTGTTAGAACTAAAACTAGGAGGAAATATCAGCTAATAGGGGGTTGTTCCTATTTCTGTTGGCAGGGGGAGGGAGATGATGACTGAACTCAACCTTTGTAGAAGGATATTTTCTCTACTAAATAAAAAAGGCAGTAATTTGTTTTCTTTTACTATATTTAGATAAAAGGATATTCCCACGATGTGTGTGTGGGGGGTGACGGGGGGGAGTAGGGGGTGGTAATTCAAGGCAAAGATTTCACAGCTGTTGGGAAATTGCTTTCCAAAAATATTAAAGGATACTGTGGCAAAGTGGTTGGTTATTTGCTAGTAACTTGTGCTCCTCTTCTACAGCACATTCAAATAAGTGATAAATAGCTGCCCATCTAGGGGCACATTTCCAGCCCACCTTTTATGTAAGTGATGACATGTGACCGAATTCCACCCAGGAAAACGTGGGAAGAAGTGATAGGTCTCACTTCCAGGACTGGCCCATAAAAGCACCCTCTGGGATCCTCCCTGCCTCTCCCTTCCCCTATCCTCTGGTTGACACCCACTTGACCTTGGAAACTATATGTTGAAAATGGTGGAACTCCTGGGTCCCTGAATGACTCTATGGACCAAGACCCCTCCCACTCTTCCCTGCTCTGACTATACTAGGTGCTCTAGTATGGGGGTGCATCTGTTACAGGAGTCAGTGATGCCTAAAGTAACACTGATGAGTCACTGCATATTTTCATCTGGTGTGACATTGAGTCCTTACTCGAAGCAAAGATTTAGATTTTTGGACCAATGGTGTTTCATATTTCACAATAATAGCTTATTAAATGCAAATACTCTTCCCAGTGCCAAGAGCTTTACGTGTCTTATTTCCTTTCATCTTCCTTCCAACTATCTGCTCTGTATCAGTCAGGGAGGGCTGTGTTATGCTGTGGTAACAAACAACCCTGAAATCTCAGTGGCCTAACTCAACAAGGGCTTATTTCTTTCTCATGAAAGTCCATTGAGGGTCTGAACCACTCTCTAGGGAAGCTCTCCTCCATGTATTAGCCCAGTAGTCCCAGTGGCTTTATTCTTAAGGAACCCCCATATTGATAAATGCCCCAAGGGAAGTCTCATACTGGCAATTAAGTTCTTTGGCCAGGAAGTGACACACTTCACTTCCATCATATCCCATTTGCCAGAACTAGTCACGTGACCTCTTCTACCCTCCTGTAACCCTCCCGGAAGAAAAGGGAAACCAATTGGATCAGGAAGGATGGTTGTTATCAACATATTACAAACATGAAGACTGAAACTTAGCTTAAGTTACTTAGACAAGGTAACCCAGCTGGTAAAGGGCAGGTTTTGTTGGGAAGGATGTCACTCAAGAGTGGTCCTTTTATTTACAAGCCATTTGTTGAATTTCTTCTCTGTGTTATAACAAAAAGAAATGAGATGATGTCTTTGTCCTCAAGAATCTTACAGTTGAATGTTAGAGACAAACATGTGAAGTAAGCAGTTACCTGTATTCTGACCAGTGCAGGACATTACACAAGACACTTAGTCTTTATGTAGTGATCCAAGGGTCTCTGAAAGCTTTTGCAAGTCCTTGCAAAACACTTTTTCTCAGGGACGTGAGAATTCTGGCCTGAAATGGACAGTGGGGTGAGAGTCTGAGAGCAGGGTAGGAGGAAGTGAGCACAGTGATGTCCTTGGAATACACCAGTAGGGAGACAGTATTTCTTGATTCATTACCTTATGGATGGACGGTGTTCTCTTCTCTCTGTCCTTGGCTGGGTAGTTAATGGAGCACTGATGTGCTTCGAAGTGTGTTTCGGAGAAATAAATAAAGATCTGTGGTAGAAATGAAGCTGTGTTTTGCATTTTAGTCAGTACAAACGTTCTATCCTGAACCTTACGCAGTGCGTGGAACAGCAGAATGTCTGCTATGGAGTGTTTGTGAGAGAGAGAGACAGAGGGAAGCAGAGAGAGGGAAAGAGAAGGAGAGAAAGAGAGAAAACAGAGAGAGAGAAACAGAAATACAGAGAGTAAGAGAATTTCCCTATTTCAAGTTGTCTCCCAGCTTTTACTGGGATCAAAACCAATAGACAACAAAAATACATTTATTCAATATAATAGAGAATTTAAAATTGTGTTCCTAATTATTAAAATTTTTTTAAATTTAAATTTTTTTCACCCAAAAATGAGAATACTGCAATGATGTCTTTTCTTCTACTTTGGTTTTACCTCCATGTCTTTTAATACTTTATGCCAAGCTCTTTACCTTCAATCCTTTTTAATGCACATGTTCTATGTATGGGTTCATAGAAGCATCCACCTGCTAAGGGATTATGTGGTTGGACTGTTTCCATCACAACTTTGATTTGCCTCAGTC
This sequence comes from Leucopleurus acutus, assembly GCF_964270905.1. NCBI lineage: Eukaryota > Metazoa > Chordata > Mammalia > Artiodactyla > Delphinidae > Leucopleurus > Leucopleurus acutus. Next base: position 33,391,886 of record NC_139158.1, on the reverse strand, counting down.
TGTCGATAATTATATCCAGGTAATTTTGAGTCCTGATACAGGTATGCCAATTCTCCTAATTCTGAGGTCAATGAACAGTTGATCATTAAGCCACACTGATATGCAAAGCCACAATAATAAACACCAAGCAAGGTTAAAAGCTCCCTAAGACATAATCCCTTATGCCCCCATTCATAAACACACAAATACGAAAAAAAAGAGCGAAATACAGTTTTCTCAGTATTACCAAGTCAGAAATGTCACAGGAAGGATGAATAATAAGGACCGTGTCGAAGGACCACTCTTTGTGAAAGCACTTTTGTGGAGTATGTAAAGCAAACCCAAACATAGACCTGCAAGGGAGGTATCATAATTCTCATCACCATTCCAGTAGTGAGACCAGTTGAGTCTTAGAGAAGCTCAGGGAGTTCCCTGAACCCGCACGTCTGACCCAGCACTAGAGCCGAGGTTCAGACCCACATGTTGTTATCCCCAAAGCCCATGCTCTTCCATACATACCCAGTCTCATCTGATACCTGAACGCAATTGAATTTTTGCAAGAAGAGAATTAGAGTGAGCAGAGCCACAGGTCCCTGGGCACCTTGGGCCTTTTGCCCTTCTCTTCCTCCAAAGTAGTCTTTGCAATAGCAAATCTCTGATGTCTTTTAAAGACTATGCTTTGCTTTTGATGAAGAGTGTCAAAAATAATCTAACTTTAAAAGGATACCCCCAGTGTTTCTCCAGCCTCATTTTCTTTCCCCTCCCCTCCTCACGCCTGCCTTCCTTGGTGTGCCGATCCATTTAAAACCACAGACTGAGCACCAGGGGAGTAAAGCCAGAGCCCAGTGGGGTCTCTGTGTGCCTCTGTTGGCATTTCCAGACCTGCGGAAGCCACCCCTCTGGTGGGCTGCAAAGTCTGGCTGTGCTTTAGGATTTACCTCCCTCCAGGGGTGTCGTCCCTTTGCTTTCCTAAGGACCATTATTAAGCATAAGCCCAGCACCCCTGGCCTTCCTCTTGGGTAGGGTGGGTGGTTACCCCTGAGAGTCCTTGTGGGCTGTGTATCTTGGTGCTTCAGTGCTTCTGCCCTCGGCAGCTGGATCAGAGCTCCCGCCCTCAGTCCTGTTGACAGCTGCTTTGGGAAGGAGGGCTCGCCCTTTCCCGCCCGAGCTCTGCCGTGGGCCCCCGACGGCCCAGCAGAGGTGAAACAGACAGCAGGCAAGTGCTGATTAGGGACGGGCCCTTCCTCGCAGAAGGCGGATATTGATCTTTCCATTTGGGTCCCGTTGCCTGTCTATGAAAATACTACGTGGCCTTCTCATAAACAGGTGACCTATTGATTCCCCAGCTGCTGATGGGGCCTCCCCCGTGTGTCCTGCTTAGCTCGTTACGGGGGATGCTCAGCTGTGTTTATGGAGGTCACCTGCAACTGGAGGGAGGTCTAGCTGGAGATGCTCGAACTTTCTAAAAATTGGATGTGTGTCCCAGATTCGTAACTTTGGCATGATGTTCCTCCAGGAAGCAATTGCTGATTATATATCTAACGCAATCAGAGACTTCTCAAGGGTTTCTTTTGCCCCAGGCATTAATAAAAGCCAATCATTCTGACAGAGGCACTTCTGCTCTCCACCCCTGACCCAGGGGACATTTAGCAACGTTTGGAGATATATTTTTGGTTGTCCGAATGGGGGCGGGAGGGAGTGTGGCTACTGGCATCTATTGGGCAGAAGCCAGGGATGCTGCTGGTACATCCTTCAAGGCACGGGACAGGCCCCCACAACAAAGGATTACTTGGCCCCAAATGTCAATAGTGTCAAGGTTGAGAAAACCTGGTATAAGTTATATTAAAATGTACCCAAATTCAATATCAAACACAATTTGAAAGAATTTTTATAATCTTGCTATGGAAGTGAATGAACTCTGAATAACTCATTTATGATTAGCTACTACTTTTCAGCCATCATCACATAAACTTGGAAATTCTCGTAAGAGAAGAAAAAAAGAGCCTACAACTTGTCTTCCAATGTAATAAAATATTTATGACTCCTAAATTTAACAATTAATGATGCTGACATAATGTTACATTTTGGAGAAATATAATTAAGCAGTTATTAATTTCGACTTTGCTACTTGAAATGTTAGACTTTTTTTTTTTTTTTCAATTTTCAAGTGTTACCAGATGTCCTCGGAACTCAAAGTCAGGTGGATAAAAAGTCCTTGAACCCATTGATCCTGGACCTCCCTAATCATGGGTTACAAAATCCATTGCAGTACTTGAGTGATGACATCTCAAGCCAACCTTTGCCTCACTGGCAGAAATAGTCACCCCTCAAAATACCTCTAGTTGCTTCAGGATGTCTTTAAAGAGGCACCACACATGTACTAACAAACCAGTCTACCGACCATCATCAAAAGAAAACTTCTCTTTTGATGGTAGGGTGATGATTTCTGATGTTACCTCTTGGCATTTAGAATACAGCCGTCTTCTTTCCTGGAAGAATCCATCGGGTCTGCTGCTGCCCTCCACCTCTCATCTCACGTCACCGCCCCTCAGTGCCCAGTTCTAACTAGTCCTCTGCATCCTGCTCCTCTGTCAGTAACACTTTTCTGTCCTGCTGCTTCCCATATTCAATATCTGGCCATCTCTCACTCTTTATATCCCCACATCAAGGTCCCCTCTCCTGAGGGACCTCTCTTCCCTGACTTACCCAATCCTGCATTACATTAGGTCTTCCCTCAAATGTGCCTACAGCACCATGCAACTCTATACTTACATATGTGATTATTTTACCAATAACCAATCAAATCCAAGCTTTATGACGTTCTGGAATGTGTGTTGCTTTCTACTTTATACGGCCTGGAACACACTGGGGAAACAAAACATATTGGATGAATGGAGACCTGTATGAACAGAGTGAGGGGATTTGAGTGATCTTAAGAAGGGCATCTGGTGTAGGTGGCTTGAGGAACTCAGCCACAAACACAGAGATGGTCCAGACCTAGAACAGAGGTTCCAAGCATGCAGGGGGTATTGATAAAAACTATGACGTTTGAAGGACTGTCGTTCTCTATGGTTCTAGCTCTGTCTCCCTCTCACCCTCACCCCACCTCTCTCCAGAATTGACTCCATTCTCAGGTAGGTTCTCCCTACTAGAGGGCAGATCACTACCAACAGAGACAGGCATTCTCCACTCAGAACATAAGATGGAAGATGGAGGTGTCCTTTCCTGGTCACGCCCCCAGAAGGAGTGCTGATTGGCCCTGGAATGAATCAATCACTGCGGTCAGGGCCCTGCGATGCTCTGATTGGCCAGCTTGGAACACAGGCACAGCCTCAGGACCAGGAGTTTACCTTCATGGTTTGAGACTAAAGGGGTGGATTCATCAAGCATTTAGCCTGCTGATCCCAAACCAGTGGAATGATACTGGGCAAAGAAAAAACATCTGCTAATTAAACCACCTCACTGCTGAGTTTGGGGAGAGCATCTCACACTAGCACCCATGTACAAACAACAAGTAGTCAATGGAGTTAATAACTAGAACCTTATTAGCTCCCATTTTACATTTCATTGCTTTGCTCCAAGTAATTGTGATTGGGGAGACCATCTTCTTACCTGTCTCCCTTCTAATTGGATTCTCTCCGTTCTCTGTAACTCCTAGATCTTTGCTCTCTGTCTGGTTTAGTCAAGGTAACTAGGCATTTTAAATCACAGTGTAATTTCTGGTAGCTCAGAAAACTGAACTGAAGTAGTAACTTTCAATAGGTCAATTACATTATTCTTCAGCAGCCTGCTACAGCCTAATGAAACTGCAGTTTAATTAGGTTGGTGTGATGCCAAAATAAATGTTTCATCCCCAGCTTGTTTTATTTACTCATTGAAAAGTGGGGGAATCTACAAATAATAGGATTGGAAAATGGTAAAGGTTAATGAGTTTGGCTGCACTTGTTTGTAAAGAAAGACGATTGTGTCATCAGCAGTCCAGTTTGGTAGATGAGAAATCTACAGTGTCAAAAATAAAATAAAAATGATAGTAATAATTTGTTTTAAAAACTTGGGATTCTTTTAAATAATCAATCAATCACAAATACGAAAAGACCATCAGAAGGAAACATAACTAAGTCAGTGTCCTCTGATGTATTGTGTATTCCTACTTGTGGCAAGCATTGTGTTCACTGGAATCACATCCATTTTCTCAATATACTGTAACGGTAGGCTTGTTAGCTGGAGTTTTAGGGCCCAGCAAAGGTGGTGTTCTGAGTGTGATCAAACCACACATTCATTATTTTGCCCTCAGTGAGATGGGAACATGAAAACAGTAGGAAGGCCCTTGAAAATTCAATACTCCAACACAACCCCCAGTTACGCCCAGTCCTTCCACCCTGGGCTAGAAAATGGGAATCCTCACCCAACCTGGCAGGGTAAGTCTGGTGCTGATTACTGAGGGGTTGGGACAAACCAGAATGGTTTTGCCTCCAGCCTCCAGCAGATTCCCCACACTGGGCCATAGTTTCAACAACAGATGAGGATGTTTGGTCATTTTCTTCCTTCCTTAGGCACAGGTTATGCACTGTGTTAGGAACCAGTGACCACTTCCCTTTGCCTTACTTAGATAAAAGGGAATCGGGTACTTATGCTCAAGAAAAAGAGCAAGGGAACAGGATTCCCAATCAGAGAGACACCTGTTGAGGGCTTTGAAGGTGTCACTTCTCATAAATAAGAAGAGGCTCTGCATCTCCATAGGCCTTCATTATACACAGTGGTCAGAACCTTAATCTGAGTCGTCCTCACGCAAAGGAAAAAAATCATCCGTGACAGTGCCGGGAATCCTAGTGCCCTCTGGGGTATTTTTCCTAAGCACCTCCCTAATAGCTAGTCATTATCTGTCCCATCTTAGAGCAGACGAAACCTTTATCGTCATGCATGTGTGTGACATAAGAGATATTTTCGTAGTGCAGTCGTCCAGCATTTTAACCACATGTGCTTTACTGTGTGGGGAGCTCCTTCGTGCTCTTGAAAACTTTGGAATCTTCTCTTCCTTGCTTGGCATTTCCTTTGATTTTATTTCCATTTTAATTCTAAGGTGGACTTGCATTCCCTGTCCCTTTTGAAAAGAAGCATAGATTCCTCCACGTCACACTCGAATGTTTCAAGTCCCATTTTTCATCCTGACATATTTTAGAAGGCTCTTGCCTTGGTGACTTTGAGCTCTGTTAAATTTGCGGCAATGATCTGCGTGGGGTGCTTCCATGCCCTTGACAGTGTGTGTTGGAGCGTTGGTTGCACCCTTGCTGGCCATCACTGTAAAACTAATTTAGATTTTTTTTTTTTTCTCTGCTGATCAGATGATATGGGTAGAAGTCTGTGCCATAACATGGAGAATTTTAGGGAAGTTCTGTAAACTTCCTATACTTGGGAGTATTGCAGACATATATAGTAGAGAATGTATGCAATTCTTTCTCTTATAATTAAAGCGTCTACAGATAGCTTTAAAATAGGTTTTAGAATTTAAGACAGTGAGATACATTTCCCCCAAAAGTGAAATCATATAGTGCAATGTGTAAAACAGGTATTTGTGTATTGAATGGTGAACATTTTTATTTACCTTGAAATTTGTAACATTTGCTTATACATCCATTGTTGAATAGAATGGATCTGTTACGATAAATTAAGACATTTAGAATCAAGTGCTGTGGATGACAGCTGTAGGCAGTTGTATGTGTGTTCAGCCTATAGTATCAGGATAATCCCAATTCACTCAGAAAGGAAGATGGGAGAACCAGCGATTTCTTTTGACAGCCCACCTTGCATCCTCAGGGTATTCTTTATTATGCAGAGATAGCTGAAGAAGAGTTAATTCCTAAGATTCCCACAAAATGAGTCAAACTGGCGGCACAGAATAAGCCAATAGTGATCTCCAGTGTGTCATAACTTTGTGTATCACACATTTGTGACTTTCTATTATTCTTTTACCCATAGATCTCTTTGGTGGTAAATGACATACAACCACCTTGTACTGGCTTAAGAAAACAGAAATATTGGTTTATGTTACAGAAACATCTAGATATATAGCAGGTTTGGAGTAAGGCTGAATCAAGATGCTCAAATGATGTTGCCAGGAGTATCTCCTCCTGCAATTACATGTTCCTCTGTGTTGGCTGTGTTCTCAAGCTGCTCCCTTGAAATGGCAAGATGGCTACCAAACAGGTGCAAACTTTCATCCTACCAGCTCAGGAGCCTGGTGAAAAAGAGAACCTCATTCTAGTGGTTCAGGATAAGTCCTGGCCAGACCTCAGTTGCTTACACGTCCCAAGAAGCAAGGTTTTGGATGAGCCCCACCATTACATATGAACTAATTGCAGGAAAAGGGGAAAGGGTTTCTTCAAGGAGTCTTGGTATTAGAAGCTAGAGGAGTGATGGATAAGTAAAAAAATAGAAGTCTACTGTAGTACAGGTTTTTAATGCAAAAAATATAAAAAGAATATTTTGAGGAAAGAATGTCTGTTCTTTTCAAACATCTTAAATGCAAACCTGTTAAAAAATTAAAGTATAATGAAGACCCATGTATTCACCTGGATTCACCAATTGTTACCATTTTGTGACAAGGACCTTCTCTTTCTGCTCTCTCCCCTGTGTGTATAACACTATTTGAAAATTACAGACACCATGAACACTTTACACCCGAAGACCTCACCATGGATCTCTTAAAAACAGGGGTATTTTCTTATGCAACCGCAATATAATTATTGTTGTTATTATTTTAATCCTGGATACAGTTAAGGAGTATGAACTCCATTTGGTTGTCCTATTTCTCTCTCACCTTTGATCTAGAAAAGTGCCCCACACCATTTTAAAACGTCTTCTGTCATATTGACATTTTGAACAGTCCTGGACAATTTCCTTGTAGAATTTTAAAATGAGGGCTTATTATAATGTTTCCCGGCGATTAGATTTGACTTCCTTGTTGTGTCAGGAGCACCACACAGGTGATGTTGACTATATCCCACTGCATTGTATGGGGCGACACTTCATGTCAATTTGTCCCATTGTTGATGACAGTAAGTTGATCACAGGGTAACTGGCAGCTCTCCCCAGTGTAAGCTAGTCTAGTAATTAAGAAGTAATCTGTGGGCCCAAACTCCTAGACTCCATAAATATCCTCTTCTTCATCAACTTTTCAGCTGTTGAGGATCCTTATTGGAATTGGTTACTACACCAATAATCATGAGATAAGGTCATTCTGTCATTCTATTTATGATAAAAATAAAACCAAATATTGGCTGTATTGCTGCAGCAGAACCATAACACCCAGTTGGAATATAACCGCCAGAAAAGAAAACACACTTTGATAGTATTTGGCAAAAATTATTAGAACTCTACCTGTAGCTACGTCATGAGTTGAAGAAAAAGATTGGTAATGACTGTGGTTACAACTCATTCCACTTCTTCTAACAGTGTTTGGCAGACTAAGAAGTAGTTCTAAGGCTTGGTTGAGAACCCCTTTAAAAAGAAAGTAAAAACACAAAAGTAAAGAGAAAAGAGGCAGCTGGAATAATGACAGTTGAGAGAAGAATGAAAGCGTTGAATGCATGTCGCCATTTTTTTCCAGCATTAACTACTACCTCAAATGGAGTACGGAGAACTTTTATTTTACATCCACGTGGCATATTTAAAACTAGCCTTGTTTAGAATTTCAAGAGAGGCTGCTTTTCCTTTGATTTGCTTCGATTACCTTTCACGATCCTCAGAAATTGTACTTTTCTCTCCCTTTCAGACTAAGAAAGTCCTTAGCCAAATGGCCTGAACCATTGGGTTTGCCTGCAGGTGTCATTTCATTTGTGTCGTTTCTTTTTCCTCCCCTGGGGTTTTTCAATAGTGCTTCCTTTCAATCAAAAGCTAATTTTCTTTGTGTGTGTAGGTGGTGTAGAATTCCAAGCTTTTACACAGTAGCAGGCCTGTATTTGATGTACCTGGTTCAGAGACAATGGTCCTTTATAGCTTTCTCGAGTAAATCAATGAAAGCCCCGCGTGACTAGTTTGTAACTCATTTAGCAGAGAGTTCTACAGGATTATTTCACAAAGCAGTTCTCAATTTAAGAAGCTAAATTGGCTTTATTGTGCCTAGCTGGAGGCCTCTTCATCTCTGAATTCAGAGGATATTTACATGCTTGCAAGGAATCTTTCTAGAAAATGAGAAGGGGGACTATCTGCAGGTGTACATTTCCTCAGCTTCCTCTTTGCTATCACCAAAGGGTCTTGGGATGGTTGGATTAGAATCAGTGAGAGCATTTGTTTCATGTTGCAGAAAAGTGAATGTCATACTAGTGGGTGCATTTCTATGGCAAGAATCACGTAACTCTTTAAGAATTGACCGGTGGCCTAGTGGGACATGCATTCACACATTTAGCTCCGTGTAATGATTAAGATGAAAGAACCTGGCGTCAGACTGCATGAGTCCAAATGCTGGCTCTCCCACGTCAGCATTTTCTTGACCTTGAGTAGTTGCGCAACCGCTCTGAACTTGGTTTTGGCATTTGTACGAAGTGGATGAGTGTAATTGTGTGCTAGTCAGGCTGACCCAGGATGTGTTGTAGTTACAATCAGCCCCATAGTTCATTAGCTTCAAATAACGACGGTGTGTTTTTCATCAACTCCATGGGCTGTGCCCCATGTCTTGGACCCAGACTTACGGAGAGGCCACCGTTTAAATGATCATTGGTCACCTCAGCAGAGGAAAGAGTCTTCCAGAGGGTATAGTGCCAAAATTAATGCTCAGCGAAGAAGTGGTCCCATCAGTTCTGCTCAAAACTCATTGGCCAACATGGGTCATTGAGTACTGCCAGACCTCAGAGGGTCAGGAATTGCCATCCTCGCACATGACCAGAGACGGGCAACTCACAGTAACAGTGATCAGTGAGCCAGATCTGTTGGTCCATCACTGCCACACAAACCTATCTCATGGCTTGTTAGGAGGCTTAAATGAGATAATTGATGGAAAACGTTTAGCTTAGTGTCTGGTCACAGAGTAAGTGCACAAAAAAATGTTAGTTGTTGCTATAGGTATCATCATCTGTTTCCGTTCATCCTGTCTCTTCCTGACAATGATGATGTAGAAGCATGGGGCTTTTGAGGACGATAAAGAGTGTTTAGAATTCCTAGAGCCCCACTCCAACATTTCAGAAATGAGGAAACAGTGGCCAGAGATTGAGTCACAATTATACTAAAACACCTAGAATAGAACCCAGATTTCCAGCCTCATAGTTCAGGGCTGCTTTCCTTTTGCCTCCTTTGGCAGGGGTAGCGCCAGTAAAAAAAATTAAAAATGGATGACCGTCTCTCATCTTCAGAATATGTCTCTATTTCCATAAGGATTATATGTTATTGATTTGCCTGTAACACTTGGTCTTCTCTGCTTTTGCCTAGCCGGCTCCCCCATCCTTTGGATTTTGGCTAAGACATCATTTTCTCTGGGCTGTCATCTCTGACACCCCAGCCAGACCAAATGAAACCCCGCTTTGAGATGTTTCAGGACCGCATGTGCCTCTTTTTCTAGCATGAATGGCAGTTTCAGCTTGTCGTCTGTTTGTGAGATTAATTCATTGATTTCCATCTTCCTCATGAGATTTTTTAGCTTCCTTGAAATGACTTAATTTTGGTTCACCATTAATTCCCAGAAGTAGTATAGTTCCTGGCACCTAGAAGGTACTCAATAAATATCTGTTGAATGAATGGATGAGTGAATGAATAGATAGATAGCATTTTGTTGGCAGCACAATTTTATCTCCTTCTTTGAGGCATAGATGGATTTACACCTACACACAAATACACGCAAACCCACACACACAAAGCCACATGCTCTCAAAGTCCAAAACACTTTAGAGCCATGGTTTTGAGAATATATGTACATGGTAGAATTAGATATACCCATCTTCCGGAACAGAAGGATATGGGCAAATTCAATATCCAGATACCCCAAATGATCCCTTGCTATTTCTTGTGTCCCTTTGGGTACCACTTCTGCAACTCCTGGCTTCGAAGAAGAAAGTGTGTGATGTATGACAGTGGTTCTCAGACTGGGAATTCACAGATCCATAACATTTCTTTTTAAATTGAAATATAGTTGATGTACAATATTATGTTAGTTCCAGTTGTGCTACATAATGATTCAGCATTTGCTTACATTACGAAATGTTCACCAGGGTAAGTCCAGTAACAATCTAGGCTGCCTTTTGGTTCTCTCCCACATTTTAATTAATTAATTTATTTATTTTTGGCGGTACACGGGCCTCTCACTGTTGTGGCCTCTCCCGTTGCGGAGCACAGGCTCCGGACGCGCAGGCTCAGCGGCCGTGGCTCACGGGCCCAGCCGCTCCGCGGCACGTGGGATCCTCCCGGACCGGGGCATGAACCTGCGTCCCCCGCATCGGTAGGCGGACTCTCAACCACTGCGCCACCAGGGAAGCCCCACATTTTTATTTTTAAGAAAATTTACGGACAGATCTAAAAAATAAAAACGTGGGAGGGAACCAAAAGGCAGAATAGAACTACCATCGTGCTGTCTTTCCCAATAAAGGCAGTCCACTCCTGCATCATAATTTCATAAAACAGATGAGGACAGTTTAAGGTCATAGAATTAGCAAGGCCGTCACCTCAGAGTAAACCATACTCCTTCTTCCTGAAAGGACAGTTGACTCCCTTATACCAAATTGTTCTCTAGACATGAAAGATGTCAATCAATTTATTGTTTAGCTATTCCTTAATTTTACAGAGGGCTGGTACAACTTGCTTGCAAACCCTTTGTCGTCCATGGGCCAGTGTTGGGAACACAGTTGTATTTGAGTGCAATTATTGTCATAGTAAACACCACCAGTTTGGTGGCTTAAAGCAAGACAACTGTATTATATCACAGTCCTGTAGGTCAGAAATCTGGGACAATGGTTTGGATGGATTCACTGCTCTGGGTCTCACAAGACTGGAATTGAGGTATCAGATGGTCTGGGAACTTACCAGGAGGTTCTGAGGGAGAATCTGCTTCCAGATTCATTCAGGTTATTGGCCAGACTCAGTTCCATTTGATTGTGGGACTGAGGTCCCTGATTCCTTACCAGCCGTCAGCCAGGGATGGTGCTCACCTGCTGGGGGTCACCCACATCCCTTGGCTTGGGGCTCCCTCCATCTTCAGTGCCAGCAGTGATGGGTCAGGTCCTTCTCCTGCTCTGCTCTCCCCCTCTGCCTCATCCCTCTTACCTACTGCCAGGGATTGCTCCTTTTGTTTAAGGTTTTGTGTGATGAGATCAGACATAATCCTCTGTCATCTCCCTGTTTTAAGTTCTGGAGACTTATTTATATCTGAGTCCCCTTTGCCATGTTACACAACATATTCACAGGTCCCAGATATTAGGGGACCACTTTGCCTACCACAACAGGTGAGATGCAAGGCTGAAAGGTTGCCCTTGGCCGCTAATACAGGAAGCAATGGGTTCCCCATTTTTTTCTCTGTGTCAGTAACTGATACACATGCATGCATTGCACCATCTACGTGAACTTTGCAGGTGCAGAACTATAACAGCCATACATATAGCCAACACTGGAGTCCTACATGGATGTTTGGATGAAAATGAATGTGAAGTAGTAAGTACCATGATTATACTTGGGTTTCTTTCCCTAAGAGTGGGTACACTACATAGTATATAATAAATACATAATGATTGAAGGAACTATATGTTCAATATATTGAGCAGAGCCCCCTCTATAACAAACAGCGGGGGCTCTCCCTGCCTGAGCCTCTGGTGGTGAGGCAAGGAGGGTAGACCTCTCATGAGTTGGGGCTTCTAGAAACTACACCAGATCTTTTAGTCTCAGTTGCTGCAACACACACAGTGGATGCTGAAGTCCTTATCTACATCTTTCTGGTAATGTCTGTTCTCTCTACTGCTCAGTTTCTATCCTTAATTTGTGTTATGTTGAACTGGAAAATTGCCCAGAAGGCAGGGTCTATAGTTCTAAATACAGAAAGAGATGTAGTTTAAATGGACTAACAAAAGGCACTATGTAAAGTCAGATTAGCAGATCATCGTGTATACACAAAAATCTTTTTGAAGGAATTCGTACCCTTAGATCAGAAAATACGCCGGCTTTGTGAAACTGGGTTTTTGTGTTTGTAACTGGTTCAACTACAGGTAGAGAATCAACTCACATTCTCAGTGTCCTGGGTGATTTCCTAACCATCCTACTATCTAATCATGTAGTTGTTAATTATAAAGCTGGACATTTTTGTACTGTTCCATATACATGAAATTGGAGATTCAGAGAGTTTAGCCACAGATCACAGGGCGGGAAGAGTCACTAAGTCTGTATTTCAAGTGCATCTCTCTGACTTCCCTTTTTGCTGTTCTTTGTTTAGCTTTGCTTTGCAATATATCAATATAGGAAAAATGAAAGAATAATGGCTACTATTTTCTAGGCTCCAATGGGGTGATTGACAGCAGGCTGTATACATATTATTTATAATCATCTTCCATGACGAGTAATTTTATTCTCACCTTGCATATGGGGCAACTGAGGCTTAGCTCCTAAGTGATGGAATCTGCCTGCCTGTCTGACCCTGAAGCCCAGAGTCCTCTAAGACTCTGTGTGTGTGTGTGTGTGTGTGTGTACACACACGCACACAGGCACACGTGCAAGCACACACACACAGAGACCTCCCCAGGCAGATTTACCCTGGCAGTTAATGTTGAGATTCCAATTCTCTCAATCACCAAGGCAAGTCGCTGGCTTGCTTTACTCCTCCCGGGTTTAGCGAGCGTGGGATTGTGGATGGAAAGCAGGGACCGGCCCTTCTCATGTGTCCTTCTGGCTCCACTGCATCCTTACGTGTTCTCCGGCATAAGTTGCTCAGTATTCAGCGTGAGTTCATCAGGGGTCATTGCAATGAGTTTAGGTTTTAACGAAAGGATTAAAATAATCTAGAATCACAGAGCAGGGAAATGATCAGGCTTTCATTTTTCTCATGAGCCTCCTGATTACCTTAAGGGGAATTTTCATTTTGGCAAGAGTTTACCTTTAATGAAATTTTCCGGTCTCCCTTGTAATAAATGGAGAGTTGGGCCTCAGGCTGGTGGTAGGATCTAGCGAGATGACTCACATTATTTTGTTGGGGTTGCTTTTATTTTTATAGTTACCTTCTCTTTATGATCGCGTTCCTGGTTCTTAATTTATGGTAGTACTACAGAAGTTCCCTTTTAATTAAAAAAAATGTATGTGAATGAAAAATTGAATTGTTTAGCAGAAGTAAGGTTTGATTTTATTTTTCTTTATTTGACAAAGGCGTGCCGTTCAATAGCACTGGAACATGTCGTAAGAGTAATTGATTAGTAAACAGAAAGGCAGGTGGTGTGAACATACGTCAGATTTTAGATGAGGACCACAGATATGGCAACACTGGAAAGGCGGTCCATGAAGGAGGGAGATTTAGGGAACATTTTTAGGGTGTTTGTCTCCTACTGCCTAGCTTTTTACTGGGATCGCAGACACCACGCTACCCCACTGCTTTTGTTTAATTTGGCATTTGCGATCAGTCTTGCACATTGGAAGACTGTGGCCTCCCTCCTCCAATGTTACAGCTTGGATTGAATATTTATTAACTACCCAGGGAACATAAGACTGTTTGAGGGCACTTGAGTTGATCTGTATCCACGGAATGAGTCCTCATCGTATTGAAGTGGAGAAGTAATTCATAAGGAATGACAGGACCTTATCAAGAACAGATAGAGGCAAATCCTTAGTCTAGTGAGAGGGTAAAGTGCCCAGGAAGGTGCAGTCAGCAAATAAAAAACAATTTTCCGTTCTGGTAAATGAAGGAGGAAACGTGGCATTCAGGATTCACAAGAACAATCTACACAGCCGTGCCCGGTGCTCCAGGAAAGCAGGCTGACCAGAGATTTCATTTGTTCATAGCAATGTCATGAGAAAAAGCAGAGTGCACATGTGATTGTAAATGGCAGCTGGCTGTTAATTTCGGGTTAGGGTATAAAAGGCGGTGGTGCCCTCTGTGGCTTACCAGACAGTAAATACTCCAGGTGAAGAGGCTGCTCGGCTCAAGTAGATTGTGGACACGTAAGGATGAAGGACCCATGACCAGATCTTCTGATTTTCCAAGAAAAGCCCAATATCTACGTTTTTAAGGTGAAATCTTCCTATTATCCATTTTTAAACTGGGCTATTTGTCTTTTTTGTTATTGGGTTTGAGTATTGAATTATAAGGGTTCTTTATGTGTTCTGGGTAGAAGTTTCCTTATCCCATATATGATTTGAAAATACTTTCTCCAATTCTGTGGGTAGCCTTTTTACATTTTAGATGGAATTGTTTGTAGCACAAAAGTTTTTGTTGTTGTTTTTTAATTTGGTCCAATTTATTTTTTTCTTTTATTGCTTGTTCTTTTGTGGTCATATCTAAGAATACATTGCCTACACTCAAAGTCTCGAAGATTTGCTTCTATGTTTTCTTTTAAGAGTCATATATTGTTGGCTCAAATATTTAAGTCTGTGATACATTTCGAGTTAATTTTTGTGTGTGGTGCAAGATAAGGGTTCACCTTTATACTTTTGCATGTGGCTATCCCGTTGTCCCAACACCGTTTGTTGAAAACACTGTTCACTCCTCATTGAATTGTCTAGGTACTTCATAGTGATTTTGACACTCTGGTACCTCTTTGTGATGGTCTGCTTGGAAACTTTCATTATGTCAGGGTGTATTAATTCTCTCATCTAGCAAAAAATAAGGTTCTACCAAAGAAGTCCTACTCTTGTGTCTGCCTTTTTCACTCTCTGCATTGACCTTAACTCTGTGACAAGGGACAGGTAACTCTTAAAGAGGATGGAACTGCAGAATACAAGGCTAAGCTGTAAAAACAACTTACTCTTTAATAGAGTGAGTTGCTTTTAATAGACTTTCTCATACGTTGTATATAAGTGACTTGGATTATCATAACTTAAATAGAACTGATTCTAATAGAGTCTGTTGCGTTGCGTATCTGAGCTGGGCTCTGAGAAAAGGCATTCTCCCTTCTTGGATATGTATGTATAGACCCACATATAAAACACACACACACACACACACACACACACACACACACAGAGTGTCCCCTGGTGTGCAATATCATCTCCAGTTGAGAACTGCTGACATAAATATGGTTTTATAGAGATAAATAGATATGGATGTAAAGATATGTACTTATAATATGTTCATACACACACACATACACACAGCTTTAAATTCAGCATGGGCAGCTACTGCTTTCTGACACTGGTGTAGTTTTCTTAATGAATGGGCTTTCAAGAGGGAAACTTAACTGCACAGGCTTTTTTCAACTTGATGAAAATCTGATTTTTTTGCCCCCTACAGTGGCCGTTTGTCATCATAACTGCAACTAGGAATACCATGTTCTTTTCTTTCCTTTCTCTGGAGAAATTGCAAAAGTTTACATCCATTGTATAAAATGTCACCCAGTCAATTTTATCAATTATTAAGGAAAATTCTTTAATCTTCATATAGACTCTAGCATTCAAGTGTAGCCAGAGAAGTAGGTTGGTGCATATTCATCCAGGCTTTTTATTTATTTGTTATTTTGTAGTAAGTTTTTTTTTTTTTAACATCTTTATTGGAGTATAATTGCTTTACAATGTTGTGTTAGTTTCTGCTGTATAACAAAGTGAGTCAGCTGTATGCATACATATATCCCCATATCCCCTCCCTCTTGCATCTCCCTAGTAAGGTTTGTCATTTGTATACCCCAAAGCCATCCTGTCCTCTCCCTTTCTTTCTCTACCTCCCATACCCACCTAGAAAAGCCAGATCCTCAGTACTGCAGCCTCCCTTACAACTAGGGACCCTGTCCCCTATCAGTTCTGGCTGATAAGGCGTCAAGAAGTCCATAGAAAGTATGGGCAGATTTTCTTCCAGTTTAATAGGAGAAATCACATAAGAAGCTCATCTTTTGCTGTGCTATTGCCTGCTTCTTGCCTTTGGATATTGTGTTGATGACTGGAGCCACCATGGTCACCTTGGTACCAGGAGGTGAATCCTTAGGATGTTAAGCCTGTTGGACTAAAGGTGGTGGAACAGAAAGGTGGGAAGAGCTTGGGTCCTTGAGAGCCTCTGAGAGTTGCCGAGAAAGCCCGGGACTGTCAATTCTCTGGATTTTTTGTTTAAGACATAATTAATATCCTGACAGGTATGGTCACTGTTGGTCAGGTTTGGCTTTCTGCAACGTGTAGCTAAAGGCATCTTTACAGATGTGTCTGCACACATCCAAACACGTACATATTCACATATTTACATGCTCATACATTTTCTTTATGCAGTACATATGTCCACAGATATGGAGGGTTTTTGAATGTGGCCGGATTGCACATAGTTTTTAACTTGCTTTTAAATTCCCGTGTATGCTAAGACACCTTCTCTTGTCTGGAGATAAAATCTTAACTTACTATTTTGAATGACCGCACATTAAGTATGGATGTGGCTTATCCAGCCATTCTCCTACTAATAAACATTTCGGTTGACTTTATTGGCCATTACAAGTAATGATGCAATCAACATCATACAACCAATATTCTTGCCATCTCCCAGCAATTAATCTTTAGAGAATAAACAGAGAAGATGAGACGGGTCTATACAAAGATGATTATCCCAGGATTAAGCATAATGGCGAAAAATTAGAAACACCTTAAATGTCAATATAATAGGACTTATTAAATAAATTATGATATATACATATGATCAAACAGTATGTGGCCATTCGGAGTGATGGTTTTTAAGAATATTTTTAGTGTCAAAGGAAAACTTCACAATAAAAGAAAGAAAGCCATATATCAAAACCATAAGGTATTATCATATTTATTATATTTACAGCATAGGGTGAAAACCTGAAGACCTATCTAAAAAGGTTGTCAAACCCAGGTCCTTGTGCCTGATGCACAGGGAAGCCAAAAAACCAAAATGTCAGGGTTTGGAGCTAAGAAAGATTTATTGCAGGACCAAGCAAGGAGAATGGGTGGCTCATGCTCAAAAGACCCAAACTTCCCAATAGTTTTCAGGGAAAGGTCTTTATAGGCAAAACTTGGGGGGAGGGCTGCAGGGTGTGTGACCTTCGTCTCATTGGTTGGTGGGGAGGTAACAGGTTGGTGACCCAGGAATCTCAATTATCAGTCTTCTGGTTCCAACCAGTCTGGGGTCAAGTGCTTGTGCTCAGCCTGAAGTCACCATCCTCCACCTGGGTGGGGCCCTTCCTTCCTGGAGAAGAACTCAGAGATCTGTGTCAGATTGTTATGCACATGCCCCAGGAGGACCGGGACCCACCCCATGCTGCACTGTTGTTTCTTGATGCCTTTCCTTTGTTTCTGCATTCCCTCACTCCTCTAATTAGTAGCTGACTCTGCCCTTTGCAACCCAGGGAAGGTCTAGGAGACTGAAACCTTTTTCCCACAGATAAGAAATGGGGGACACAGAAAGGCTTTTGTGCTTCGGAGGCCCCCACAGGGTCCTGCTGGGTTTCAAAAATGTTAATGGTGGTTCTCTCTGGGAGATGATGAATACTTATAAATGTTTTCCTTTATACCAGTCTGTATGTCCCAAATAATCTGACATGAATGTTTGGCATTCTCCGTGGCCTTGTAGTGAATAATTTTACTCTTCCAACCCAGTGTTCACATCAAAGCATGTTTCAAATCATTGCACAGAACCTGAGTACTGATGACTGCACTGTTCTTGCTGCCCTACAGAAGTTTAAATAAGGCAAATCTGCATTTGTTGAATGCATTTTAAATTTGCAATTGGCCAGAGGTCCTCTAGTGGTTATATGTATTTGTGCAATTGTGACTCCAGACATAGAAGTAGCATCTTCTTGTAGAAACAGAATTTGAGTTTCAGTGACCTCAAGCTAATCAAGATCTTCCCCAAATATTTCCCAGTCCCAGACTTTTCCTTGCTTGTGAGTTAAAGTCCTCTGGGGATATGCACCATCCATCTCAGAATCCCCTGCTTACCTCAGAATAACAAGGAACCTTTACACACAAACACAAAACTACTAAGCAACACACCTAAAAGGCTCAGATACTAATGAGGCAGCAGGAGAGCCTAATGGTTAGGGACTTCCATTCTCCAGCCAGCAGGGGGCCTCCTACCACTTATTACCTGCAGAGACTCATCTTTTTCCTACATAAATGGTGCTAATCCTAATACCCTTTTATCTTAGTCCACTCAGACTGCTCAAAAATACTGTAGAGTGAGTGGCTTATGAACAGCAATTCCTTTCTCGCAGTTCTGGAGGCTGGAAGTCCAAGATCAAGGCACAGGCAGATTTGGTGCCTGGGGGGCCCCATTTCTTGTTCATAGAGCTGTCTTCTTACTGTGTCCTCAGATGACAAAGGGAGCTCTCTGGGGTCTCTCTTATAAGGGCACTAATCCCAATTATGAGGGTTCCACCCTCATGACCTAATCATCTCCCAAAGACCCCACCTCCTGATACCATCACATTGGCTCTTAGGATTTCAGCATATAAATTTGGTCAGGGGACACAAACATTCAGTCCAAAACACCCCTAACAGGTGTCACTAATACTACTCAGTGTCAGTATGGCAGAGTGGTTAAGAGCAGGTCTGTACAGGGGCAAATCCCAGCTGCTTATCTCCTAGCTAGGTCATCTTGAGCAGGTACTTTAACACAGCTCTCACATCTGCATTTTTCAGATGCAGGTAACAAGAACTCTTAGCCTATGGAGCTGCGAACGTTCAATGCGTTACCACTCGTAAAGCAACTAGATTGATACCTAGCATATAGTAGGTGTCCAATTAGTGTCACTAAGTGTCAGTCAACGACATTGACTAAGAGAATGCAAGCACAGTGTTGAACACGACCCAAGCACGTGGTACTGTATGCAAAATGTTATTATATCATCATCTTCCCCCCAAAAGTCCAACACCTGGCTGTCATTGCTGAGGTGTTGGTACAAACAGGAAAGGAGTTTGGGGGTCCCTTCCTTGGCTCTCTGGTCTCATCTCCCTCATAGGATCCATGACCCACGTTGGTGGGACACAGACTCTGGTTACTTTTCAGTTCCTCTCCAAGACAGATTTTCCTTGAAATGAATGATGGTGCTGATGGACAGGACATCCAACAGACAGAATTCCTGGAGCTTTTGTTCTCCTTCCTCCCCACGCCCCTGTCAGGAGGCCGCTCTGCTAAGCAGCCTGTCACATGTTCTGTTACAATCATCTTTTAACAATCATGTTTTATTATAGCTTTCAAAAGATGACCTCTCGTTCTGCACATTCGTGTTTGTAGAGGACTTCAGGCATTCTGAAAGGAAACAGATAGCAGAGTCTCCAAACCCTCTATTTGCTTCAGCTGATAAGTGCTCTGGCCAGAGACGAACACTGCGGTGATTACAAGACGTAATTTACTACAAAAGACAGTTAATATTACTTACAAACCTGTCATCAGTTCTGGGGAAATCAGAGCCGAAAAAAGGAATAGGACAAATCTGAATCCACCTAAATATTTCGGTCTGATAGAATTACAAGTTTATAGATTTACCGTTTGAGAAACAGCCCCGTTATGAAACATTCATCCTCGCAGACAGACAATATAAGCAACAAGCAAGATTATATCCCTTTATGTGGATCAAGGACACAGGCAGTGTGAGAAAGAAAAGAAAAAAAAAATCCCTTCAGGGGAACTTAAATGTTGCTCATGTGAATTATACCTGGGGCTATTAACTGGGGAATTAGATTTGTGAAAAAGCCTCTAATACGACTAAACAAAGTTCCTCAGGTAATACTCTGAATCAGAAAAATGTGTGAAAATACAGCTTCTTAAATGTGATTATAGTCAGAGCTGTAGTTACTCCCTGAGAAAGGGCGTTGAAAGTAGGGGAATGAAAGGAAAAAAAAATGTTTGAAAACTTTTGTGTCAGACCAGAAATTATAGCGTAGCAACAGCTTAGGGATTTAAATAACCCCGTTAGCCCAATTCTGAAGGCTTTGTGCTTTAAACTGAAGAGAAGAAAGGAATTAGAGATTCAATTTAGGACTTTTTTTGTGGATTATGAAATGGAGGAGTCATTTTGACTGACTAATTGAGCAAGGATATGATTCCAACTTGGGTTGTCATTTGGAAGATAACAGCTTTGGCATTTAAGCTGCTTTGGGGGTACCTTCTCTGATGGGCTTTCATGAGAGTTTCTTGTTCCGTTGCTTATTATTTCCTGGAGATTAAGGTGAGAGTCTTGGGGCTTTTGTTGGTAGCACGGTCAACGCTGAGAGGGTCATGAGTCAGTCTTTGGCACTCCCCTTCCCTGCTGTAGGGACCCTAAGGGAATTCCAGATGCAGGGAGCAACACTAGGATAGAAATCTCAGGAACACTCCGTAGTAGCTTTGTGAGCTCTCCATCCCCGAAGTCAGCTCTGGTACAAAGCTTTAAGGGGATGTTTTTAGTCTTCCTCCTGTCCCCAACCTGAGCCTTCGGCCCAGGTCACACAGGCACAGGCACAGGTATGTACACAGAGAGATGAGATCAGTGGCTCCATCTTAACTTGCCCTCCCAGATGTATTTGTTGAGGACAAGAGAGAGAAAGTGGAAAAGATGTGGTTGGGTTTTACCCAAGCAGCGCATGTGAGAGAGGCCAGGGGTCATGCCTTTTAAAGCACAGTGACCTTGCTCTCCGTATTTAAAATGGATAACCAACAAGGACCTACGGTATAGCACAGGGAACGCTGCTCAATATTCTGTAACAACCTAAATGGGAAAAGACCTTGAAAAAGAATAGATACATTTCTATGTATAACTGAATCACTTTGCTGTACACCTGAAACTAACACAACATTGTTAGCCAACTATACTCCAATATAAAATAAAAAGTTAAAAAAAAAAAAAAAGCACAGTGACCTTGCCAGCTGGTCACATCATTAACTTAGACTCTTCAGATAAACAGCTATTCTCTCCTAAGGCGAGGGACAGGGGACCAAGAAGTAAAGTGAAAACAAGCAGGGCTTGACAGGGGGAGAGGAATGGATTCCATTTCCCTTCATTGTTTATTTCTTAAGCTCTTTGTTGGACATTTGTATATTTTCTTGGGAGAAATACCTATTCAAATGCTTTGCCCATTTTTAAATTGGGTTTGGTGGTGGTTGTTGAGTTTTAGGAGTTCTTTATATATTCTGCACCTCAGTTCCATATCAGATATATGACTTACAAACATTTTCTCCCATCCTATGGTTGCCTTTTCACTCTGTCCTTAGTGTCCTTTGATGCACAAAAGTTGTAAGTTTTGATAAGGTCCAGCGTGTCTGTTTCTTTTTGTTTGTTTTCTTTTTCTTGCCTGTGTTTTTGGTCCTAAGCTGTTTAGAAAAACAGCAGCAAACTGTTATTTGCCTGAATCCAGGGTGCTCTCTCCAGAACAGGAAGGGAAGTTCAGCTAAATCTCATGATTCAGTGGTTAGACCTCCAGCTGGCAGGGGAGATGAGCAGTGTGTGCTGAAACCCAACTGCTGACCCCCGAGATGCCATGATGTTCTTGCAAGAAGGCCACCGGCAGGGGGAATGTACATGATGCTGGGAGGCCAGGCTGGGACTCCTGGGAGAAGCTTCTCTCATCCAGTTCCACTGGCTTCTCTCCAAGGTGGTCAGGGACTCACTGATGCATGGACAGCTCATATGTTCATCTGTGAACCACATCCGCTCTTAAGAGGAGCTGGAACTGCATTTCTCCTGATTCCACTCGCTGTTTTCTCCCGTCTGTGGGTTTCTGTCGCCATCATTCAGCACTTAGAAAATTGTCGAACCTTAGAACAAAAAGACAACTGAAGCCCTCCCCCATAATATGCAACTAAAAATCACTGAAGCCTGGAGTGGTTAAGACTCCTGCCCAAATTCCTGTAACTAAAGTGCAATAAAACCAGAGCTGGACACTAGAAATCCCGACTCAAGACAGTGCTCTTCAAGGAGCCTCACCATTGCGTGAATTTCGTTAAGTGTTTGCTTAGCCTCATACTCTAGTCTCCATCCTAGTGGCAAAAAAATAAAAAGAGTTGCAAGTGGAAAATAATCCTTGCCACTGTGGTCTGAGTTGAATTATTGTTTCAATATGCGATTATCTAGAGAGTGGGCACGGGAAGGTCTGAATCACAGCATCCCTTAGGGCATAAGCCTCATGAACTCCAATGTCCCAGGGCTAAGCTTGGAGCAGAACACAGCGGTTTAAAGGGTCAAGGGGCTGCCTGGCAACGCGGCCCCAAATTACCAGAGCTTCTGAGTTTTTTCACGAGAACACAGAAATTAGATCCTTGTACGAAACATCTCAATTTTTTAATTTAAATTTCTAAAGGAATCGATTTAAAAGCTCTAGTCTGAAAGCCTGTAAGAAAGCAAAAAGATCTGTGCAATGAATATGGACCGTTGATTTGAGGTCCTTGCTCTTACAGCTAGACCTGTGTTTCTCAACATTCACACACATTGGAATCATCTGGAGAGCTTTTTAAAACATTGCCAGTGTTTCAGTCAGCCCGACTCCAGACTAGTGCATCAGAGTCTCTTGGGGTGGGTTCTGGGCATTAGGACTGGTTACAGCTCCCCGGGTGTTTGTAAAGTACAACAGGGTTAAGGACCGCCGGGCTCAAGGCAGTGTCGGCAGACAGGATCCTCTGCTTCCCACCTCTTTCCCATCCATCAGGACATCTGGACTGTGATTGCTGGACATCAGGATGGCCCTAATTTTAGGGTTCACATCTGGGTAATTGGCTGCATTTCTTGTTTCTTGTCCTTTTGGGGGGCATTTTATAGGCACAGACAGATGTCCCTTTCACTTCATTTGCCACGTGACCCTTCTGGAGAGTTTCAATCCCCAACTTTGTGATTTATCCCATCTCTGGAGCAAGTGGGCTATTCAGTGAAGTTTGTTTGTAGCTTCTTAACTTTGATCTCCTTTTCGTCTCTTAGCCTTGGGGTTTCTCCAGCCAGAGAGGATGCTTTGCCCAGCTGCCTTTGGTCTTGTGAATTCGCAGCCTTGCCCTTGAAACACCGGGAGCCCCTGTTGGTTCTTGCGAGCCCTTGAACGCTCCTGTTCTGCACCCATCTGTTTCTGCCTTGACTCCTTGCTGTTTGTACAAACACTCCCCTCGCCTTTCCATGCCAGCTTTTTGGAGTCACTGAGATAACCCCAGCAAGCCTTACAGGAAAAAAAAAAAAAATTGGTATGGACGGGAAACTACCACAGGACAAGATGATCTTTAAAGTAGCTTTTATTTCCCAAAACTCTATGAATCTTGTCATTGATTTTGTCACTTGTGATGATAGCATTTTGGTCATATAAGAAAGTATCCTTAATTTTTAGTGGTACAAACTAATTAGGAAGTAGAAGTGAAATGATATGAACTCTGGAGTTGCTTCAAGCATCTTCAGTATTTTATTATACACACACACACACATAAAATTCTAAGGTCTATGTGATTCCAAGAGTTTATGATTCTTTCTTTCTTGTCACTTAATCTGCTTAAGAATGATGTCACTGCCAAAGAAATGAGTGGATCATCTTTTAAAAACGCATGAGTCATTTCATAATACAGTTAACCAGTCCAATTAGGAAAATAAAAATCCACAATTTCATCTTCGTAAGACGACTAATATTAGCTCTTACAGTTAGCCCTCAGGCGTTGTTTCCATTGTTTTACATACAGTTTGGGTTTCTGCTATATTTACTGATGATATTAGCAGGCACAGACTGTGGACTGGGTCTTGCATTGTGGCCATATCAGCTTTCTAGCTGCTTTGAATTTACAATCATCAATAAGCCCTGAAGAGGGAAACCAGAAGTGACAGCATTTTGCCCAAATGCAATCATCCAGTGGATTTGTCATTGGAGTGAGTCTCTTGCTCTTGCTTGTGCACCTTATAATGCTAAGTGTATTTCTAGTAACTCAGGAATACAAGTGTTGGGGAGAAGGAAAGGCAGAGACTTAAAGAGGTAAACAGAACCTGAGGTGGGGATTATGTAAGGTATGGCTTCTTATTCTCCTTGCATACCATTGCATCAGAAAGCCCTCTCTTCCCAGAATTCACACATCTAGGCAAATGGTTACCTTGACGACTCTAGGGTACCACATTGCTACACTGGTACATTTTTAAGTCTATCTCAGGTCACTGCATTCAAGACCTACTGAATCCTAATCCCTAAGAGGGGAACTCAGGATTCTGGATTTTTAGCAGGCTCCCCAGAGAATCTGTAGGTGGCCTGTCCAGCACCCATCTGACTAAGCATTGGGTGACTATCGGAAAGATGTTGGAATAGACTTTGAATCTTTCAGAAACAATTCTTTTTAATTGCTACAATAATTAGTAAACAGTTGTGTTTATTACAGTTACAATGGAATGGAAGTCTTAGCTTTGATATCCAGATCCTTGAAAATTAAGCATTATTATATAATAATTCATTTAATATGTTACTGTCATCAGGTAAACATTTCCCAGTCATCTAAGCAATTAGGAGCCATTCTCTCTCTTCCCCTCCCTCCCTCCCTCCCTCCCTCCCTCTTCATTTGAACAAGAGCTGCTTTCTCCTTAGCCCGAGCACAGACATGCTTAATGCCAAATTGTAACAAAATATATGTTATTACAGAATAAGATTTTACTGTTAATTCCTCAGAAGCAAACAAAAGTGGGGAGGAGGTTATAAGGGGCTTTGTTAGTTTTCATCTACCTGAATATGATGCCGATCTTTGACCTCTTAGAGGTGTGTGTCAAAGCTCCTTGCCCCCTCTTGACTCTGGTACTCATACATCAACATCCTTTTTCATGACGTTAGACTCCACAACGAGCATGGTTTTTCATAGTCATGTCCCACTGTTCCAGAAAACTGCCAGAGGACACTCAGAGCTGTCCTCTCTCTTCCTCTGCTCTTGTTCCTATCTCAGAGAAGGATGCTTCTTGGGGTACCTTGCCGATGGCTTTTGGGTGCACTTAGACAAGGGGAGGTATAGGTGGAAAACTTGAGCTCGGGAGAAGCCCGGGCTTATTTTTCCCTCTCTCTGCTTCTTGGAGTGTCTCCAGATGCTCCCTCAGCATCCTCCTCCATAGTTCCAGCTCCCCTGGGCAGTGTCTACCATGGCAGGTGGCCCTGGCTCCTGAGCTCTGAAGACACCCCCGCTTCCCATTGACTTTCAGTTTCAAGGATTGTGGCCGCTTTTGAAGACTCCAGTTTCTGTGTTCTCTCACCATCCCCTCTTTGACTCTTCCCAATTCCCTGGGTTAAATTCCTTTAGTTTAAAAAGCCTAGAATTGTTTCTGTTTCTTGCATTACCTTGATATCTACCTCTGAAAAAGCACTCCCTCTTGTACACAAAAGCTTACAGATCTAGGTATTATCACTGGTAAGAATATACTCATTTAAAAAAATTTAATGAACTTTTATTTTGGAATAATTTCAGGCGTACCGTAAGTTTAGATTTATATACCCCTCCCCAATTTTCCCCTAATATAGGCATTTTCCATCATCAGAGTTTATTTATCGAAACTAAGAAAGCAACTTTGCTACCATACTAACTGAACTCCGGATTGGATTCAGATTTCACCGGATTTTCCACTACTCTCCTTTTCTGTGTTCTAGGAGCCAGTCCAGGGCACCCCATTGCATGATCACCACATCTCCTTAACTTACTCTTGGCCACGACAGATTCTCAGTCTTCCCTTGTTTTTCATGACATTGACAGTTTTAAGTAGTAATGGTCAGGTATTATACAAAACGTCCCTGAATTTGGGTTTGTGCGATGGTCCTCTCGTGATTAGATGTGAGTTATAGTTTTGCGGGGAGAAGACCACAGAGGTGAGGTGCCCTTCCCAGTACTTCATGTTAGAAATCACCTGGAATCACATCTGCCAGGTTTCTCCCCTGCGTGGGTACCATTTCCCTCCTTTCCATACGTGATGTTTTGAATGCAGGTAACCAAGTCCAGCCCACGCTCAGGGTGAGGGGAAGTAAGTGGAAGGGGTTTTATCTAGATCTCTGTATTATTTGGAAATTTTAGTAAAGAATATTTGTCTCGGGCTTCCCTGGTGGCGCAGTGGTTGAGAGTCCGCCTGCCGATGCAGGGGACACGGGTTCGTGCCCCGGTCAGGGAGGATCCCACGTGCCGCGGAGCGGCTGGGCCCGTGAGCCATGGCCGCTGAGCCTGCGCGTCCGGAGCCTGTGCTCCGCAACGGGAGAGGCCACAACAGTGAGAGGCCCGCGTACCGCAAAAAAAAAGAATTCTTTTCTTTCATTTTTAAATTCAATTATTTATATATATGAGTGTGGACTCATATCTAGTTGTATCTAGTTGTTTTATACTTTGGGCTATAATCTCAAAGTATTTGTCGTTCAGGTGGTCCAGCTTTGGCCAAGGGGAGCCCTTTCGTGTTGGCTCCTGTGTCCCTTTGACCTTCCGCCATCCCTTTGTGTTGTGAGAATTTCCTTATTTTCTGCACTAAGATATGGTTCATGCACATTTTGTTTCTCCTGTCCCTAGAAATCAGCTGTCTCTCCTAGGATAGGCCCAAATTTTCAAGTGACATTTCCCCCTGCTTTTGTGCCTTTATCACATTCACCAAAAGATGAAATAATGCAATTTGTTCACTCAAGAAGTATTTATTGAGTAACAATTGTATGCCAGATAGCGGACTCCTCCAGTTACATGTTTTTGAATAGAGCAAATACTGCCTCTGCTTTCAAAAATATTAAATAAATACACACGCACACACACATATATACATTATATATATATATATATATATATATATATATATATATTTGTATGTGTGTGTGTGCTGTATATGCATGTGTTCATCTCTAATGAAATGTATTGGCTTCAGTAAGCTTCAGCAGTGCATTGTCACACAGCAGAAACCATTTTTACAAGACCGCTGGAATTTCCATGGGGCTAGCGCAGTTAATTTCCTGGATGTTTGTTCCAGAGGAGTGTTTCCTTAAAACCAAACGTCCAAACTACCAAACTCAATTTGACAAACCAAGCCCCCATGTGGTTCATGAGCAAAGAGATTGGAGGCGGGTGCTGATCTCAGCATCTGTGTGTGTTTTGGAATTCACGGGATAAATACCCTGATACAGGAGCTGTCAGGCCTGATTAATACTCCACTCTCACGCTGCGTGTGCCTTAACCTCTAGGCGTTACACTTGCTGCCTGGGTCCCCCGTGAGGCATCCGTCAGCATCAGCTTTCCCGAAACTCCTCCGCTGAGTGTTTCTCCTCTGTGTCATATGTTTATTTGTCATCTTTGCTAAAGGATTTTCAGTTTGAAAAATAATTTGCTACAAGGATGAACTTGGGAAAGATGGGGAGCAGTTTTGTGGGAATGCCCACGGTGGGGGCCAGTTCATAACACACCCAAAAAGTCCATCGAATAGTGCTTGGCACGAAAGAGCAGAGTAGCTTCTATATGAAGTGGGGCGGTTAGTAGGTTAAACCACCCCAAAACATGTAAACGATGACATCATTTCCATGGAAGGACAATTGATTGTACAGTGGGAACTATGTAACACAATCCTAGTGGTTGCTAGATAGAATATGACATGTTTATCTAATACTGTGGAATACGAGATTATTTTTAAACATGGTGAGGTAGAAATCTAATTCCACCATGTGAAGATAGGTAGGTACAGATAATCCAAATATATGGAAGAATATACATCAATTACTAACCAGAGTTTTCCTTTGAGAAGTAGGTTTAGAAATAACTTTCACCTTCTGCCCTGTAAATGTCTTTATTTTTTGAGGATTTTATGACGAACGTGTAATATTTTGGGGAATCACCAAAAGTATTGAATGCTCGATGTAACATAATATTTTTGTAGACAGTATCATTCAGAAAATGTTCCTTCTAAATAGTGAAATAATTATCATGTCTGATGCCTTTCAAATCACCTGCTACATGTAAGGATATTTTGCATGGATAATAATAATAGACTGAAGATATGAAGAATATCTTCTCTCTAAGTACTCTGTTGGGTGTACTTCCTGCCTGCCAACCATCTTTAAATATCATTCTGAGTGTCAAGAATGAACATCACTGGGGATTTTTCATGATGAATGTGGGCATCTATCCAGGAAGTAGATGGTTATTTTAAAGAATAAAAGCAGATCTGATTGTTTGGATCTGGTCGGTTTTAACCAGGACGGGATAGAGCAGTTACTTGTGGGACACTATAATTAGCGTCCTAGGGCTGATGAACAATAGAAATTTGTTCCCTCACAGCTGTAGAGAGCAGAAGTCCAAAATCAAGGTGTTGGCAGTTTTGGTTCCTTTTGGAGGCTTTGAAGAATCTGCCTTCTCTCTTAGCTTCCAGTGGTTTCCCTCCAGCCCTTGAAGTTCCTTGGCTTATAGAAGCATCCTTTCAATCTCGGCCTCTGTCTTCATGTAGCATTCTCCTCATGTCCCTGTCTTCACATGGTCATTATCGTATAAGGACACAGTCATATTGGATTAAGGACCCACCCTACTCTGGTATGACCTCTTCTTAACTGATTACATCTGCAATGACCCTATTTCAAATAAGTTCACATTCTGAGGTCCTGGGGGTTAGGACTTCAACAAATCTTTTTGCTGTTAACAGACACTTAAAAGATATAGATGCCTGGATCCCCGCTGGAAACAAGAGCAAAAATAAACAAATGGGACCTAATTAAACTTAGAAGCTTTTGCACAGCAAAGGAAACCATAAGCAAAATGAAAAGACAACCTATGGAATGGGAGAAAAGATTTGCAAATGGTGCACCCAACAAGGGATTAATTTCTAAAATATACAAACAACTTATACAGCTCAATATAAAAAGCAAACCACCCAATTGAAAAACGGGCAGAAGACCTAAATAGACATTTCCCCAAAGAAGGCATGCAGATGGCCAAAGGGCACATGAAAAGATGCTCAACATCACAAATTATTAGAGAAATGCAAATCAAAACTACAATGAGGTATGAGCTCACACCGGTCAGAATGGCCATGATCAAAAAAGTCTGCAAGTAATAAATGCTGGAGAGGGTGTGGAGAAAAGGGAACCCTACACTGTTGGTGGGAATGTAAATTGGTACAGCCACTATGGAGAACAGTATGGAGGTTCCTTAAAAAAGTAAAAATAGAGTTACCATATGATCCAGCAATCCAACTCCTGGGCATATATCTGGAAAAGATGAAAACTCTAATTCAAAAAGATACCTGCACCCCAATGTTTGTAGCAGCACTATTTACTATAGCCAAGACATGGAAACAAACTTAAGTGTCCATCAACAGATGAATGGATAAATATATATATAATGGAATATTACTCAGCAATAAAAAAATGAAATAATGCCATTTGCAGCAACATGGATGGACCTAGAGATTCTCATACTAAGTGAAGTCAGTCGACAGAGAAAGGCAAATATCAGGATATCACTTATTTGTGGAATCTAAAAAATGATATAAGTGAACTTATTTACAAAACGGAAATAGACTCACAGACATAGGAGACAAACTTATGGTTACCAAAGGGGAAAATGGGGGAAGGATAAATTAGGAGCTTGGGATTAGCAGGTACACACTACTATATATAAAATAGATAAACAGCAAGGATCTACTGTGTAGCACAGGGAACTATATTCAATATCTTGTAATAAAAATAATCTAAAGAAAATGTATACATATAACTGAATCACTTTGCTGTACATCTGAAACATTGTAAATCAACTATACTTAAAAAAAAAAAAAAAAAAAGATATAGATGTCTGGATCCCAGCTGCTCAATCCAGTTATTTGCAGTTGGGACCCAGACACAAGCATTCCAAGAAATAACATGTGATGAATTACAAGGTCTGCTAGTCCCCTGCTGCAGACTAAGGACCATTCAGATGGTATCCTGAAGACAGTTGTTCCTTTGCTTAATGCAAGCTCATTATATGAAATGCAGTTTACATTGACCACACAGATATTTTGTTAGTGACCATTTTTCCTTCTACAAATAGCATTTTTCTACCCCATTAAAGGTTAAGAAATTTTTTTATTCAGAGGGTTCCCCAGTGGGTTTAAACTAGAATTTCAGTCACCCATGCTAATAATTCAGAAACCTGCTTAGTTGAGGTCCTCCTTCCCAGTAGGCATGGCCACGGGACAGGCCATCATTCCCTCAAAATAAAGAACTCCTTTTCCATGAAATGACTATGTGCTTTCCATCACACTTTCTAGATCCAGGAGGAGATCAATGCAAATGCCCATTTCCCCCTTCTTGGAAGGTCTCTATTTATAGCTTTTGTCTGTTGGCACGCACGTGAGGAGTCGGCACTGCCATTCACAGCAGATGGATCAGGCTCAGCCATATTTCCCTTCTCACAGGCACGGCCTGCTTGGCATGTGGAATTGCCTTCCCTTGCTCGCTAATCCTCAGCGACGCGAGTCTCTCCCCCACCCGCCACGGCCCCCATAACCTCCCTTAGTTCCAGGAACTCTTTGTGAGCCAGTTGTACCAGCCCCCTGACATGAGAGCTTCACTTGCTGAGTCCTGATTTTGAACTCCTATACAGGGATAAGGACACTGCCCAGTTTCACCGTGAAGAATGTCAGGGGGCTGCTGTCGATATGGAAGGCTACACAGCAGGTAGGGGCAGAGCCCCGTTCCCAAAGCAGGAACTCTTTTGTGGGAATTGTCAGGCTTTTTTGCAGAAGCAAGGTTTGCATCATTTTACCTGTACTCACTTTTTCTTTTTTTCCTCTTTGGGCGCCGGCTTAGTCAATAATTAAAGCATATCTGTGCCCATATTTCACATTCTTTTAAAAAGTTTAGGGACTTCCCTGGTGGCGCAGTGGTTAAGAATCCACCCACCAATGCAGGGGACACGGGTTCGAGCCCTGGTCTGGGAAGATCCCACATTCTGCGGATCAACTAAGCCCGTGCACCACAACTACTGAGCCTGCGCTCTAGAGCCCACGAGCCACAACTGCTGAGCCCGTGTGCCACAACTACTGAAGCCCATGCACCTAGAGGCCCTGCTCTGCAACAAGAAAAGCCACCACAGTGAGAAGCCCATGCACCGCAATGAAGAGCAGCCCCTCTTTGCTGCAACTAGAGAAAGCCCACATGCAGCAACGAAGACCCAACGCAGCCAAGAATGAATGAATGAACGAATAAATAAATAAATAAAAATTAAAAGTTCATTAGTTTATTTTTAACTAGTTTATTGGTTAACCATATGCGATAATCTGTAGAGCCCCCTCCCCACAAATGCTGATGACTGAAAGGCAATGGAAGTGTTTTCTTCAGTTATCTCATAGTCCAAGTTGGGCATGCTGGCTCCGGGAGTTGGCTTCCTTTCCTGCAGTGATTCAGGGGCCCAGGTTCTGCCCATCGTGTGGATCAGCCTTGGCCTGGGTCTCTTTGTCAGCAGCATCATCACCATCGTGTTCATCATCATCGTCAGCAGTAGCAGCATCTGCATCCAGCAGGTGGGAGGGGATTATGAAAGCATGGAGATCACATTTGATAACTTCAGCCTAGAATCGACATCTTGACCTCATCTCTCTGTGGGGTTCTGTGTAAAGTTCCATTAAGAAAAGTCAGGTTTGGAATTGATTATATGAAACCATTAATGTCCAGAATGTGAAGGAAGTAGATCCTGATCTTCCTCCCTTGGAGGTCTGGAAAGCCTCAAAGGGTCACCTTTACCTGGATGGTGTAGACCGGTCTGAAGGCCTGAACCTCCAGCTAGGAGTCACAACATTCTTGCACTCATTCGTTCAAAAACATTTGTGCAGTGCCCCACATGTGTACCAGGTGCTGAGGATGAGTGCACATCACAAATGAGGTTTGACTCTCAGGGAGCCTGCAGTCTGATGGAGGGAAGGCAGTCAATACATAAATAGACACAGCACGGAAATGTTATATAATCTCAGCTGGAGGAGATAAGCCACAGCCGCGGAGAGTGAGTGATGGAGTCCTTTTATTTAGGAAGGTCAGGGAGTGTCTCCTGAGGAGGTGACCTGGATTTGGATAAGGATAGAAAGTCGCATGGAGACCTGGAGGGTGTCAGGGCAGCTGTAAGGGCAAAAATGAAGCTTTTCAAACATTAAGGTGGCCTTTCAAGCATCCTTCCATGCAAACTTGCCCTTCCAGAACCGTTTACTGTTTGTGCCCCATTCCGCGCTTTCGTGCACGTCAGTGTCTCATATGAGCATCTGGAAGGCTTGCTTGCCCTGTTTTTCCTATCCACCTGGAAACCACTTCCTCATTGTCATGCAAGACTCGGCTCAAATGCAGCAACTTTTGTGATGCTTTTTACTGCCCTAGGCAGAATTTCCACTCACGCCTTTTCTTCACTGTATCTTGAATGTTTGTGTTCCCAGTTATATTTATGCGTTTCCATGGACCTAAGAAGAGGGGTAGTTTGGGTCTGGCTGTCCGTCTTATCTCCAGGCATCCTGCATCGTGACCTGCCGTAGTGATACTTAATGATTACTGAATGCGATTATGCGTATCCCTTAGAAAAATAAAACGAGAGCAACAAAACCATTGATTATAATTGATACCACTTACTGAACATTTACTTAGAACACTGTTCCAAATACTTAACATGTGCACGCTCATTCAACATGCACAATAACCGCATGAGATAGAGACTATTATTATTTATGGAAGAAGACACCGAAACACAGGAAGGTTAGAGGAATGTGTCCGGAGTCCCACATTTATAATGACCATCATACACAAGTGTAATAACTAGTGTTTATTATGTTACCACTAAGCATTTAATGTGGATTGTTTTCCTTAATCCTCACACAACGCTTTGGAGAAAGTACTGTTAAGATACTCATTTTACAGAGGAAGGCATGAGAATGCAGAGAGCTTAAATAACTTGCCCAAGAACGCATATGGCTAATGCATGGCAGAGCTGGGGTTCAGATTCATCTGCACTTGGTTCCAGAATCCTCATCTTCACCCCAACACTTGAACGTGATGTGTTAGCGCCAGAAAAGGGGGGGGGGGAAACGCAGTACCCACTTGTTATAAAGCTGGCTGCTCAAGGTAAACATTCGGCAGAATCCACCGACGCCGTGTGCTTGGAGCTGCTGTGTGTGCCGGGTGAGGCTGCATCCTGCTTCTCTTGATGAATAATTCACCACCTGGAACCCTGTGTTTACTTCTGCTGTTGTCCTCCCAGTAGATGAGGAAGGAGCACAGCCGTCCACAAAAGCAGAGTTATAGGGTGAGAACACAGCACAGAGAACGCAAGAGGGTTATTTATAGTCCAGAATCCCAGGCTGAAAAGAAGGCATGCGAGGAGCTGAATCATTTCCCAGGGAATCTGGGAGGACAGTGGACAGTGGCAATAAAGAGCCCCCAAAGGGTCAGGGCTGCATACCAATTACAGCGACTTCCAGACACTTAACACGCACGGCACTTAGCACGCGATCAAGGACATGTTCTGTCCGGGAAGGAAAAACAACTTCTGATGTCTCCCCCTAAGCAGAGAGGCAGCCTGTCTGACACTGTTGTTGCAACACAACTCTAATTTAAATTCCAGGTTCCGTGATAATGAGTTGGCAGCCCCATCACTCAGGCTGGCATATCTTGATACAAGGGAAAACGTCCAGTCCAGTTTGACTCTTTAAAAAGCTGTCCATGCCAAGCTTCACATAAAAGCGGGGAGAGCGTGGTGATGTATCCTCTTCCTGCAGACCAATTTGTGAAACTACAACAATCACTGTTCCGTCAGTTCCCCAATTACCTCTTTTCTCATTAAATGTATGGCTTTCTGCTTCCTTAGAACTCTGTAGGTTGCAACGGACTGAATTCTAAGTAAACTCAGCTCAAGCATGGGAAATAGGAAGGATTTATTCATGCTCTTGCAACCAAAGAGTTTCAGGGTGGGACCGGCTTTTGGCTGTGCCTAGACCTTGGATGCTGTTAGGAAGCTCTGTTTCTCCACTTCTCAGAACTGCTTTCAGCTTTGTTGGTTTTTTCTCAAGGTAATCCATGTATGTCCTGGAAACTCCAGACCCACACCCACCGTATTAGTTTCTCGGTAGTAACAAACTACCACAAGCTACTTAAAACAAGAGGAATTCATTCTCTCACAATTCTAGAAGCCAGAAGTCTGCTTGTAGGATTGGCTCCTTCTGGGGGCTCTGACAAAGAATTCCTTCCACGCACCTCTCCTAACTTTTGACTGCTGCCAGCTACCCTTGGCGTTTTTTGGTTTGTGGCTGCATCACTCCAGTCTCTGCCCCTGATGTCACGTCACTTTCTCTCTGTGCCTGTTTGCCTCAAATCTCCCTCCTTTGTCTTATCAGGTCACTAGTCTTTGGATTCAGGGCTCATACTAAATCCAGGATGACTTTATCTCAAGAGACTTGACTACATCTGCAAAGACCCTTTTTCCAAATAAGGCCACTTTACCAAGTGCCAGGGGTTGGGGACTTGGATGTTTCTATTTGGCGACACGCACTGCAACTCACAACACATACCGATGTATAAACTGCAGTACAAACAGAGCAAACCTCAGAAGTCCTGGGCTAATGCTCATCAGCTCTGATGACCTGGTTTAAAGAATAACTCCACTTCTGTGCTAATCACTGCAGCTAGAAGAATTCAGTGCTCTCACTGGCCAGTCCGAGGACATGGGCTGACCAGTCCATTACCAGTTTGACCAACACAACGAGAGCAAAGAAAACATCTTGAGGGACACTTAAAGAAGAGGTGCACTCAGTGTGAATGAATTGATTAAAAAATAACTGAAAGTCTGGAAGAAAGTGAACTTGGAAGAAGTTGTAACATAAAAATGCTGCATATTTGTTGCAAAGTTCATGTTGGCCAGAGGTGCTTGCTTCATTTTCAGGCCATTAAAAGATCCAAGAGTGCTATATCGGTTTGAGTGGGTATCTACGTGGAAAGGGAATGTTTACAGAACATTTGAATCTTTTACTGAGTTATTGTAGGCATTGTAGGCATCTCTTAAGGAGTTTCTTGGATGAAGGGAAGGAAAAGTAAATGAATATATGAATGTGAAATAGTTAAAAAGGATGAATGAATGAATGAATGAGTAAATGGGCATTTGTCCCTCTCACTCCTCTTGAGTTTCCCTGTTTTTAGAAATTGTGCTTGGATTTTTGCCTTCTTATTAAAATCATGATAGTCAATGTCACTGATGGGCTTAAAGCTTGTCGTCCAATTCAGGCACAGAGCAAATGAGGAATTCAGTTTTGGTTGTTTTGTCCATGATCTTATTCTGCCAGGTTGCGCAACACGGTGGGTTCTTAGAAGATGCCAGTTAATACATTTAATTCTCTTACGGACCTCTTCCTTTAGACTCTTTCACATCCTTAAACAATTTAAAAAAACACCAGCTGTTTATGGGCATGCCACATCTTTAGCAAAGCTTCTTTGACCAAATGCATTATTTAATGACCTTTGTTCATCTTCCACTCATAACATATTTATTAAGCACCTACTATGTCCTGGGCAGTGACATGGGAACTGGGAACGTGCTGGTGAACTAGCAAAGGCTCTTCCCCTACCCCTGCCCCCACCAGCAGTTTCCATTTCAGTAGGAAGATATCAAATGATACAAACAAATTAAGTTAATAAATAAGATTGCAGGGGAGAAGGGGGTGCTTTGTGAAGGAAACAGAGCTAACCTGAATTTTGGAAGCTGGTGTTTGCTAGGCTGCTGTGATGAGAGTGGAGAGCAGAGACCATACCCTTGACAGACAGTGAAACCCAATGATGGGGAGGGTGTGTCGTTGTCGGTTTTACACCACAACTGATAATGATCCTGTGCCGCATATTGCTACATGCAAATTCTGTTCTATGGTTCTTCCCACAATTCCATGCCACAGAAGAGGAGGATGTGGGGAAAAAAATTTCAAGTATGCAAAGGAACACAACTTGCATGGGAGGCAGGAGATAGGTCGCATAGGTAGCTGATATGGTAACACTTTCCTAAAGAGGAAACCAGGGGAAGACACTTCGGTAAGTGACATGTCTCATCCCTTCCTTTACTAAGCAACATTTTTGTAGTTTGTCCTCGGAGTTGTTAAAGCAAAGAAAAAAGCCTGTCCCTTGCCTGCTTGAAATTCTTGGCTATTTTTCTGATTTTGGTGAGATTGGTTTTCTTGCAGGGCTGTATCCTTGATTATATCTGTCAGGGAGCTCAGAAGTGAGTAATGATAGTGAATAAACCATGGACCTTCTGGGGCTCTTACAACTGCCTTCTACAGAGTGTCTTGCCTTCCACTTACTTTTGTTCTGCTTGCAGTGATGTTCTGTCCCTTGACAGTTAGGATGTCTTTACTTCGGATGATTTTTTTGTTGTTGTTGCGGTACGCGGGCCTCTCACTGTTGTGGCCTCTCCCGTTGCGGAGCACAGGCTCCGGATGCGCAGGCTCAGCGGCCATGGCTCACGGGCCCAGCCGCTCCGCGGCATGTGGGATCTTCCCGGACCGGGGCACGAACCCGTGTCCCCTGCATCGGCAGGCGGACTCTCAACCACTGCGCCACCAGGGAAGCCCCACTTCGGATGATTTTTACAGGCCCATCTCTTATTTCCAAAGTAGCCACAGGGAAGCTGTGTTTTACGTGAAAGTGAATGGAAATGGGTTTGGGGGGGATACGTTTTGTGATATTTTCTTTGAGGTCACTGAAAACTTCTAAAGGTGATTGTAAAACTATGACAGAAGAAGAACAGTGCTAGAGCCCCTTCCCACTATTCTAATGTCAAGCCCAGGAGGGTAATTTTAAATTAATTCTTTTATTTATTCAGTAAACACCTAAGGAACATGAACCATGTAAACGACCATGAAAGACACCCCCAGGGACAAACCTTGTCTTCTAAGAAATTACCTTCTGGTGGGTAGTGAGAGAGAGGTGCATTCCAAAAACAATTTCACAATCAATTATTTAACTGCAGTTGGGTTAAGTGCTAAACTGAGAAGTACAGAAAGCCAAGTCAATTTAAATTAGGGAAATCCCCAAAACACAGCTTTTTTTTTTTTTCTTCACCCCTGTAACCCCAGAGTTTGAGACATAGTAGGTGCTTGCCAACGACAGTAACAATTTGAATGAATAAATGAATTCATGGAGGGTGTGTAGACTTGCACAATAAGG
Organism: Leucopleurus acutus; assembly: GCF_964270905.1. NCBI lineage: Eukaryota > Metazoa > Chordata > Mammalia > Artiodactyla > Delphinidae > Leucopleurus > Leucopleurus acutus. The sequence goes on along the minus strand of NC_139158.1, from coordinate 33,354,740 downwards.
ATCTTCCTGGAGCCAGATTGCCATTTATAAAAAGGGACACAAGATCAAGGCTCCTTTCCGTTTTCAGGTATTTCTGATGGAATTGACTCATTTTGTTAGAACTTTAAGAAGACATTCTCTTGCCTTTTTCCTTCTTACTCCGATGCTCCCTCAGTTCTTTCCAACTAGGGTGGAAGCAAGCCTTGTCATGGTTTTCAGAACTGTGTGGTTTTCAAAAAAAAAAAAAAGGACTTCTCTGGTGGCGCGGTGGTTGAGAGTCCGCCTGCCGATGCAGGGGACACGGGTTCGTGCCCCGGTCCCACGTGGGAAGATCCCACGTGCCGCGGATCGGCTGGGCCCGTGAGCCATGGCCGCTGAGCCTGCGCGTCCAGAGCCTGTGCTCCGCAACGGGAGAGGCCACAACGGTGAGAGGACCGCGTACCGCGGGAAAAAAAAAAAAAAATGCAGAGCAATCTGCCTCATCAGTATCTCTTCCAATTAATGTAATCTTGTTTCTGTTATTTCCACCATATTTTTCAATCCAGCGAGCCTCATTACATGTGCAAGTGCATTAAATTAGAGCCTCTATAGAAGGAGAATGATGATTATCAGCTAATTTAATTATGTTTCTACATTTGCAGCATTTAATGATGTCTGCCATTGTTGTGGGGATTCTTCCATTGGCTCCAGGTAGAATTAACACTGATCCCATGTAAAGTTTACGTTATCAGACAAAACTTGACAGCTCATTGAGGTGCATGTTCAGTAAGTTTTGAATCTAATCAAAATTGATTTATGTGCAATCAAATTACAGGAATAAAGAAACAGCTTCACATAATTTAGTTGCTGATTATAGTACTGCTTGCCTCTGAAGTCACACCGATGTGCGTCTCTTAGTTTTGTACCATTTCACCAATATCTAAAATTCTGTATAGACTTTTTTTTCCCTTCCTGCTGCTTCTTTTTTTTAATTTTCACATTGCATAGTGGTTGGGTCCTGAGCTTCTGATACAGATCAGATTGACAATTTGTGCCCCCGTGAGCTTTGTGTCCTGTTCAGCAAACATTGTCTGAGTGTCCTTAAGTGTCAGGCACAGGAACCTGGTACTAAATGCCTAGATGGGTCCTCAGAGTAGGAGGGAAGCCCCCCAGGAAGGGAGCAGTGAGTGTTCAGGAGCTGGTGTGCTGATGTTGGAGGGACCTGAGTCGTCATTCTTCCTCCTTCCCTAAGGATTCTCAACCAAGTAAAAAATAGGTCCACAAACCCAGTGGGGTTTAAAGGACAGAATTCTGTTTATTACCCATTGGAAAATGGTGCTTTTATATTTGCTCATCAGACACTTATTTAATAGTTATTGTGTGCCAGATACAATTCAAAGGACTTGGCAAACAGAAACCCACTTCATCGTTATAATAGCCTAAAAACAAACTATTATTCTTCCCCTTACCCCCATTTTAAAGATGAAACTGAGGGACAGAAAGCTGGACTATTTTACCCGGGGCCACTCACCTGGTGTGTCTAAGAATCAGGATTCCAATCCAGGTGGTCTGGTTCCAGAGTTTGTAATCCTAAACACGCTGCCTTGTTGCTTCTCCTGAAGCTGAAATTGGCTGTCGCTCAACCTCCTTTACCCCTGAAGTCATATCTAGACCTTGGAAGTGACTGAGAAGTTTGGAGGGCATTGATCCACCTCTCCCAACATGGGAATGAGATCCAAAGAGAGGGAGCTTGAAGCTGGTCTCCAGAAGGTAGAGCTCTGGCCCCTGTCCTAGGTGTACTTACTTGTCCTAGATACTGCTTACCTGTCCTAGGTGAGCTTAGGAAATGGGGTCAAAATGAAAGCAGGTATTGTTTGGAGGTAGCAAGCAGGAGGAGGAGAAAGAGAGGGAGAGAGGGGGAAAGGAGGAGAGAGAGATATATTGAGAGAAGCTCACCCATCAGAAGAGTCCTTCCAGCCCCCTTGAGGTAGATTGGGTTAGGGGGAAGATTGAAGACATGCTTCCCCAAATGCTTAGAACCCAGTGGAGGACTGGTGTAAATCCCTAGTGTGTGGGTCATGGGGGGAATGCACAAAGGAATAAGATGAGAATTGTTAACATCTAGACTGAATCTCAGGAATCCGTGACATGTGATGGATGAAGTAAGTTTTCGGACAAATAGGCAGCACCTTCTGAAATGAAGTCATGGTAGTGGGAAGGGTCAACCGTTCAGTGAGGCTGAGGGAGGGTGGGGAGTTAGAGGAAGATGATGCTAGAGCCAAACAGTGAATGGACAGGTGGGTCCCACAAGGCAGGGGTGATGTTTGAATAAAATAGAATGTGTCCTGGTGTGAAAGGAGAACCTTCATGAAACTTTTCGACATTCTCTGATTGCAAGTGGCTTCAAACGATCACTCACCATAGTCATCATCCTCAACCTTTTTCTCTGCAAGGCCCACAGTAAATATCACTAAATCTGGCAATAGCAGTAAAAACATAATTGTTGCCGCAGTGTGCAGTGTCTCCAAGTGTCCATAAAGGCATCTGGGTCACTGTTTGAACATAACCATGTAGGAGGCTGATCAACTCTCTTATTTGTTCATGCTGACGTGCCGGCAGACAAGATATTGTTCTGGGATATCAGTTGAGTGTTTCATTCTGCCTCGTACAGCCTACGTGTGTGTCCTGCTCAGTTCACTGTTCTCTCTGGAGGATAGACCCTTAAGAATGTTTACTCAGTGGTAGCAAAAGTATATTTTGCATCTTGTTCAAAACTTGGTCATGTGTTCATGAAGAGTTTATTGATGGAAAACCACTGGGATTCTCCGTAGACTGCAGTGTATTCCAGTAGTGGGATGTGATTTTTTTTTTCGTGATGTATGGATAAGCACTTTGTCGTCATTTTAGGTATTTATTTTTTCAACATTATTTTTCAAATATAGAAAAGATGCAAGAGCCATACCATATATCCACCACCAAGATACCACAACTAAGATTTTATCATATTTATTTTATCACGTATTTATCCATCTAGCCATGCATGCATCTGTCCGCCTTATTTTGGTTTTCATGCATTTCCAAGCGAGTTGCCAACATCAATACACTTCACCTTGTACACTTCCGGATGCAGATTGTTAACAAGGGGTCACTATTTACCCATGGCTTTTTTTTCAAGATACATTTATTTACATTGAGATACACAGATCTTAAGTGCATCGTCTGATGAGGTTTGACAAATGAGTATACTTGTATAACATGAACTTCTGTGAAGCTATAGAACTGTCTCCTCCAAAAGTTTAGGTGTGATTTGTATGTGTATTAGAAAAATAATTCACATAGCAAACCTATGACTGCATGAATAGTTTAAATTAAAAACTGAATGTGTTTGTGTATATATGTACACAGGTATGTGTGTATACACATGTGTATATATATTCGTGTGTGTATGTATGTGTGCATACGTATGTGTGTGTATGATTTGCACTGGATAAATAGTACAGGCAGTGTGCAGATGTGGCAAAAGTTCTAAGTGTGCTACAAGTATCCCTGTATTTGGTAATTACAAGCCTAGGGAAGAGGTAACCTGATCCTATTAGCATTGTCTTCAGGAAGAACATAGCACACAGAAAGTGCAGGACTACACAGATGTAATGCCCGGGATGAATGCAAAGAAACACAGTGTTACTTGTCCGATTGAGGATGTTGAACGACTTTTTGCTCTGAGAGTACCAACAGCTACAGTTTTTCAAAGTCAGCCTTGATTTACATTGTATTTTTTAAGTGTTCATTAATGTCACGGAGGCTTAAGTTGGGATCAGCTGTCTTGGTTTAAAAAAAAATAGGTTATGCTTTCATCTTTTGACCCCAAAACATGTAGACAAAAGTCAACATTAATTGGCAGGAGGAATGAGGGTGGAGAGGACGGGTGTCTGGCTGCAATATTCTTAGAAAGAGTATTGAGAGAGATGCTTACAGCCCCTTAACTGGGGATGACAACTAGGTTTTAATTAACAGCAAGTGAGTCTTGTGGTCAGCCGTCTGACATTTAGGTGGATCACACAAAAGCCTTTCCATTTGTACCACATTTATTTCCAGCTTAATTAGTCCTTCTGAGATAGCCTTGCTATTAGCAACAGCCTCTCCATTTAAGATCCTTTTAACTAGACTTTTTAAATATTTTTATTTTTTATTCTTCTCATTTTGTACTGGCTTAACGTTATAAAGGGTCTGGGCTAACTCATTTTAATGACCTCTGCTACACAAATGCTAATTTTACATTTGGCCTTATTTCAGGAGATTTTTTTTTAAAGACCATTGCTTTCAGAAGGACAAAAACGGAAAGATTAAACCCCTTACTGTCATCTGCCTGAAAAGTCCTGTGGTTTCTTGTGACAGGAAGAGGGTTTTCAAATCCCTCCTTGGCCTAAGCTTCTGTGCTTGACGTCTCATTATTTAACTCAGCTGTTTCAGCCTCACCTTCACCCAGTTAATTAAGTAACTCATTGAATGTATTATTCAGTTTTGATTCCCCTGTCCATGACAGAGAGAGATGGGGGATGCTTCTTCATCCTTGTCCTCCTCCCACTTCCTCTTGCCTCTTCTTTCTCTTCTTCTACCCGAAGAAGGAGACAGAAAAGTGCAGGAGAGGAAATTTTGTTGCAGGAAGAGAAGAGAGGATATTATCAGCTTAATCAACCATCAGTTCCTGGAGTGCGTTGTTTATTTATTTTTTTAATAGAACTGTACACAGAAGATGAGGTTGATGATGGTGATGATATATCTTGATGATAATCATAACATCACTCTATTCAAGGCAGTGTTTTAGGTGTCCTTCTTATGTGATCTTATCTAATACTCATAGCAGCTCTATGAGGGAAGCACGAGAAATAGCCTCACTTTACAGATAGGAAAGCTAAGATTTAATTGAGCAAACTAATTTATTTATATCTCATGGCTAGTAGGCATCCGAAACTTAATTTGAACCCAGAACTAGCTGATTCTTTTTTTTTTAATTAAAAAAATTCTTATTGGAGTATAATTGATTTACACTGTTGTGTTAGTTTCAGGTGTACAGCAAAGTGAATCAGTTATACATATACATATATCCATCGTGATTCTTAACATTCACGATATCAAGGGCATCTCGGTTAGATATCTGTGTATTTGTAGTCGAGTTTATATTCCTAAACTTGGTGGGTAGGGATTTATGATGAAAGTATGAGAAGGATGTCTAAATGGTAGGTTACCTACATTTCTTGCTCTCTTAGTGACAGTTGGAGAAAGCTGCCTTTCCTCTAGGGCTGTGGTCCTCAACCGGGGGCAGTTTTGTCCCCCAGAGACATCTAGCCAAACAGCTATGATATATGACCATTTATGTGTGTACATTAAATCCAATAAAAGTTGTTTAACTGTACCCTATTGAATATATATGGATTTTGGGGGGAGGAGGGGACTGTACTTGGACTTCGCTAGTTGTTTGTCGACCTGGCTGGAAATAAATAAGACATTTAACATGGATGAAAGTAGAAGAGGGGGGCAGTGGAGGGGGTTGTGTGCACAGGGAAAGAGAAAGAAACACTAACATGAGAAGGCAGATGGAAATGTAGAAGGTCAAAGCCAGAGTAATTGAAATAGACTTTGGAAATTGCGGATCTGAGAAAGAATTAGAGGTTAAGGGGTAGGTAAATAAGAAGACAAGGAAAAGTAAAGAGACAAACTGAATAAAACCAGAATAGGTGTGTATGTGAAACAGAGAGGGAAAGAGAAGAAAATGCATCTTTAATGCCTATTTAAGGAAAAGGAAGGTAGTTCCTTATAAGAAGGTGAAGTAGAAATAATTTTTGATTTAAAACAAAGCCCTCCTTATGATGAAACATATTTTTGGGGGGTGTACCCCAATGAAAAGGCGAGCAGTATAGAGAGGTGGGTAAAATGCAGGCTCTGACACCACATTCTATAAGTTACTCCAAGTCTTGCTAACTGGGTGCTCAGTGTCAGGTACTGATCCTAGGTGAGAATCCAGCATGGAGAAAACAAGTGAACTAAGACTCTAGTGGATACGGAGACAGAAAAATAAATAAGAAAATCAGCCTTTTCGTGCAAATAATGGTAAATGCAATAAACAAAATAAGACACAAAGATGGTGGAACATTACTGCGTTTCAGAGGTGGGCTCACCGATGAGCTGGTGTTTGAAATGACACCAAAATGGGACGAAGGATCCATCCACGTGGATGTAGCAAGCAGGAGCTTTGCAGGGGTAGGGTGGAGTGAGTGCAAGCAAACACCCCCAGGTGGGCATGAGCCGCTGCATTGAGAAGCTGTCAGAGGTCAGCATGGCTGAAGGGGAGTGAGCGGCAGGAGGTGGGGATAGTCATTAGGGAATGGGTCCAATAGGGCTGCATGGGGAGTTGAGTTTCCCTACTTGATGAATGTTTCCTGAGGATAGACCTGGGTTTTATTTCTGTATCTGCCACTTACTAATTGAATGTTCTGAATATAATTACTTCATCTCTCTGAACCTCAGCTTCCTGCTCCCTGAAGCACAAATGATACTAAAACTTACAGCTTAGGGTTGCTGTAGAAGTGATGCAGGTAAACCACTTGGGGATGGGCTTGCCGTATAGTCAGGTTTCTTATATGCTAGCTAAAAATCAAAACAACAACAAAACATTTGGGGAACCTTGGACCAGCTGTTATAAAGGTATCTGGAAAACAAAATCTTCCCTAGTCCACTGTCGGTGGGAATGTAAAATGGTGCAGCCACTATAGAAAACAGTATGGAAATTCCTCAAAAAATTAAAAATAGAGCTACCATATGATCCAGGAATTCCACTTCCCAGTATACATTTGAAGGAAACAAAATCACTATCTTGAAGTGATATCTGCATGTTCACTGCAGCATTATTCATGATAGCCAAGATGCAGAAACATCCAAGTGTCCATCAACCGACGAATGGATAATAATCTGTGGTACATACTGATGATGGAGTATTATACAGCCATCAAAAAGAAGGAAATCCTGACATTTGCGACAACATGGGTGGATCTTGAGGGCCTTATGCTCACTGAAATAAGTCAGACAGAGGAAAGACATATACTGTATGACCCCCGCTTATAGGTGGCATCTAAAGAAGTGAACTCACTGAAACAGAGAAGAGATGCCTGGTTGCCAGGGGTGAGGGGTTGGTGGAGGGGGAATTGGGTGAAAATGGTCAATGGGTACCAACTTCCAGTTACAAGATGATTAAGCTCTGGGGATATAATATACAGCATAATGAGTATAGTTGGCAATACTGTATTGTATGGTTGAACATGGCTAAGAGACTAGATCTCGAGAGTTCTCATCATGAGGAAAAAACTTTGTAACTATGGGGAGTGATGGACGTTAACTAAACCTATTGTGGTGATCATTTCACAGTATATACATACATCAAATCATTATATTGTACACCATAAACGTACAATGTTATATATTTACTATATCTCAAAAAAACTGGGGAAAAAAAATCTGAAATCCATGGAGAGATAAAAGGACTTTATAATAAACAGTATGGAGATCATGTGTCTGTTTTTATCCATTGTCTTGCTGCGATGATCTTCCTTTGGTTATAGAAGAATGTTACAGCAGTTCCTCCCCTGTGTATCTGTGGCTGCTGTCCATGTGTGGAAATTCCATCTTGGGGGAGACAGGGACATGCGTCTTTTGACAATATTGTTGGATTTCAGTGGAGCGGAAATAAGCTTTCCGACGTGAGAAGGCAGCCTCGCTGGGGTATTTTGCTTGAGGTATTCCTTTGACAGTGCCGTGCCCCTGTGACACCCAGGAAAGCATCTCTTTACCTAAGTGCCTGGGAGGCCACCCAGCCTGGATTCAGTGATAAAGCTTAAGCAGCCCTCAGGGCCTGTGACCTCAGAGAGTTACTCAGTCTGACTTCATCAGTGGTGCCTCTTATTTCCCATTATATTTCTTATTACCAGAGCTGATCTTTTTTCTTACAATCTGTTAACCTTATTTAGACAAGGGGAAGGGACCATTTGAGCTCTCAGACAGGAAGCTGATGGGAAATTGTAAGCCTCCAAAATAGGGTGAGAGCTTCCTGTTGTTTGGGGTCCTGGCGGAGGTTACTTTAAAAAAAAAGAGGGAGAAAGAGAGAAATCGGAGCATAAGTGTTCCTGGGGCTGGCTGGTTTCTCCCCAGGGCGTGCCTTTTTTTCGAGCCTTTGGGGGAAATTCTCAATGGCTGTATCTATCTTACAGATGAAGGTTGTGGGAACCCCAGTGTCGATGTGGCGGGGGTTAGGAGGTCGGATTAAATGTTCAGAACTGCTGTCTATGGCTATAGCCCAAGAAAGAGTATTCTTCCATAGGTAGGCAGAAAGGGCTCTTGAACGTCTAAATCCACAGACTTTTTAGTCTGGTAGACATTCAGTGACTTGGTTTCAAGCCAATGATTGTAATTGGCCACGTGTATTAGTGACTTTAAAATCCAGGCTCCGTATCAAACCCTTTATGTTCATTTCTCATAAACACAAACTGCATATATATATGTATATAATATTCATTCTGTTGTACCAGTTACACTAGTAATTGACGGAGGCTCAAAATGGTCAGGAAAGCTAAGAAATGGCAAGACTGCCTTCTGTTGTGTGTTCATTTATTCCTCTATTAAAAACATTTTTTTTTCCCTGTGGACTGTATTATGAGTACAACAGGAAGGCAGATTGGCTGAGTAGTTAAGATCTCACCAGCTTTGGGGTAGAACAAACCCGGTGTGAATCCCAGAGCCTACGTTTGTCGGATCTGTGACCTTGGGCAAGAAACCTAACCTCTCTGGGTTTATTTCCTCTAAAATGGAGATAATCATTGTGTCTGCTTCACAGGATTAAGTGAAGTCTTTTTTATGTTATATTAATCAATACACATTTACGTGTAATATAATCTTGTATTTATATAAATTTTTATCACTAAGAATGATTTTTTAGAGGATGGTTAGTCATTGTTGTCGCCTTTGAGAAGCTGATAATCTCATGGAAGACACAGGCACATATAAAATGCACTGTAAATACACACCCAAAGGAAATCAACCCTACAATAGAAGTGCCGGATAAAGGGCATGCTTCCAGGAAGAGAGGGAGAAATCAGCTTTGTATAGACAGAGCCGAGGAGGAGGTGAGATTAGCTTTGGTAAGCACGTAATTGCGTAAGCAGAGAGAGGGTGATTCAGAGGGAGGGGACAGGGTGACCCAGTTTTTGGAACATAAAGAATGTTTATGGACAAATACATTCGGACGGAGCATAGCGTCTGGGGAGGAACATCATAGAATGTGAGTCTAGGAAAGTAGGTGGGATTAGTCAGAACATGAGTCATGAGATTTATTTATTTTCATTTTATATATTAATATATTGTACCCAACATAAACCTTTAACACACTTGGCAAATTAAGCTCATACATTGAGGTCAGTAGTTGATGCATCTGAACAAAAAATAACTAAGTATGAAAAAACTACTAACCCTCTAATTAATACACCAGAAATCAGATAGATTTCTGTTATTTCTGATCACCTGAAACTCACAAATCTGGAAGTCGTAAAATAAACAGGCAAACAAGAAACCCGAACATCGTTTAACTTTCAAAGTTTGAAACTCTAAAGCGCTCTGCAGAAAACTGGTTGTGAATCTGGAACCAAATTAAATGAAATGACAGCAGGAAGTACAGCTGACCATGAAGGCAGGCGCTGGAAGAACATTGAAACATATCCACATATCTTCAGGAACACAGCAATCCAGGGCTGTTTAGCAGGAGAGCAAGACATTCTAGGGTTATCAGCATCTTGGAGGTGGCACTGTACTGAGTTACAATGCCAAAGTCAACCGTCCGTGTTCTAGGGAGTGGAGGCAGTGAAATACATTTTACAGGGATTTCACCCAAAATGGTTAGCATAACGAAGTTTCTATATTTAAAGAGATCAGCCTTCATGATTTGAAATAGTCAGCATTTATTTTCTTACCTCAGCCCCAGGACAGTATTAGATAATTGGTAATTAAATCTCTATTACTTTCTCCCAGCACAATGTCTATGTCCTATAAATTGTATAGGCCTGCCAACACAAAAGAGAAAGTAATCAAAACTTTAAAGGGAATACTCTTAATTCTCTTCTTGGGTATAAAAACCAAATGACAGGCTCTGCAAGTAAACGTGGCATTTGGGAGAGAGGGTGAACAAGCAGAGAGAAATTTAATTATCCTTAACTGTCTCTTTTAAGGTACTTTTCCCCTGCATTCATGTAAGAATTGTAATGAGTGTTTTGCAGAACGAGTTACTAATAAATCACATGGCATGATTTTTTCATTTTTCTGAAAAAGCTTAAATGGTTATTTCCTGGTGACTTTTTCAATTTACTCTCGGGGATCAGAAGTTCAGCACCCACATTATTTGGATTTACACACTCATTATACTTTTAAAAACATTTATTTTTGGCATATTAACTCATAGTACCATATTTTCAAATTTAGGAATACTCCACTGGAAGCTAAACCAAGAAGATGGTTAAATGTATGTCCTTTGATGAGTGAACATATGTACACACAGATTGAGTAACTTTCCCATTACACTAGCTATATAATGTATAGCCCTCCATTAGCAAATATTCTACACTTCATGTTGTCTTATTCATAACACCCATTCCAAAGTATAGAAAGTTGACAGAAAAAAAAAGAGACATCTATTGGAATATATCTATTCCAACTCCATGCTGGCTTGGTTTGAGCAGAGGTGGGAGTATAGATTACTTAAGGCTGTAGACAATAAAATTTGCATTCCTGGAGCAAAGAATTGGTTACTTAATCTTATGGAAAGAGCTATATCCATTTTCTACCAGAAAGCAAAATGCCAAACCAAGGTCACAGGGACAGAAAATATTGCTGCCCAAGAAACTGTGGTTGACAGGATGGCTACAGTCCAAGTGAATACTATAAATATTTAATTTTCCAAGAGAGTTGTGGCGCCACCTAGCAATCAACAAAGCTCTGTCCATGTCTTAGAGCAGTGGAAGCTCATCTCTGTATACTCAACAGGTAGCATTAAGAGTACTAATTTTTTTTCCAAATAGTTTGTACCAGCTCTGTTGAACTTCAGCTGTGCTGTGCCTTCTCTAATTGGCATAAATCTTGCTTTGACTGTTGGATGTCTTTCTGGAATATCTGATTCATAGGAGGAAACTAAGTGGTTAGTTTCCTAACAATTCCTAACAATTAAGTGGTTCTGTTTAGTCCTTGTAGTGTTAGGATCCTTACAAGAATGGTTTAGTGGCTGTTGAAATAGACCATTGATCTATCAGCATCAATTACCAGGAGACTTGTCCTTTTAGAAATTGCATCTTTTGTTGCTGCCAGGGGTCTATTTAATGGACTGGAATAGCAGTGACCTGGAAGAATTCAGGCAGTTTGTAGAACCATCTTATATCAAGAAGGAAGAATATTAATTACAATAAAATAATTGTAGGGGAGGAAAACTTTTCTCTCTTCCCTTCTAGGATCTTTGGCTGGCCTAATAATTAAATTGACATAAGGCAGATTAATAGGAGAAAAACAAATTTAATTCATACATACAGGAGCTCGTAAAAATGTGACTGAAAGAAATGACTAAAGCAGGTAGCTTCTTAAACAAAGAAACAATAAATTTGTGAAGAATTGACGAGACAGATAAGTTTGGGCTTGAGGTAGTAAATTAGTGAGGAAGTAACAAGGTTTTTCATATAGTCTTTTGGGCCCTAAATTCCCTATCTCTGGTGATGAAGATATCTCTAACTCCTGGTAGAAGGGAGGGAGACTTATTTCCTGCTTTCAGGGGGACAAAGGAAGGTCAGAGTGTCCTTTTTGCACTGGCTGTTTCTTAACTAACTTTCATTCAAAATAATCCATATCCCAGAGTGGTGTATTTTGGGGTGACATATTCTGCTCTCCTTCAATCCCGCCTTTGAAACTTCCAAGAAGTTTCACAATTCAGTGGCTGAGTCAGCGGATTGCTCCATCTCATTGAACCAGTCTCTTACTCTTGACAATAGGTCAGTTTAGTTAAACTCATTTCAGGAGGCAGTGATGCAAGTGGGCTCCTAAATTTAGCCTATGTTGCTCAAGTAATCAATTATTTATTTAAAATAAATTTATTTGTTTATTTACTTTTTGGCTGTGTTGGGTCTTCATAGCTGCGTGCGAGCTTTCTCTAGTTGCGGCAAGCAGGGGGGCGACTCTTTGTTGCGGTGTATGGGCTTCTCATTGCAATGGCTACTCTTTGTTGTGGAGCACGAGCTCCAGGCGCCCAGGCTTCAGTAGTTGTGGCATGTGGGCTCAGTAGTTGTGGCTCATGGGCTCTAGAGCACAGGCTCAGTACTTGTGGCGCACAGGCTTAGTTGCTCCGTGGCATGTGGGATCTTCCCGGACCAGGGCTTGAACCCGTGTCCCCTGCATTGGCAGGCAGATTGTTAACCACTGTGCCACCAGGGAAGTCCCAAATCAAGTATTTAATAAGAGACATTTCTGTGGAAACAAAAGAAAGCCAATGGTTAATAATTGGAGCACACTTAATTGTAGTTTTTGAGTTCTGAGGACAGCCAGTGGAGAAGATTTCTAGATGTCAGGCTCGAAGCAACCTCAAGGGAGTGAGGGCAGGCAGCAGTAACCAGACGGATTTTCCCAGTGCAATTTGAATGTCTCTGGTGATATTTCTGAGTGACCCACAGCAACAAGCTCAAAGATTGCCTATACATGAGCTGTTGTGGTAATTTCTCTGAAGTTTATATCAAGTTGTCCAACTTTAGCTTGCAGGGCTTGGGAAAAGGGGCAGTTTTAGTTCTCAGTGATTTCAAGTCAGAAAGGTGGGAGAAAATTGGAAACATTAGTTTGGAGGGCTATAGCCAGATGTTGGAGGAAAAGGGAATCATTCAAGATCCAGTTAGTTTTTAGATAGAAAACAGAACCTCAAAGATAATTAACAGCACTCAAATCTAACATTCATAAAGGTATAATACTGAATCATAATCCCCCCCCCACAATTACCCCCATTTCTATCAAAGGTCACCATCGTAAGACTAGTTTGTTTGCCAATTTAGTCTAGTTTTAATGAGCCTGGCTTGGTTATTGACATAAGTGCAACAAGAATAGCAGTTGATCGTATAAATTTTTTAATATCTGCTTTGCTGGAACTTCTCATCAGGAATCTCAGATTGGACTCTTAAAAACTTCTTCAGGCCAGAAAGCCAAGCCAAGAACTTGCCGACAGATTCGCCATTAGACACTGCCTGCAATACCTATAGATTTGGGTTAATTTTTCTAGAGGTCCCCAGAATTTCCTGAGGTTCTTGAGCCTACCAGGAAGTGAACCTTCTTACTCATCTGGTAAGGCTTTCTGGAACCCTGTAAGCAAGATACCAGGCTGTTTTTCCAAAGGGGCTTTAAAATCAACCTTAGTTCCCTAAGGCCGTCTGGTCACATCTGAGTCTAATATGACATCCCAGTCAAAACCTTGGTAATATAATTAGTGTTTTCAATTGTGTCCTGTGATGAGGAGAACAGATTCTTAAAAAAAAAAAAAGATTTAATTTTTTTACTTTGAAATTTTTAAATTGTTTGTGCAATTTTAAAGGTTACTTTCCGTTTACAATTATTATAAAATATTGGCTCTATTCCCCATGTTGTGCAATATGTCCTTGAGCCTATCTTACAACCAATAGTTTGTACCTCCCACTCCCCCACCCCTGTATTGCCCCTTCCTCCCTCTCCCCACTGGTAACCACTGGTGTGTTCTATATCTGTGAGTCTTCTTCTTTTTTGTTATATTCACAGGTTTGTTGTATTTTTGAGATTGCACATATAGATGATATCATACAATATTTGTCTTTCTCTGACTTATTTCAATTAGCAAAATGCCTGAGGAGAACAGATTCTTATTGAGTTTGTGCAAATAACTCTATTGCCATGAAAATAACAATACTCACTAAGAGTTTCCAAGTGCTAGAGGGATCAGGTAGGTTGAAAAAGATAAATTTTTATTTTTATTCTCAAAAATATATTTTATTAAATTGTTGATAGCTTACGAGAAATGACAAAATAAATTTTCTTTAAATCTGGAAAAAGCAAGACATAAAAGAACAATGTTTCAAATTAAAAGTCATGAAAATCATAATCATCCTCATCAGTTAATTTAGTCCCATGTAATTAATTCTTGTTGATCTTCTTCATCTTTTATTAGCAGTTATATGAAGTCATCAGTTGTGTTTTTTTTTTTTTTTTTTCCCATAGAGTTCTGTAATTTCCTACCCAGTTCAGTGGTATGATCTGAAAGTTACTGGAAACCTGTACTTGATAGAATTCTTTCCTTGAATCTCCTTGAAGATGAAGCACTTTTGTAAAAGCATCAGAGTAAAACAATAACTGTCTATAAATGACAAGAGACTTAAAAATGTCATGGTTAAAGATCTGGTTAGAGTTTATCACAAGAAAATTTGGTTATTTCTGTGACACACAATATTTCAATATAATACCTAGAAATACAGGTGATAATATTATACCAGGATGTCTGATTTCTAGGAATTTCGTATAATTTCTTTACTTATGTACCCATACAAATACAACATTAAAAAGCTTAGTATTACTTTTTATTTGACAATGCTTCCCATGTAATTTAACATATCAAATATGCCAAATTAGTCTAACATATTCCTTTTTATAAGGAGAGAGAACAAATTTTTTAAGTTGTTCCAGGAAAATCCTAAAATTACTTCCAGATCAAAAGATTAGAATTTGATTTGGGGAAGTTTGTCAAAAATATCAACAAGTTTTTAAAATACTTGATTAGGTAGGGTCACAGATAATTATGAAACAAACTTAATTATCTTATCCAGTTAACCAAAGTGACAAAAAAATTTCAAAGGAAAATATGGAAAGTTACATATTTCTGAGCAAAATTCAACTCTTAATATTGAAAAGACTAGGTTTAGTTAAGTTATAAATGGTTTGATCATAAAGATAACATGAAGCACAGGAAATTGTTTCGGTAAGACACAAAATCTTTGCTTTCTAGGCAGATTACTTAAAAGATAAAACAAAACAAACAAAGAAACAAAAACTTTCATAATCTCTTACCAAGAGCAGACTAGTAGTCTAAGAAACTTCCTTTTAGCAGAGATAAACCAAATTCTAATTTTTCACCAGTGTATTTTTGATATTAAAGTTCATTCATTAATTTTTAATTTAATTGCAGCCATTCCAATCTTAGCCAACTTGATCACGTTTCCCAAGATCCCAGTTCATTTCCCAAGATTCCTTTTTTCCATAAACTTTATATAACTTTCTTTTCTACATTCAGATTTTGTCTTACGTTTTTCCTCTTTCCCATTCTGAAATAACCAGCCTCACTTTAGCACAAATTTTTAGAAAAAAATTACTTTCTTTTCCCTCAACAAAAAGTGCATCTTTATTCCTCATAACCTCTCTTACTAAAAGCACACATTCTACTTTCCTTGCATACAGAGATGTTTCCCTTATTATTTCTGGTAACTTTAATTACATATATTAATGTTTTTAACCCTTAAAAGCCTTAATTTCTAATGAAAATAAAGAAAAAAACAGTTGTGAACTACCTGTTATACCAGCATCCTTTTGATTGGCCAACTTATGAATATCTTTAGTAATTTCTAGAAGCATATGCTTCCTCACAGTACACTTTTTAAAAATGTGGCCCAATACATGTTTTCTGACAGATCCAAATATCTTTAGTTACTCTGTAATAAGAAGCCAAAAGTGGATAAACATGTTTAATAATCGGTGTTTCTACATTTTATATTATTTGTAAATGATCTATATATTCAATGAATTCCCATCATTTAATTTAACTTAGCAAAATTTTAAGGTTTAAGTTATTAAACGATTTTGGGAAGCTATTTATAATGTAGACACATCATAAAACATAATTATTGCTGAGAAGTTCACCTAAAAACTCTTATCCTACTTACATCTACCTAAACTATTTGCTCCCAACAATTATGTTTGGCTTGCCCATGAACAGTTCATGAGACACTAGACAAAGTCCGCTATCATCTCAAGCTCTTTTTCTTGCTGATAAATTTTGTAACAGAGATGGCATGAACTTCCGAGACTTTCAGGAAACCTAGGTAGAATAAAAGTATTATACTTAATGCTGATAAACCTAAAGACATGTCTGTATTAATTAAAACAACAAACTTAAACTAGCTTTTATTTACTGAAAATTGTTCTACATCACGTAAACTTGAAAAAATTTGGGTCAGTTTCTATTATATTTCTGAGATTCAGAATACTTACTTTAAGAAGCATTTCTTTGCCTTTAAGCAAATTAAACAGAGCTCTTTACACACTAATTTTGGCAGTGCTATATACAGGTAGAAACATATCATATATATTATATCGTTCATCCATAGACATAACATAAGTGCACGTAGACAGACACAGAGATCTTACAGTTTTTGTTTTTTTTTCCCAAAGAACCAACTTTTAGTTTTATTGATCTTTGCTATTGTTTTCTTTGTTTCTATTTCATTTATTTCTGCTCTGATCTTTATGATTTCTTTCCTTCTGCTAACTTTGGGTTTTGTTTGTTCTTCTTTCTCTACTTCCCTTAGGTGTAAGGTTAGATTATTTATTTGAGATATTTCTTGTTTCTTGAGGTAGGCTTGTATAGCTATAAACTTCCCTCTTAGAACTGCTTTTGCTGCATCCCATAGGCTTTGGACTGTCGTGTTTTCATTGTCATTTGTCTCTAGGTATTATTTGATTTCCTCTTTGATTTCTTCAGTGATCTCTTGGTTATTTAGTAACGTATTGTTTAGCCACCATGTGTTTGTGTTTTTTACGTTTTTTTCCCTATAATTCATTTCTAATCTCATAGTGTTGTGGTCAGGAAAGATGCTTGATATGATGTCAATTTTCTTAATTTTACTGAGGCCTGATTTGTGACACAGGGCGTGATCTATCCTGGAGAACGTTCCGTGCACACTTGAGAAGAAAGTGTAATCTGCTGTTTTGGGATGGAATGTCCTATAAATATCGGTTAAATTTATCTGGTCTGTTGTGTCATTTAAAGCTTCTGTTTTCTTATTTATTTTCATTTTGGTTGATCTGTCCATTGGTGTAAGTGAGGTGTTACAGTCCTCCACTATTATTGTGTTACTGTCGATTTCCTCTTTTACAGCTGTTAGCAGTTGCCTTATGTATTGAGGTGCTCCTATGTTGGGTGCATATATATTTATAATTGTTATATCTTCTTCTTGGATTGATCCCTTGATCATTATGTGGTGTCCTTTGTAGTCTCTTGTAACATTCTTTATTTTAAAGTCTAGTTTTTCTGATATGAGTATTGCTACTCCAGCTTTCTTTTGATTTCCATTTGCATGGACTATCTTTTTCCATTCTCTCACTTTCAGTCTGTATGTGTCCCTAGGTCTGAAGTGGGTCTCTTGTAGACAGCATATATTTGGGTCTTGTTTTTGTATCCATTCAGCAAGCCTGTGTCTTTTGGTTGGAGCATTTAATCCATTCACGTTTAAGGTAATTATGGATATGTATGTTCCTATGACCATTTTCTTAATTGCTTTGGGTTTGTTTTTGTAGGTTCTTTTCTTCTCTTGTGTTTCCCACTTAGAGAAGTTCCTTTAGCATTTGTTGTAGAGCTGGTTTGGTGGTGCTGAATTCTGTTAGCTTTTGCTTGTCTGTAAAGCTTCTGATTTCTCCATCGAATCTGAATGAGAACCTTGCCAGGTAGAGA
This sequence comes from Leucopleurus acutus, assembly GCF_964270905.1. Taxonomy (NCBI): domain Eukaryota; kingdom Metazoa; phylum Chordata; class Mammalia; order Artiodactyla; family Delphinidae; genus Leucopleurus; species Leucopleurus acutus. The sequence goes on along the minus strand of NC_139158.1, from coordinate 33,336,985 downwards.
AATCTTGGTTGTAGGTCCTCCCCTTTCATCACTTTAAGTATATCATGCCACTCCCTTCTGGCTTACAGAGTTTCTGCTGAGAAATCAGCTGTTAACCTTATGGGAGTTCCCTTGTATATTATTTGTCGTTTTTCCCTTGCTGCTTTCAATAATTTTTCTTTGTCTTTAATTTTTGCCAGTTTGATTACTACGTGTCTCGGCATGTTTCTCCTTGGGTTTATCCTGTATGGGACTCTCTGTGCTTCCTGGACTTGGGTGGCTCTTTCCTTTCCCATGTTGGGGAAGTTTTCGACTGTAATCTCTTCAAATATTTTCTTGGGTCCTTTCTCTCTCTCTACTCCTTCTGGGACCCCTATAATGCGAATGTTGTTGCGTTTAATGTTGTCCCAGAGGTCTCTTAGGCTGTCTTCATTTCTTTTCATTCTTTCTTCTTTCTTCTGTTCCGTGGCAGTGAATTCCACCATTCTGTCTTCCAGGTCACTTATCCGTTCTTCTGCCTCAGTTATTCTGCTATTGATTCCTTCTAGTGTAGTTTTCATTTCAGTTATTGTATTCTTCATCTCTGCTTGTTCTTTAATTCTTCTAGGTCTTTGTTAAGCATTTCTTGCATCTTCTCGATCTTTGCCTCCATTCTTTTTCCGAGGTCCTGGATCATCTTCACTATCATTGTTCTGAATTCTTTTTCTGGAAGGTTGCCTATCTCCACTTCATTTAGTTGTTTTTCTGGGGGTTTATCTTGTTCCTTTGTCTGGTGCATGGTCCTCTGCCTTTTCATCTTGTCTATCTTTCTGTGAACGTGGTTTTTGTTCCACAGGTTGCAGGACTGTAGTTCTTCTTGCTTCTGCTTGAGACCTTACAGTTTTTGTTCTAAGATTTTAGTCATGAGATGGGTATGGTGATGCAAAACTCACTAGCTTGTAAATGAGTAGTTGGAACGAGTTAAGTTTAATAACATTTGTGGAGAAGACACTTAAGATTTGTATTTGTCCTTCACAAGTAATTTTATGGAAGCTGTGGTCTAGATTTCATCAAGGGAGTCTTTATAGCAACCTGTATTTAACGAAAAAACCTCTTTTCTCTTTTTTTCTCCTTCAGTCTCAGGTGAGAGTGGGCATAGTTTTAGATACCTCCTGGAGTATTTACATTTCAAAGACATGGAAATACTTACATCTTCAAGGGACACAGAAAAAAAAATGCAAGTTTTCTAAGCGTTGTGGAGTATATTTATCTATTCTCACAAGGCTGGAGTAATTACTATTTAGACTCTCCCTTCTTAAGTGCAGGACAATTGTATTTTCAGTGTCCTGATTTTTTAGAATATCTGCAAATGTCTGAAGGCAAAGAAGAAAGGGTTTGAGTGGACTTTGAGTTTTTCAGAGTTATGCTTTTGTTGCAAATCAAAAATCGTTCATTTTAACTCTTTCTCTTGCATTCCTGCAAGCTATCTTCAAAGAATTGGGTAGCTGCTTTCATTATAATACTTAGAGTTTTACTAGCCCACTCAACCACACTATTTTGAATTTTGCCTTTTTATATCAGGGAGAAAATTTCCTACTAAGGCAGAAATTAAAGGATTTCTATGTTCCAGAGCTTAAGAGTTTAGTGCAGTGTGCCTTTGAAAGGTCTGTATAATGCATTCAGCAAAGGCCTTCAGATGTTCTTCTCTCTGAGTGCACAATTTAACCTTAGACCAATTCACCTTAGAGGGGAAAGCCCCTGCTAATGTTTCTGTCAGCGCCTGAGACCCAGCCTCCATCTGAGCCATTTCCCGCTCGTTTGCTAGAGGGCCTGGGAGAATTTCTGGCCATCTGTTCTTCTGTGAGGGGGGCTGTGAATGGCTACTAAGCTTTCTACTTCCTCTCTCAATTCAGCAGGATTCTCTAAAAGTGGAAGGAAAGGGGCTTTATAATTTCACAGATCTGCTGCTGTCCAGGGAACATGAATTCTTTGGGTGAGGGTCTAAGATCCGTCCATAAAGAACATTGCAGGGGAGGAACTGGAGCTGGCGGAGTCTGACGGTAATGTGAGCCCCACTGTCCATCCGTGATGCTTCTGCTAAATTCACTTCCTGGCTTTCAGCATTTACATGAATCACCTGTATATCCTGGATCTAGAGATCAGGCTGGTGTGTTCTTTGCAAAATCTTGTAGGGAAAGGGAAGTTAAAACAGGCTGCTGGGTGTTTAAGGAATTTGGGGTGTGGAGGAGTTGGAGGAGTTTTGGGAGTTAAAGAAATTCTTTTGAGGAGGTGGGGCTGGATTTTAAGAATGGAAATTTATGTTGAATATGGACTTTATTTTTTGTTCTGAATCTAATGTCTGTTTCTTCTTTTTATTAAGGGAGTCCCTAAGGCTAGCTGTTACACTCCTTTGTCCACCTTTTAATTTGGTCTTTCCAGTAAAACAATTGTTTTGGATGAGAGCTCACTAAAAACGTTTTTCTCTTTTCTTTTCTTTTTATTTATTTATATTTACATTTTTCTTTTTATTTATTTTTATTATTTGTAATATTAATATAATATAATATTTATATTTTTAATTTATTTATATTTTATTCATTTTTTTTGTGTGTGCCACCCAGCCTGTGGGATCTTAGTTCCTCGACCAGGAATTGAACCCGGGCCCTCAGCAGTGAAAGCGCAGAGTCCTAACCACTGGACTGCCAGAGACTTCCCTTTTTGTTTCTTTTAAATATAGCCAATTCAAAGGATGCATCATCTGGCCACTGATGAGTAGGATCTTATGTTAATATCAATGGCAAGTCAAACCAATAAATAAGCCTTTTTGTGGCTTAACAAAGGACCTGAGAGGTATTCCAAAAGAGGGTGAAATGGATGAAGTCCTTATAAGATGCAGAAAGTTCATCCCCAGAGTTAGCCTGAGTAAGCAAAGACCTTCCTTTTGTCATGGGGGTAAGAATTTTGTAGTGAAAACGGTGTCTCTGGTCTCTCATGGTACATCTCCAGTTACAGACCTGCTGATCTATGACACTGGGCTGCTGGAATGGGATGATTCCAGCACTAACAAAGGTTGAGATGACAAAGACCCCTATGGACCGGGACCCCTTAGGACAGGCTCCCCTGAGAGCTGGCTCGGCTGGACAAAGAGATTGCTGCTTGTGACTTTGTGACTAGGAATCCCAGTCTGTTTGACTGGCCACCCTGTGCAACTGGTACAGGAACCTTCTGGGTGGCAGAGACCAGAGAGAATATTCTCATTGGCCACAAAGCCAAGCTCTCAGGACATAGAAGAAGCTGAAAGGAGCACCTTATCTGATTTTAGGTGGGGGACCCACAGCAAAGTTTGTCCAAACAAATGCCAGTCCAGTGAGAACCGTGAATACACCAGTCTGTGAGGCTGGCTTGAACCACGCGCTTATAGGATGTATGCCTGTGTTCTCCTCTATGGTTTTTCTCTGTATGACAAATGACACAAAAGACAGAGACAAAGGAAAACACTGACCATCTCTGGGAGGAAAGGGATCAATACAAAACAAGAGTATTCATAACAAATCTTGACCAAAGTCACTAGAACCAAGGAATCAATTCACTCAAATATTTTCTCCTGCAAATTTAAATTTAGAAAAAGAAAAGAACTTGTACTGCTCTTATTTCCACTGGACGTTGCAGGCAGAGATCCAGAAGATGGACCTGGTCAGAATTCTTGCTTTCTGCCCATGCTTATCAGGGGGCCCAGGACTCTCAGCCATAGCAGCCTTGGACGGAGCAGGGTCCCGCCAGTGAGGAGCCCTACGTTGGTGCCAATACTGTAGGAGAGGAAAACTTTTCCTTTCTTCCCTTCTAGGATCTTTGACTATCCTAATAATTAATTGACCTAAAAACAGATTCACAGGAGAAAAAAAGCAGATTTAATTTCATACCTATGGGAGCTCATAAATATATGAGCCTCAAAGACATGACCAAAGCAGACAGCCTGTATACCTTTATGGGCAAAGAAACAATACATTTGTGAAGAATTGACAAGACAAAGAAGTTTGGGTTTGGGATAGTAAGTTAGTGAGGAAGTAACAAGGTTTGTTGATACAACTTTCTCGGCCCTTAATTCTGTGTCTCTGGAAATAAGGATGCCTTCTACCCTCCTGGTACAGGGAGGGTACCTTTCACATGGGAGACTTATTTCCTGTTGTCAGGGGGACAAAGGAGGGTCAGTGTACTTTCTTTGACTGGCTGCTTCTTAAGTAACTTTAATTCAAGATAATCAGTATGCTACAGTGGCACCCTTTGGGGTGGCATATCCTGCTCTCCTTCATTATGTAATGTACAAAATAACAGATAAATATAATGAAAATTTAAAATTGCAACTGTAATAACAAACATTTTTGACTCCTAACTATGTGACGGCTCTTTAAAAGAACAAATATATATATATATATATATATATATACACACACACACATATATACGTATGTATTTATTTATTTTGGCTACACCCGGTCTCAGCCGAGGCACTCAGGATCTTCGTTGTGGTATGTGGGATCTTTTAGCTGCAGCATGTGGACTCTTAGTTGTGGCATACATGCGGGATCTAGTTCCCTGAACAAGAATCGAACCCAGCCCCCTGCACTGGGAGCGCAGAATCTTACCCACTGGACTACCAGCGAAGTCCCAGTGTGACAGCTCTTTACATACTTTATCTCACTTAATACTAACACCAGCCTCGTGGTATCAGGACTGATACTAATCGCATCTTTTTGTTTTGCGGTACGCGGGCCTCTCACTGTTGTGGCCTCTCCCTCCCGTTGCGGAGCACAGGCTCCAGACGCGCAGGCTCAGCGGCCATGGCTCACGGGCCCAGCCGCTCCGCGGCATGTGGGATCCTCCCGGACCGGGGCACGAACCCGTGTCCCCTGCATTGGCAGGCAGACTCTCAACCACTGCGCCACCATCTTTTGAAATACAGGAACTAAAGCACAGATAAGCTGCCTTGTAAACCCATGTAGCTGTTAAGTGGCAGAGTCAGCATTTGAAACAAGGTAGATTCATTCTTGAGTCTTCTCTCTTATCTATAGATACTTTGATCCACACATGGAATTGAAATTAAAATGCATCCCCTCATTGCATTTTCCTTCAAATATCATTGTGAATTATTTCATTATCTTAGTATTGCCAAATGTTCACTATGTCACATTCCCTCTAGAGGTTGGTATACTAATGAAGAACCAAGCTATATTCTTTATTTCTTTTTTTTTCTTAATTTTGAATCCTTTACATTGACCATGTGGGAGAAGCAGCTCCATTTAGGGTATATCAGATATAGGAGATACTAGGAAAACCTGGGTGGCCCCATAGAAAAAAATAAAATCTCCCTGTGGGAGATACAAGTTCCAGCTCTGGCTCCTCTTTCAGTTGACCTTGGACCAGTTAAGTTCTCCGGGCTCTCCGGGCATCTTATCAAACCAGTACATTTCCTGCTCTAGCCCCCCCTAGGGGCTGTTTTAAGGTAAGGATCAAAAAGCATTAATAACAACACAACAGCAACAAAAACCCAAAGGAGGCTATAGACAGGAAAATAATCACAATGGCAGACACACTATTCAAATAGAAGGCCAAGTGTCTTTTTAGAAGGGACCTGAGTGGCTACGAAGCTGCTGGCTGACACGACAGGTGTAAACTCACCTGTCTGCATCCCGATTTCCTGATCTTCCGTGCAGTTGCTTCACTGGAGTGCACTAAATTTCAATTTTATAATTGCATCCTCAAATCCCTTAATGAAGGTGCCTATCCACATATAAATAATTACCCAGTAATTTTGTATTTGCAAACTCTATCCTAGCTGTTTATGCTTCACTGTGGTTCAAATAGGAAGTTCGGGAGCCCACTCTTTTCTAAGTCGGGGGAGGTTCCAGAGCCCGGAGGATGGATGGCATCTTAACACAGCTCCCTACCCAAGGAGTCCGGTTTCACCTTCATTCCCTGTTAACGTTGACCTCTGTCGTTTTCTCGTGCTGTTTATAAATCCGGGGGTGGGGGGTGGGGGCTGCCTTTTTGTTTTGGTGTTGGCGATGCAGACATCTATCCTCATCAAAGTTCTGCCCTGGGACTTCCAAGTACAATGGCAATCCACGAATGGCACCAGGATCTCTTTGAGCCTAAGCTAGCAGCTCCTGCAACTTGCTTCCTCCTCAATAATCTATTTTGTTCTTTGGACAGTATCCACTTTAGTTCATGGAAGGCACACCCACAGCCCTGTTATCTTTCTTCATCTTCGCTTTAGTCCTGTTTTGGCTGAGTCCCTTCATTATTCACACAAGCCCATCCACAGAAGAGCTGGGATCATCCGGGGGCTAAAAACCGAAAGTCAAAAAAGGAAACTCCCTGAAAACCTTACAAGATGTGAAAGCTTTTGTTGGGGTGCCTCTCTGACTATACAGCTGTAGAGAGGATGTATTTAGATGCTGGGTCTTGTTATAAATGCAAAGAGAAGCAGCATAGCTGACAGAGCAGGTGACAAATCCTGAATTTCCTGGGATGGTATTTTTCTCCTCGATACTGTTTTGTTTTTGTTTTTAATTTTTGAATTTTATTTTACTTTTTTATACAGCAGGTTCTTATTAGTCATCAGTTTTATACACATCAGTGTGTATACATGTCAATCCCAATCGCCCAATTCATCACGCCGCCATCCCGCCTCCCCCCCCTCCAATGGCTTTCCCCGCTTGGTGTCCAAATGTTTGTTCTCTACATCTGTGTCTCAACTTCTGCCCTGCAAACCGGTTCATCTGTACCATTTTTCTAGGTTCCACATACATGCGTTAATATACGATATTTGTTTTTCTCTTTCTGACTTACTTCACTCTGTATGACAGTCTCTAGATCCACCCACGTCTCAACAAATGACTCAATTTTGTTCCATTCTATGGCTGAGTAATATTCCATTGTATATATGTACCACATCTTCTTTATCCATTCATCTGTCGATGGACATTTAGGTTGCTTCCATGACCTGGATATTGTAAATAGTGCTGCAATGAACATTGGGGTGCATGTGTATTTTTGAATTATGGTTTTCTCTGGGTATATGCCCAGTAGTGGGATTGCTGGATCATATGGTAATTCTATTTTTAGTTTTTTAAGGAACCTTCATACTGTTCTCCATAGTGGCTGTATCAATTTACATTCCCACCAACAGTGCAAGAGGGTTCCCTTTTCTCCACACCCTCTCCAGCGTTTGTTGTTTGTAGATTTTCTGATTATGTCCATTCTAACTGGTGTGAGGTGATTCCTCCTTGTAGTTTTGATTTGCATTTCTCTAATAATTAGTGATGTTGAGCAGCTTTTCATGTGCTTCTTGGCCATCTGTATATCTTCTTTGGAGAGATGTCTATTTAGGTCTTCTGCCCATTTTTTTATTGGGTTGTGTGTTTTTTTAATATTGAGCTGCATGAGCTGTTTATATATTTTGGAGATTAATCCTTTCTCCGTTGATAGGTTTGCAAATATTTTCTCCCATTCTGAGGGTTGTCTTTTGATCTTGTTTATGGTTTCCTTTGCTGTGCAAAAGCTTTGAAGTTTCATTAGGACCTATTTGTTTATTTTTGTTTTTATTTCCATTACTCTAGGCGGTGGATCAAAAAAGAACTTGCTGTGCTTTACGTCAAAGACTGTTCTTCCTATGTTTTTCTCTAAGAGTTTTATAGTGTCTGGTCTTACATTTAGGTCCCAAATCCATTTTGGGTTTATTTTTGTGTAGGGTGTTAGGGAGTGTTCTAATTTCATTCTTTTACATGTAGCTGTCCAGTTTTCTCAGCACCACTTATTGAAGAGACTGTCTTTTCTCCATTGTATATCCTTGCCTCCTTTGTCATAGATTAGTTGACCATAGGTGCGTGGGTTTATCTCTGGGCTTTCTATCTGGTTCCATTGATCTATGTTTCTGTTTTTGTGCCAGTACCATATTGTCTTGATTACTGGAGCTTTGCAGTATAGTCTGAAGTCAGGGAGTCTGATTCCTCCCGCTCCGTTTTTTTCCCTCAAGACTGCTTTGGCTATTTGGGGTCTTTTGTGTCTCTATACAAATTTCAAGATTTTTTGTTCTAGTTCTGTGAAACAATGCCATTGGTAATTTGATAGGATTGCATTGAATCTGTAGATTGCTTTGGGTAGTATAGTCATTTTCACAATATTGATTCTTCCAATCCAAGAACATGGTATATCTCTCCATCTGTTGGTATCATCTTTAACTTCTTTCATCAGTGTCTTACAGTTTTCTGCATACAGGTCTTTTGTCTCCCTAGGTAAGGTTATTCCTAGGTATTTTATTCTTTTTGTTGCGATGGTAAATGGGAGTGTTTCCTTAATTTCTCTTTCAGATTTTTCATCATTAGTGTATAGGAATGCAAGAGATTTCTGTGCATTAATTTTGTATCCTGCAACTTTACCAAATTCATTGATTAGCTCCAGTAGTTTTCTGGTAGCATCTTTAGGATTCTCTATGTATAGTATCATGTCATCTGCAAACAGTGACAGTTTTATTTCTTCTTTTCCAATTTCTATTCCTTTTATTTCTTTTTCTTCTCTGATTGCTCTGGCTAGGACTTCCAAAACTATGTTGAATAATAGTGGTGAGAGTGGACATCCTTGTCTTATTCCTATTCTTAGAGGAAATGCTTTCAGTTTTTCACCATTGAGAATGATGTTTGCTGTGGGTTTGTCGTATATGGCCTTTATTATGTTGAGGTAGGTTCCCTCTATGCCCACACTCTGGAGAGTTTTTATCATAAATGGGTGTTGAATTTTGTCAAAAGCTTTTTCTGCATCTATTGAGATGATCGTATGGTTTTTATTCTTCAGTTTGTTAATATGGTGTATCACATTGATTGATTTGCATATATTGAAGAATTCTTGCATCCCTGGAATAAGTCCCACTTGATCATGGTGTATGATCCTTTTAATGTGCTGTTGGATTCTGTTTGCTAGTATTTTGTTGAGGATTTTTGCATCTATATTCATCAGTGATATTGCTCTATAATTTTCTTTTTTTGTAGTGTCTTTGTCTGGTTTTGGTATCAGGGTGATGGTGGCCTCATAGAATGAGTTTGGGAGTGTTCCTCTGCAATTTTTTGGAGGAGTTGAGAAGGATGGGTGTTAGCTCTTCTCTAAAGGTTTGGTAGAATTCACCTGTGAAGCCATCTGGTCCTGGACTTTTGTTTATTGGAAGATTTTTAATCACAATTTCAATTTCATTACCTGTGATTAGTCTGTTCATATTTTCTGTTTCTTCCTGGTTCAGTCTTGGAAGGTTATACCTTTCTAAGAATTTGTCCATTTCTTCCAGGTCGTCCATTTTATTGGCATAGAGGTGCTTGTAGTAGTCTCTTAGGAGGCTTTGTGTTTCTGCGGTGTCTGTTGTAACTTCTCCTTTTTCATTTCTAATTTTATTGATTTGAGTCCTCGCCCTCTTTTCCTTGATGAGTGTGGCTAAAGGTTTATCAATTTTGTTTATCTTCTCAAAGAACCAGCTTTTAGTTTTATTGATCTTTGCTATAGTTTTCTTTGTTTCTATTTCATTTATTTCTGCTCTGATCTTTATGATTTCTTTCCATCTGTTAACTTTGGGTTTTGTTTGTTCTTCTTTCTCTAGTTCCCTTAGGTGTAAGGTTAGATTGTTTATTTGAGATTTTTCTTGTTTCTTGAGGTAGGCTTCTTAGCTGTAAACTCTCTCTCAGAACTGCTTTTGCTGCATCCCATAGGTTTGGGATCGTGGTGTTTTCATTGTTATTTGTCTGTAGGTATTTTTTGATTTCTTTTTTGATTTCCTCAATGATCTCTTGGTTATTTAGTAACGTATTGTTTAGCCACCGTATGTTTGTGTTTTTTATGTTTTTCCCCCTGTAATTCATTTCTAATCTCATAGCATGGTGGTCAGAAAAGATGCTTGATATGATGTCAGTTTTCTTAAATTTACTGGGCTTGATTTGTGACCCAAGATGTGATCTATCCTGGAGAACGTTCCGTGCACACTTGAGAAGAAAGTGTAATCTGCTGTTTTGGGATGGAATGTCCTATAAATATCGGTTAAATTTATCTGGTCTGTTGTGTCATTTAAAGCTTCTGTTTCCTTGTTTATTTTCATTTTGGTTGATCTGTCCATTGGTGTAAGTGAGGTGTTAAAGTCCCCCACTATTATTGTGTTACTGTCGATTTCCTCTTTTAGAGCTGTTAGCAGTTGCCTTATGTATTGAGGTGCTCCTATGTTGGGTGCATATATATTTATAATTGTTATATCTTCTTCTTGGATTGATCCCTTGATCATTATGTGGTGTCCTTTGTAGTCTCTTGTAACATTCTTTATTTTAAAGTCTAGTTTTTCTGATATGAGTATTGCTACCCCAGCTTTCTTTTGATTTCCATTTGCATGGACTATCTTTTTCCATTCTCTCACTTTCAGTCTGTATGTGTCCCTAGGTCTGAAGTGGGTCTCTTGTAGACAGCATATATTTGGGTCTTGTTTTTGTATCCATTCAGCAAGCCTGTGTCTTTTGGTTGGAGCATTTAATCCATTCACGTTTAAGGTAATTATCAATATGTATGTTCCTATGACCATTTTCTTAATTGCTTTGGGTTTGTTTTTTAGGTCCTTTTCTTCTCTTGTGTTTCCTACTTAGAGAAGTTCCTTTAGCATTTGCTGTGGAGCTGGTTTGGTGGTGCTGAATTCTCTTAGCTTTTGCTTGTCTGTAAAGCTTTTGATTTCTCCATCGAATCTGAATGAGATCCTTGCCGGGTAGAGTAATCTTGGTTGTAGGTTCTCCCCTTTCATCACTTTAAGTATATCATGCCACTCCCTTCTGGCTTACAGAGTTTCTGCTGAGAAATCAGCTATTTACCTTATGGGAGTTCTCTTGTATGTTATTTGTCGTTTTTCCCTTGCTGCTTTCAATAATTTTTCTTTGTCTTTAATTTTTGCCAGTTTGATTACTATGTGTCTCGGCGTGTTTCTCCTTGGGTTTATTCTGTATGGGACCCTCTGCTCTTCCTGGACTTGGGTGGCTCTTTCCTTTCCCATGTTAGGGAAGTTTTCGACTGTAATCTCTTCAACTATTTTCTTGGGTCCTTTCTCTCTCTCTTCTCCTTCTGGGACCCCTATAATGTGAATCTTGTTGCATTTAATATTGTCCCGGAGGTCTCTTAGGCTGTCTTCATTTCTTTTCATTCTTTTTTCTTTATTCTGTTCCGTGGCAGTGAATTCCACCATTCTGTCTTCCAGGTCACTTATCCGTTCTTCTGCCTCAGTTATGCTGCTATTGATTCCTTCTAGTGTAGTTTTCATTTCAGTTATTGTATTCATTTCTGTTTGTTTGTTCTTTAATTCTTCAGGGTCTTTGTTAAACATTTCTTGCATCTTCTCGATCTTTGCCTCCATTCTTTTTCCGAGGTCCTGGATCATCTTCACTATCATTATTCTGAATTCTTTTTCTAGAAGGTTGCCTAGCTCCCCTTCATTTAGTTGTTTTTCTGGGGTTTTATCTTGTTCCTTCATCTGGTACATAGCCCTCTGCCTTTTCATCTTGTCTATCTTTCTGTGAATGTGGTTTTTGTTCCACAGGCTGAAGGATTGTAGTTCTTCTTGCTTCTGCTGTCTGCCCTCTGGTGGATGAGGCTATCTAAGAGGCTTGTGTATGCTTCCTGATGGGAGGAACTGGTGGTGGGTAGAGCTGGCTGTTGCTCTGGTGGGCAGAGCTCAGTTAAAGTTTAATCCGCTTGACTGTTGATGGGTGGGGCTGGGTTCCCTCCCTGTTGCTTGTTTGGCCTGAGGCAACCCAGCACTGGAGCCTTCCTGGGCTCTTTGGTGGGGCCAATGACAGACTCTGGGAGGGCTCACACCGAGGAGTATTTCCCAGAACTTCTGTTGCCAGTGTCCTTGTCCCTACGGTGAGCCACAGCCCCACCCCCACCCCCCACCCCCGCCTCTGCAGGAGACCCTCCAACACTAGCAGGTTATGTCTGGTTCAGTTTCTATGGAGTCAGTGCTCCTTCCCCTGGGTCCCGATGCGCACACTACTTTGTGTGTGCCCTCCAAGAGTGGAGTCTCTGTTTCCCCCAGTCCTGTCGAAGTCCTGCAATCAATTCCCGCTATCCTTCGAAGTCTGATTGTCTAGGAGTTCCTCCTTCTGTGCCGGGCCCCCAGGTTGGGAAGCCTGACGTGGGGCTCAGGACCTTCACTCCAGTGGGTGGACTTCTGGGGTATAAGTGTTCTCCAGTCTGTGAGTCGCCCACCCAGCAGTTATGGGATTTGACTTTACTGTGATTGCGCCCCTCCTACTGTCTCATTGTGGCTTCTCCTTTGTCTTTGGATGTGGGCTGTCTTTTCTGGTGAGTTCCAGTGTCTTCCTGTGGATGATTGTCCAGCAGCTAGTTGTGATTCTGGTGTCCTCGCAAGAGGGAGTGAGAGCACGTCCTTCTACTCCGCCATCTTGGTTCCTCTCGATACTGTTTTTAATCATTCTTGTTGAGAGTTTGCAGCTGACAGCTCCTCCAGAAGTAGTATTCTTAAAAGCTGCACTGAAATTATTCACCTCATGTAAAAACAAGCGCGATTTCCATCTAATATGGGTAATTACTTTTACAGTTAATTAAAAGCGCTCTCATTAAACTCCTGCTGTGATGCCGATGCATAGCTCTTATTTGCAAACAGACCCTTAGTTTGAGCTCACCTCTGTGACATATTGCTCCTACCTGAGAGGGGGCTGCCTTCCTCAGTATCAAATTTAATTGTGCTGAGCCAGCAGCCCTGGCTGCTGCCAGCTTGCTCGCATCCCCTGATAACCAAGCTGCAAAGAACGTGACGTGAAGAGAACAAAGTAATTCATGGGGCTGAGGGTGTAATTCTCCAAGAAAGAAGTAAAAAATTCTAAGATGAATGCCCTGCTATCTTTATTTGCATAAAAGCTGGGTTGGAAAATAGTTTTATCGTCTTTCCTGCTACTCCCCACCCCTCAAGGAAAATATCCCCCCCACCCCCTTAAAATTCCTCCAAACATTTATAAAGTTAAAACCATTGCTTTCTGACCTAGCCAACTAGACTACTCTCTTGGCTGAATGGATTTATGTTTAGATTTTGGTTAGTTTACATACATTTTTTGCCATTTGTATCATTTCAGGAGAAATAGCTCTTATATTCTCAGCCTTCCTTGGGTTTAGATTGAAACCTTAGTGTTTAGATTGAAACCTTAGTGTTTTCAGAATATCCTGTACCTGGAAACAGGGAACTCCGTCCTGCTGAACCTTAGATACAAACTAATAAAATGCCTCCTCAAATGATCACATTCCTGGTAAGTAATTAAGACTTATTAATTAAAACATAGTCATTTGAGACAAATTTTGAGGGAGCAGAAAGACTGTGATATTTCAAGTTTACAGACCCGATGAATTGGATGTTCTAAGATATTGCTTCGAGCTTTCGATATTTTTCATTGTTATTTGCTACCATCTGCTGGCCATGTATGGTATTGCAGGGGCTGAGCAAATTTGTGAATGAAGACGTTATCAAGTGCGTGAAATATGTCAGTGCAGACCTTGTATACTATTCTTCATGTATCAAGTGACCTTATTTGAATCTTAGTCCTTGGAGTTGAGTGGACACAGACTGAAGAATTCAGCTTAAAGGCACACATGATGTCACATTTGCACCAACTCTTGTTGCAAGACTACACAGTTACTGAACTTTTAAAAAAGTTGGGCAGAATAATTACCCTTAAATAAGGCAATTAAATTTAGAACATTGATCTAAATACTCAGATTCCAGGACAATATAGGGTATTGGGGAAAGCCTAAAATACACAGTAGGCAGACCAGATGGATTTCAATCCCTCTTATAACATTAACTATCAAAGCCAATTCCCTACTTTCTCTCTCTCTTAGATACTGTTTTTCTTTTTTTATTTTTCATCTTCAAAATGGAAACATTGGGCCAGTGGTCCTTATGGCTTGTAGTTATTTTCAGAGTCTGAGCCTTTGTGAAGGTCAAAAAAATTAAAGACTCAGGATGCAATAAATCACAGATAATGTTCTAAATTCTAGACTCTCAACTCACATTGGTTGGTTTCTTTTAAATTAGAAGTAATTGTAATGCTCAGAACAACAAGAAATATAAGTGTCCAAACTATCAGAAAAATTGCTATTGAAAAGGGAACCGGAGGTCCCTTAAAAAACTACAAATAGAACTACCATACAACCCAGAAATCCCACTACAGGGCATATACCCTGAGAAAACCATAATTCAAAGAGTCATGTACCCCAATGTTCATGGCAGCTCTATTTACAATAGCCAGGACATGGAAGCAACCCAAGTGTCCATGGACAGATGAATGGATAAAGAAGAGCTGGCCCATATACACAATGGAATATTACTCAGCCATAAAAGGAAACGAAATTGAGTGATTTGTAGTGAGGTGGATGGACCTAGAGTCTGTCTTACAGAGTGAAGTGAGTCAGAAAGAGAAAAACAAATACTGTATGCTAACGCATATATATGGAATCTTAAAAAAATAAAGGTCATGAAGAACCTAGGGGCAGGATGGGAATAAAGACACAGACCTACTGAAGAATGGACTTGAGACATGGGGAGGGGGAAAGGTAAGCTGGGACAAAGTGAGAGAGTGACATAGACCTATATACACTACCAAATGTAAAACTGATACTTAGTGGGAAGCAGCCACATAGCACAGGGAGATCAGCTCGGTGCTTTGTGACCACCTAGAGGGGTGGGATAGGGAGGGAGCTGTAAGAGGGAAGAGATATAGGGATATATGTATATGTATAGCTGATTCACTTTGTTATAAAGCAGAAACTAACACACACACACAAAATAATAAAATTTAAAAAGTAATAAAAAAGTGAAGTATTAAACAAAAGAGAGAAACCACTTATCCTTGAAGGGGAGCAGAATATGACACCCCAAGATATTCTTCTTTGGCAGAAGGATTGTTAGGGGATGGTTGTTTTTGAGAGAATCTCAAAAATCTCTGAAAACAGAGTAGAAGTTGCCCTTTTGTGAGGGAAATTTACATCGAGAAGGAAAATCTCCATTTGTAAAGGTGTCTCCCTCTCTGTAGAGAAGGAGGGCTCCAAGTCTCTAGAAACTCTTATCCATGGAGAAGGCAAGGACTTAGAGCTACATCCCAACCATACCCTTGTTTACTGTGCTTTTCCTGGTCACCACCCATGACCGGCCTCCCCCGCCCAGCATCTTTTATCTTCAGCTGGAGACGCTACTAGACGTGGTGGATGGGCCATTTCTGGCCCATGTGTATGCACATGCCCCCGTGTACAGGGGGCAAACGTGTTATTAAACTTCTATTTCTTTTCCTCTCCTTATCTGTCTTTATTACAGGGGGGGTTTCAGCCAAGAACCTAGGAAGGTAGAGGGGAAATTATTCTTCCTCCCCCCACCCCATATAACATTGATTAAGAATTTAAAATGCACTTTTGAGTTCTTTTTTGGAGTGTGATGACGAAATGTACTGTTTCTTAATGTTATAAACTGTCTCGCCAGAGTGTTTATCTTCGGTTTGAAAAGGAAGCTCAAAACACTTGGATTTCTTCCCTCAGTAAGAGTAGTTGATCATAAGCCCTAGTTGGACTTGTTAGGTGAAACTTCGGCTGCGTTTCCCCCAGCTCCCAAGAGATGACTTAAGCTGCAGGTATTCCCGTTGAAACACTCTGGGACTTTGTATCTGAGTCCAAGAGAACAATGGCGTGTCAGAAATATATTAGCCTTACTTAACTCTTACGTCAAACATCAGGACGCTGATCTTTTCTTTCCTTTGCCCTTCCAGTATTGGTAACTAAAATCATTAATTTTAGGACAGTTCCAGGGACTGTCCTCTGAAAACACAAGGGACCATGGGCGTAACAGCAGGACTGTTGTCAGCAGGGCCGTGCTCCCTCAGAAGGCTCTAGGGGAGGATCCCTCCTACCTCTTCCAGCTTCTGGGGGCTCCAGGCTTGTGGCTGCGTCACTCCCGTCTCTGCCTCTGTCTTTACGTGGGCTTCTCGTCTCTCTGTCTTTTTTCTTTTAAGATTTTTTTTGATGTGGACCATTTTTTTTTTTAAGTCTTCATTGAATTTGTTATAATATTGCTTCTGTTTTATGTTTTGGTCTTTTGGCCGCGAGGCATGTGGGATCCTAGCTCCCTGACCAGGGATCAAACCGGTACCCTCTGCATTGGAAGGTGAAGTCTCAACCACAGGACCGCCAGGGTAGTCCCATCTCTGTCTCTTAAAAGGGTGCTTGTCATTGGATTTAGGACCCATACAGATAGTCCAGGACAATCTCATCTCAAGATCGTTAATTACCTCCTCAAAGACGCTATTTCCCAATAAGGTCCCATTCACAGGTTCCAGTGGTTAGGACATGGGCATATCTTTTGGGGAAACTATTCAACCCGTTACAGGCTCCTAGCTTCTAAATCTTCGGAGGCCTCTGGAATCTCATTGGTGGACATTTCCCTCCACCTGTTCATGGGGACCTTTACCTTCTGGGCTCTTCAGAGCTGTGAATGATACAGATCCACGATCCAGGATGATGGTGCCCCCGCATTGTGGGCAGAAATAACCCTGACCTATAAAAATCATCAGAAAGAACCGACACACAAAGCGCAGAAGAAAAGAAATGTCTCTTGGGAGATGAAACAGCTTCTGAAAAGAACAGACACGCACGTGCTTTGATGTCTGAAAGCCAGAGAGAGATGTCAGAAGCCTTGGGGGAGAAAACTTTAAAAATAGAACTGTTTTTAAAGTTCTCAGTACTCCACTCAGAACTGGGTCTCCCAGAGACTTTTGCGGGTTGCCATCAACGATAGCTAACGTTTCTCGATGGCTTGGCGTAAGCTAAGACCCTTGTCGATATGCCTCACAACAAACGAGGCAGCTGTTATTATTATTACCTTTATTTTACAGATGGAGAAGCTGAGGCGCCGCTGGTAGAGCCCAGTGATATGGACCCAAGTAGCATGACTCCATAGCGTGTGCGGGTGTCCATATACTTTGGCAGTGAATCACTGTTCAGGGTTTTCCAGCTACAGAAAGGAGCATGGCTGACTCCTCTAAGGAAATTGATTGCTTGGTGATGAGTCCGGGACTCCAAATTCATACTTAACACTTAAGTAGTTGAGCTGTTCTCCAAGCGAAGTACTTACTCGACTCCTCTGGTTTGGAAAAGGTCAGGTCGGAGCCCAGCTGCAGACACCCGCTTTCCGTGGAGTGATCCGAACAATCATTTGTTCCTGCCAGAGTGACATTTTTCCAATTTGAGTCCAACGTTGTTCAGAAGCAAGTGCGTGTCCCTTGGGGTGCCTCCAGAGTCATTCTGCAGCAGATGACAAACCAACAGTATCACCTAAATAAAAAATCCAGCGTGGGTTTAGGAAATGAATCCTGACAAGAATAAATTGACTAATCTTCGGGAAATGGCAAGAGGTTGGATCCTGCCAGATGGGTGTTTCCTGCCCCTTGTGTGGGTCCTCGGTGCAGATTAAAAAACAAAAACCTGCCTTGGGCTTATTGATTCGTTCGTTAGTTGATTAACACCTGCCATTTCTGCGTGGGTAAGTCAAAGTCGGATCTGGACTCATCCTTGCAAACTCAACATATTTTCACTCAAGGAAGGAAAGAAAATGCGTGCTTCCCCTGGTCAGGATGGCATCAAACAGACAGGGAACTGCTTTTTCCTACCTTGTTTCTAGATGGCATCTCCTAGCTTTAAAACAATCCACGCTTTCATCACTCCCATACCAAATTAATCTCTACTTTCTCTTCATGTTCTTTAGAGGACGAATTCAAAGAGTTCTGAGTAAGTGGTAGGGACACTTCGCTGTCTCCATGTGCAAAGGTCAGTCAGAGATCACAGCCATTAATTAGGAGTTTGAGTGAGAAAATCATGACCCCGAGTCCTATGACTGTACCTGACAGTCATCCGGGAACTGGTCTTAAGCTTCTGGGGCTGCCATAGCAGAATACTGCAGACTGGGGCTTAAACAACTGAAATTTATTTTCTCCCAGTTCTGGAGGCTGGAAATCTAAGATCCGGGTGGTAGCACGGTTGAGTTCTGGTGAGCGCTGTCTTCCTGACTAACAGATAGCACCTTTTCTCTGTGTCCACCTGTGGCCTTTTCTCGGTGCATGGGTGTAGAGAGATCAGACAAACTCTCTGGTGTCCCTTCTTATAAGGGTACTAATCCTATCAGATCAGGGTCCCCTCCTTATGACCTCATTTAACCTTAATTACATTTTTAGAGGCCCATCTCCAGATATAGCCACCTTGGGTTTAAGAGCTTCATCCTATGCGTCTGGGGGACATGAACATTCTATCCGTAGCACTTACTAAAATGTGGGTTCTGATTCAGGATCTCTGGGGTGGGGCCTGAGATGCTGCATTTAACAAGCTCCCGGATCTGGTTGCTGGTGGGGGAGACCCCTCTTTGAAGGGCCAGTTTCTCATATTGCCTCGATGTTACAGATGAGGGAACTGAGGCTTTGAAAGGTGAAGTCGCTTGCCTAAGGCTCTCCAGCTATTGGATGGGAGAGCCGCACTTTCAGGGAGGGAGTCTGATGCAAGGACTGAACTGTCCCCGCCCCAGAGATTCAGATTCACTAGGTCTGGGATGGGGCCCAAGAACACACAGGTGATGCTGCTGCTGCTGGTGTGGAGACCTCACTTGGAGAATCCCAGCCGTACTTCTTCTCTGGGTATTCTTGCATTAGCTGATTCTCCATTTCCACAGCAAGGAAAAGGCTGAGACATGTGGCCTGCAGTATCCAGACTGACCAACCCTCTTGACTTAAATAAAATAAAATCACCTGAAAAGGATAGAAAGTGCCTGGTGTCAGGTGTCCCTTCCAGGTGTAGATTTAAGCTCTGTGTGACCCACAGTGAGTTATCAGCTCACACCTGTCAGAATGGCCATCATCAAAAAATCTACAAATAACAAATGTTGGTGAGGTTGTGGAGAAGAAGGAACCCTCTACACTGTTGGTGGGAATGTAAGTTGGTGCAACCACTATGGAGAACAGCATGGAGGGTCCTCAGAAAACTGAAAATAGAACTATCATACGATCTAGTAATTCCACTCCTGGGTATATACCCAGAAAAAACCAGAAACACTAATTCAAAAAGATACATGCACCCCAATGTTCATAGCAACACTGTTCACAATAGCCAAGACATGGGAGCAACCTAAGTGTCCATCAGCAGAGGAATGGATAAAGAAGATGTGGTACATATATACAATGACATATTACTCAGCCATAAAAAAGAATGAGATAATGCCATTTGCAACAACATGGATGGACCTAGAGAAAATCATGCTTAGTGAAATAAATCAGACAGAGAAAGACAAATACTGTATCATATCACACATACGTGGAAGCAAGCAATAGGTGCTGAATGCCTGTCTTTTGAATGAGTAAATAAATATCACAATTGCTTGTGTGTGTATCTGCCATGTTGTCTGACTGGGGAGTTCCTTGAGGGTTGAAATCATCTTTTTTTTTTTGGTTTTTCTTTCACCTTTACATTCCAAAGCAACAAGAAAAAACTGAATAAAAAGTAGGTATGTGATAAATGTGGATGGATGATGGATGGATAGATGGACGGATGGATGGATGGATGGAGGGAAGGATAAAAAGTAGACAGTGATGTCTTTGAGTTGAAGGGAGATAGATTTGACTATCCCAGATCTGGAATGGGAGAGAGAAATTAAGTCCAGTTAAGGGCAGCCTGTGCTGATGTGAGCAGAGGTGTCTGGGGGCATATTATTTTATGAGCCATCAGCTTCTCTTTGTTGTGGCCTCTGATCCACAGCGTTTGCCTTCACCCCACATCTGCATGTAATAAAGCTTAGTTATGACATCTATATGTCTCTAACGCAAACACCAGGGCATATACTTCTAAAAAGCGCTATAAAGAGCAGTGGCTCGAGAAGCAGCCGTTAAGAGCGTGAGCTCTTTATTATTTTAAAGGGCATTTCAACGACACCACTGAACATTCTCTGGCCATAAGTCTGACTCCTGTCCTTTCTCTTTCTTTTCTCCTCCTCTCAGGATATCAAAGTAGACTGCAATACCTGTGTGGAAATAGAGGACAGAAAGGTAAGTCAATATTTTTCATCTTTTTGGTTTCAAGCAAAACGAAAACTCTGTGATTTAAACCCAGCTGTTTAAGGCGTGCCTTACTGGACGACGGCTTGCAAAGGTGATTCATGTGCTGGTATGACTTGAAGACAATCATATTTTTAAATGGCTGTTTTTTTTATCTTCGCAATCTGTGTTAGACCTGATAACTTCAATGAAGATGGCATAATGTAATTGTGTTAAAAATTAGTGTTGATTTTTATCTTAGTCGTTTGCTTCTTTTCAGGAAAATAGCGCGTTTATCCTTAACTCATTTCACATTTTAGTTGAATCTTAAGGATGATTATTATATATAATATGCCACATACTACATAGAATTATAGAACATTGCATATATTACAGAATACATACTCTTGGGCTTTGCAGGGTGTATCCTGAAAAATATATCTGATCTATACACTTTGGCTTGATAAAGGGCCTGTCCTGATTTCCATCATGACACAGTCACATGAGCAGTGACTTTCTATGATATAAATTTGTTCACATGATGTTTTGCCGGGCGGGGGGGCAGGAAAGGGAGGTCGTTTCCCGCATATTTTAAAGTTTCCCCCCGTTTATCTTCTTGTTACACTTGGTGTGGACCCCCTCAGGAAATGCAGCTGCTAGACAATTGTTCTTCACTTTAATATTTTCGTTCTCCCTTTATTGACCAGAGTTCACAGAAGTTTCCGTGGTAGCGCGCATCCGAGCAGATCAAATTTTACCTTTAAAGCCTTGGATAAGGAAAGGTCAAATAACTGAATTGAGGGTACATATCTCCTGGCTACTTTTGACACCGTTCCACAATTCTGAAAGATGTTCCTCTGTGCAGCTGTACCTTTATTGTTGAAGGTGGTTATTATTTCAAGCAGAGGCTTTTCAGCCTTGATTTTGTGATAGCTTGGTCATCCGCTGATTAATAAGGTGGTGAGGACTTCTCAGAACAAAACTTGCTTTTAAATAGAAGACAGTTGCCACACATTATTTTAAGGAGCCTTAATCTCCTCACTTTGAAGGGAATTATGATACAGTATCTTAACTTCGAGCCACGCCACACGATCTTCACTTAGTTCCAGTTGTGTGTCTAGTTTGCAGAAGAGGTGTTTCAATTCGCATTTACATTCGCTGCGTCTTGATGTGCTGGTATCCCTGCACGCATGC
The DNA here is from genome assembly GCF_964270905.1 of Leucopleurus acutus. Taxonomy (NCBI): domain Eukaryota; kingdom Metazoa; phylum Chordata; class Mammalia; order Artiodactyla; family Delphinidae; genus Leucopleurus; species Leucopleurus acutus. The sequence goes on along the minus strand of NC_139158.1, from coordinate 33,315,701 downwards.
ATTCTGTGAGTTGGAGAAATGGAATGTAGGCTGAAGAGGTGTCTCCAGTCTTTTTTAATCTCTTCCCAGTGACTCTGCTCACCACGTCCCAGTGAAAGCATGTTCCCTGCCCTGCTTCCAAAGTTCAGGATGTCCTCACTTCTCTTGGATTTTAATGGAATTCACAAGCATGTTTCTGTCTAGTTTTTTGGTTTGTTCGTTTTGTTTTACTTTCTTTGCCAGTAGTGTTTGAAAGATACCAGGAGGACTGTTAAAGCAACATCAGTTCTGTCACCAACAAATGAGTGAACAACCAGGATAACCTCTGGGCAATGCCAGCCAGCCGCACAGCTCCATTCCATAATAACTATCCAAACTGCCTTTGGTTCGTGTATCATGACGATAATGACCCCTCCCCCACCCAAGACTATGGATGTTCTCTGGTGATGGCGCATGGGGAGAAATCATAGGTGATCGTTCTGTACATAACTTCAGCTGTTCTCAAAAAAGACTAACACAGACAGAGACTCATACGCACACATATGCATTTCTGTGCTGTGTCACGGACTGTTGGGTTGAGTCAGACACTTCAAATGAAGCCTTGTATCTGGAGGGCTGTCCTGTTGTTTTCCAGCCTTGACCCCACATGACTGATTGTTACCGAAAGAGGGGCCCGGCTGCTTGCCATTCTAAAGCCAATAAAGAGGAAAAAGTTTGGTGGAAAGGAAAGTTTGCTTTGTTTCGGAGGCTGGCAACCAGAGGGGTGAGTGGAGGGGGTGGACTCAGGTCCAAAGGCCAGTTCTGCCCCTCCGCCCCTCGCCAACAATCAGTGGGTAAGAGCTTTTCAAGGCGAGCTTCTGGGGTGCACAGGCGGAGGGAGGGGCTACATGCAGAAAGAGCACAGTCAGCTCTGACAGTCGTCCTGAAATTGGTCCTGTGGTGGGTCTGGTCGGCGTCATCTGGACTGTGCTAAGTACAGTTAGTCTTCAGTTCCAGGGTCGGCTTCTTCCCATTTCTTTGAGGCCAGTTCTCAGAATTGTGGCAGCTTATGTCATGGCTGCAGCCTGGCCATCATGTAGTTAACTTCTGCGCCTGGTGGGGCTCACAGGATACAACTCAGAGTGTTATCTACAGCCCTTGAGGAGGAACTAAGGGTCCTTGACTTTGCTCCATGACTAAACTACTATGATTTGGTCCTGTTTGACTGTTTTCCTTTGCTTCTGCGTTTTCTCACTTCTCTGATGGAACTTATTCTTTGACTAAAGTTGTTCTATAGACAAAAGGCAGGCGGAGGACGTGGGGTGGGGGAAGGACCACAGGGCCCTGCTCTGTTTCACTAACCCTTTCACTGTCTTTAACTGGGGGTGACTCCTAGCAACACAAACCACCACAATGCCTACTTCCATTTTTGCTGTCTTACACTCTAATGCTTTTTATTCCCTCTGTTCAAGAGAAGGGCTTTGCTTCCTCTGAGTTCTGTTCTGATGTTTTGTTTTGTTTTTTAATTTTATTTTTGTGATTCTCACATCGGGGCTCTCCCTTCTCTGGATCTCCTAATGTGGTTGGAGGTGGGGTGAGGTGTTGGAGATGGCTGTGAATATCAGGGTCCTGTCTCTGGGGAAATCAGGATGCAGCCTGATCATCCCGGAGGGCCAGTGTCCTCCACCCTCAGCAGAGGAGTGCCAGTATCACCCCTCCGGACAGTGATGTGGCGTGAGGTCACGTAGGCAGACAGCCGGAGTCCTCTTCATCCACGGTCTGGGATGCAGCTCTGGTACTTCTGTCACCCTGACGTATAATTATGAAATTGCACCATCGAAGTGATGACACTCGCTCCTGCGTGTATGTGTGTGTGTCCCTCTCCATTCATTCCGAATGCTTCTGGCAAAATCAGTAATTTGATAAAGTGGAATTGAAGTGACAGGAAATGACAGAGGTGCCAAAATAATAAGTCAGCCTGCCTCTGAAGAGGCAGCCCCTTGGCCCGTGTGGATTTTTACGGAATGCTGAGTGCTCTGAAGGAGAACCAGCAGTGTTTTCTTTAAAGCTCAATTTCCTTTAGTTAAGAAAGCTTAACGTGATACCTGTTAGACTGGATGGCTTCCCAAGAATTACCTTCTTTTTCCTTTTCCTTTCACCTCCCTTCCTCCTTGGCTACCTCTCTTCCCTATCTTCTGTATATAGGGATATATTTGTATGCCTACATCCGTACCTTTTTCTGAAATATTTTTGGAGTATCTTCTCGATAGAAGAATTTTAGAAAACACAAGATCTCAAGTTTTCTATAGGGTCTAATAGGGTCCCTCCCCGCCAGACCCGTCCAATTTCAAGCCTCATCCCATTCTCTTCCACTCGGTAGGGCCATTTACCTTGAGATGAGTCATTTTCCCATTGAATCCTAGACCGGATGTAATGATGGGAGATAAACGGTGAATTTCAAGCGGCGGAGAGAGCCCTCATCTTAATGAAGAGCCATAGACTCGCTCTTCCTGGTCTGTGCACCGTCTGTACTCCATCCGAGACTGTTGACAGAAGGAGAGAATCTTTTTTTTTTTTTTTTTGCTCTCCATTTCTCTGTTTCTCTGTTTCTCTGTATCCTAGACGCCTCTTTTCCATAGGCAGACAGTAAGCTCACTGTCTGTTGGAGAACGTTGCCCGGTTGTTCATAGAGGGATTCATGGTGTGTACCAGAGAGTGGTTTCATTTCACACTTCTCTTTTGCTTCCAAGCCCGGCAATGAGCAGCGCCCCTGTGACTGGACCTGCACTTGGATGGCTTCCTGCCTGTTTCCTAAAATCACCCAGAGGATGTCACAGGGAGATCTGAAAGGCCGGTAGCGTTTTTCCCCCTTAAGTGGGAAGCAGAGCTCAGGTGGTTTCCTCCCACAGGCCAAGGCCACGGAGCTAATGCAGATTTAGCAAAGGTGATGGGAGGTCACCCGTCCCTGGGGGCAGCTGCACGGCCCTGAAAAACCTCCTGCATGTGACATTTACATGACCCGTGTTGCTGACGGAAAACAGAGGCATTTAAGTTCATTTTTATTTGTGGTGTAAAATCCATTTGAATTTCAACACTATTATGAAGACCGCGATTCAGGTGATGAGAACAGAGGCTGATGGATCAGTCAGGGGGAGAATCTGTCAGAGGAAATGAGAGCCCATTTGTCAAAGGCTGTAAACACAGACAGGGCTTCCTCTCCTCACTTACCGCCTGGCCTGGTGCGGTTAAACAGTTTCCCATCCACTCTAAAATTGCATGGAAGGCGTTTGAGCGGTTTTCAAAGTTAAGGAGCCTTTCAGATTGGGTCTGAGTGAAGCTGTGCTCGTGATTGGTGATGCTATGGTGCCGTGGTAAATACTAGGAGTTTGGAACTTTTCCTGTTGCAATCCTTACTCTGGACCAGGCATTCTTAAGTACCTCTGCATACTCACAGCAGCTGATGTGCGAGGCACCATCATTATCCCCGTCATACAGGTGAAAAAGGGAAGCTCAGAGATGTTAAGTGATTTGCCCAAGATCACTCAAGGTGCATCATAGGCTAGGGTTTAAACTCAGAGATTCTTATTTTGGAAGCTGTGTTCTAAGCCCTGATGCTCTACTGCCTTATACACACACACACACACACACACACACACACACACACAAAGAGAATCAAATGTGTAGAATATGAGAATCGCCCTTTCCAACTGATGAATTTGTACCTGAACTGGCAGCTTCACCCATTGCCAAGTAAATAGTCTAGTTTTGAGTCTGGGCATCCTTTCAGCCCCCATGTTTTAGCTCTAGCTGGCTCACAGTGGAGATTGATCAGAGCCTTGTCAAGCCTGACCTTGCGGAGAGCCGCTGGCACCTGGCCGTGGGGCTGCCAGGACTTCTTCTGGTCTTGAGGACAAGCGACAGTGGCACCAGGACGCAGTTCTGGCTTCAGTTTTCAAAAGACCCAGTTCGGTTCCTAACTTTTGCATTTCTAGCAGCTTCTATGCGTGGATTAGAAATTACGTGCTCAAAACACAGGAGTTTACAGAGTGCAGTTGTTAAAACCATGGGCTCTGGAGCCGGGAAGTCCTGGGCTTTAATCCGAGTTCTCTCACGTAGCAGCTCTGTGACTTCGAGAGCCTTTCTTACCTCAAGTCCCTGTCTATTTTCACATCTGTAAATTGGACGTAATAAAATCCACTGGAAATGTTGATTTGAGGAATTGACAAGATGATACTACAAGGCAGTGTGTATAGTGCCTGGCCCAAAACAAGAACTCAATCAACTGCAGCTACCTTTATTTTTGTTTTTGCTAGTGCCCACACCCACAGGCATTCCATGTCATTTATAATCAAATTCCTTTTAAAAAATGAGTCCCCCAGAAAGTGTTATGGGGGCTCAGAGAAATGGGCAACCAATGGGACCTAGTAGGCTTTGAGAATATTTTACAGAAGAAGAGATGCTTGGCCTACGTCAGGAAATAACAAAGTCACCTAGCTGCCGGGTCCAGGCAGGACTCATAAGTTAGTGAAGGGAGACAGAGGGTGATTGTAGAGTAATACGAAATGTCGCGGCAGCCTTGAACTCAAGAGCAATGGCCCCACGTGCAGGGTCTTCTGTACAGCGCCTGTTGCCACGTGGAGTGTAGGGTCAGTGCTGCCATTTTCTAAGCCAATCTGGAAATCTGGATTTAATATAAAACTACTTATTTTAAAAACACTGTGCAAACCAAGTAAAACACGTATGCAGAAAAGAGTCAAGAGACTTGCCGGCTTGAAATCTACAAGCCGCGTCTCAGTGGATTAGGAAGAGGTCTTGTGTGCGTAATCTCAGGGGCGGGGTCTGTTGAAGGCTCTCTTGGCAGAGGGAACAGCATAGGCGAAGACACAGAGGTGGGAAAGAACGTGGTATGTTTAGGAGAGATCAAGGTCCAGCAGGCGTGTCCAAGAGTGGCCAAGGGGGGACTGGCGCAGTGAAGGCTATGGAGGGTGTTGTTTGCCACACCGATGGACTGGGGTTCTGTGTCAGTCTCCCTCCAAGTGGAAGAGAGAGTAAGGGAGGGCAGGTCCTTGCTGGATGGGGCCAGAATGACATGGAACCAAGGAGGCATTTGAAACTTTGGGTGACTAAGTCAGCCACAGAGGGAGTCACTGAGGGAGGAGGGAGAGAATGGGGACAGAGCACAGAGATGGAGCCAGAGGCTGGCCCTGGTGGAGTGCAGGGATGCAGGGGAGATGAAGGCTTTGGTTAGAACAAGGTGATATCAGCCAGGACTCTGAAAAATAGTGGGGCTGGGTGGCCAGCCAGGTGCCCTCCTTTTAAAGATGTTTGATGAAGGAGGACCATGTTTCCTATGGTCCAGCATTGCCCAAGGATGAGACTAAGATTTCAGATGACGGATGAGGTATCTGCAGATCAAATCACCTAGTGAAGAGGTGATGCAGTTATTCTCTTGTCAACTATTTTTCAGACCTTGGGATTACATCAAGGAGACATAATTTGGTTGTTTTTTGGTTTGTTTCCTTTTGTTTCTGTAACAAACCCAGAGGTCTGGCACATTTGCTCATCTACCTTTTTAACCAAGAGACCCAGGACCCTTGATAAACAATTCTAATATCTAGCTATAATTTAGTAACATTGTTTTACTTTTGAATGAGGGTTACATTCTTTATATGATAAAGGATATTGCTCTGTCCTTTCACGTCAATAAACTATTTTCTTTTAAAAAATTCTACTCATGATTTTTAAAAGTAAGCTTAAGTCTATTAAGGACAAAACAATTGAGTTAATTTAATGAAAATCAGATGGATGTAGACAAAGTGTGCATACAGATTGCAAATAACTAGCATTTAGGAAACACTGTTCTCTAATGGTGGGTTTGCAATCAGGGAAGAAGTTTGGGTTTGGCTTTGAGACGTTTCAAACTCTACTCACCTGCAAGGGTTACCAGAAGGGGGCAAGGATGACATTGGGGGTCCAGGCCGGAGTGCAGACAAGAGGGCACAGGAACAAGAGCCGCGCAGGAGGTGAAGTGAAGAGGAAGGTCTGGGTTTGCTAGAGAGTGAATCAGCCCTACCCACGTGGTTTGGTGATTCTGACCACGGGTCATGGATAACTTCATCCAGGAATGTGTTGGAGACGCTCAGCTTAAGTCCCTATGTTCAGCTGGCTGCCATGAGGAGTAAGGGAGTTGATCAACATGGACAATAAGTTAATCTCCTGGATTTCAGAGGCTTCAGATGCCAGGGAGGTTGAAAATGAGCACAAAACAGTCACCAGGCTTGGTTTTCTATTAGCGCCGCTCTCTTGCTGTGGGGATGGGAGTGGATTAGTCCTCTGGGCTCTGACAGGCAGAACAAAGACAGAGGAGAAGGCACGCTCCTTATCCAGAGGGGCTCTCCCAGAATGGGAAGCATTCATGGAAGAGTTTCTCATTAAAGGCCAAAATGAGATCCTCAGGGCAGACCGGGGCAAAGCCTGCTGCCGTGAGCACAATTTGACGAGACTCACAGAATGCGTCTGGAGATTGGATTTCTTTTCTGCTCCAAATGTCCTTTTTGAAGGCTGCCTGTGTGTATGCATTACATGGGAAGATGCTCCGACGTTCCCCAAGGCTGTGGAAATGCAACTTAAAGCATCCCCGAAGAATGCTATTTGAGTTGCAATAGAAGGGGGACCAGGGGTAGAGACTCCTGGGTGGGGTACAGAGATGGAAGTCTGGAGGAGGGAGCATGGCAGGACTCGGGAACTGAATAGAGGTTTGTGGCTCGAGATGAGGCTAGAAAGCAGGCAAGGCCCAGGCCATCTGAAGCCTTATAAGCATGGGGAAAGTTTGTCCTTTATCCTAGAATGATATTATTTTATCTGGAATGGGATCTGATGATGTGAAATGATCAGATGCAGAGAGACAGTGCCATTATGTTGTGGCGTCTACTTGATGGCTTATTCTTGACCACTAAGACCTCCGGTGGGTCACCCTGGCCCCACTGTCTCTGACAGTGGAGTAGGGCAGCGCCTTCTAACACCAGCAAAGACTTGACCTGTGCTGCTTGGCTTTTCTCTTGTGCCACATTCTGCATCTCATGCAAATTCCTCAAGACTGTGACTCCTCTGCAGATTATGAGCTCTCATTCCTATAGGGAGAGGCTCTCCTTCCAAACGAGTTCACAGCCACTCGCCCGCCGGTGGTTTGGCTGTGTTGGGCGCTCACTCTTGCTCCTACCATCTCCAGCCAAAGAGTGGCGCCATTTAGCACGGGCAGAGCCACTTACGTCTATGAACTTGACTCAGCTTCTGTGCTCAGCATGGATTTGTGGCCAAGATCTGGGTGAGACTTGGTGTGTCCACTGCAAGTAGACCCTGCTTTATCCTTGCTGTCTGCTGGGAAACAGAAGGGAGAGCTACATGTGCAGCCCACCGACATCAGTTTTACTTAAACGTGGGGACTAGCCAGCAGTAGGGATGATCTATCCCAATGTCTGGAATTGTGTGTTCAGAACCTCAGAGAGAAGGGGATGGAAATCAACTCTGGAAACGAGCCTCCCCCCCCCCCCAGAATGGCAGAGTTACGTGGCTGCCAAGAAATCCTCCGGAGCCTGAAAGCTGACTCCACTATTTATGTGGGGAGGACTTTCAGACCATCACTCAGAGCCCTAAATCTGAGGGAAGAGGAGTTTCATGTCGACCAACGCAGCCTCCATCCTCAGTTACCCCAGTTAAGCTGACTGGTAAAAACGAGGAGATACACCTAACATGAATGCCGTTGGTGCACAAAATATGTATTTTAAATGTCAAGAAATAAAATTCCAAACAGATGTTTTTCATCAAAAATGTCTGCTTAGTTAAGACATTTAAAATGATATCAGCCAAAGCACAAATCCAAATATTTGGGATTCAGGCAAAACTACGCTGAGAGGCAAAACCAATACCTGAACTGTGCTCACCTGAAAGAAATGATGTTTTAAAAACTCTCTCTGCCACCCAGAGAAACATGCCCCCCTTCAAGGTTAGCATTTTTGTTCACTTCTACATCATTTACTCAAGAAGACAATGTTGTGTCGTGGAAAAGCGTTTTGGAAGCACACAGACCCTGGTTCTGCTCTTTATTAGCTGTGAGATCTTAGAAGAGTCACAGTAGCTTTCTGGTCCACAGCCACACCCTCTGTAAAGTGGGGATAGAGCCTGCATACCATTCTTGTGAGCTCTGTTGGTCAGGACATCTTCCACTGCATAACAGAAAACCAAGTGGCACCAGCTTAAAGAGACAAAAAAGAGAGACAGTTGTTGGGTCCAATGACAGTAGAATTGGGCTGTCTTCCGGTATAACTGGTCCTCGGGTTTAAAATTCAAATGAGATTACCATGGAAAGAAAGAGCTTCTTTTCCAGTAATTTTGAGCACAATTCCTGAGGGGTGCTTATTGGCTTCACACCAGTCCCTTAGCTGTGGAAAGCAGTCCTCTGCCTGTCCATTTGCCTTGACCACGATCAGAAGTAGGATGGGCCCCAGCTGAACGGCTTACGTGGACCAAAAGTAGAATGAAGTTCCTAAAGGAAACCCTGACTTATTTTTTTCCAGAAGAGAAGATGGATAATAATAATTGCAACTAGCATGAATGGAACACTTAACTATATGCCAGACAGTTTTTTGTGCATTCTATGATTGAATCCTTATAAAGATCCTTTAAGATACTACAATATTGATCCCTGTTTTACAGACAATGAAACTGAGGGAAGGAGGAGTTAACTAACATGCCTGACATCACCCAAGTAGTCCGTGTAGGATGGGGTTCAAATCCAGGCAGTCTGCCTTTGATTCTTAACCACGAGGCTATGCCACTTCTTCTGAGGCTGCTGCACAGGAGAAAACAAACAAAAAAACGGACCTCGAAGGCACCACAGGCTCAGTGCCTGGCTCACAAGTACACGAAAGCTCTGTTTATGAGAATTATCGCTACAGAGCGCTCAACGGAACAGACATAGCCCGGGCTAATGCCACATGGCGTTCTGTGATGTATCCCTGCATTTAATTTCCCCTAATGACTTATCCTATGGTATTATCTCGAGGTCCTCAATGGGTCTGCTCTTCAGAATGATCAGAATACTCATGGAACCAGTCAGTTCTTCACTTCCCCGCATGACTGAGAGTTATTTTTGTAGACAAGAGCTTCTTAACTCCAGGAGGGGCCTCTGTGCCTGCCTTTTAGATTCCATCTGCAGGTTAACTGATGCGTTCCCTTTTACTAAACTTTGAAAATGAGCTGTTAGTCATACTTTCCTCTTTCATTTATTTTAGGAAAATTCCGAAGGTGGTGGTGGAGGGGGAAGGCATGCAAAAACGGGAAGAGCTTCTGAAATGGATGTGGTGTGGAGTTAAATTAGCCTCTGATGGGCCGGAAACCCAGATGACAGAGGATGAGGGCTGCTGGGCACACTCAGCAGTATCCCGGGCAAAGATGTAACACAGCGCCGTGAAAAGCTGTCGAGGTGGATCAGGCCGTTTGTCTGATATACCCTCCGCCAGCCTTGAAGCTGGCTCTGGGAAGCTAGTCCAAAGAATCACGGGTATAGCAGAGTGGCTAAGAGCTTTAGCTCGGGATTCTCAAAGGCCTGGGTGTGAACCCCAGCTTGGCCACTTCCTGGTTATTTAACCTCTCAGATGCTCAAGTTCTGTCTAAAATGGAGCAGATAAGAGAAGCTCCTTTCTGGGATGGCGGTGGAACTCAGTGAGCTAATATACTTAGGGGACTTAGCATCCTGGCTGGGTGCAGGATGTGCCTTCAATAATGGCAAGCAGCCTTATTGTTGCATTCTTATATTTGTTTTCCTCCTACTCTTCCTTAATCTTATCTCAGTTTCCTAGATCTCTGGTGGAATCAGAGAAGTCACATCTAGGACCAGGTAAATAAATAGCAAAGTTAATGGAAAAGCTTAAACTAAATACCGGGTCTCCAATTTAAAGTGTTGGGTTTTCTATATCCTGCAGGTACTTATCAATCTGGGTGAAGGTGCTCAGAGAGGGTTGGAAAGCATAGTGAAAGGTATAGGCCAGGGATTGCAAACAGATTTCATCTCTGGTGTCAACTCAGATTGATCGATAGTGGCTGCATAGAATGCTGTGTTGATGAGGAGTCTGAGTTGTGGGTTCTGCCAGAAAGAGTACATGATTGATTAGTGATGCCTGCCAAAGGCGAAGGAGTGGGAGTTACAGCACGTGTGCTAGGAGGAGATTGTGCTCGGCCCGGAATTTGGCAACTGATGAGGACACGGGGAGTGGGAAGGGTAAGCTGGGACGAAGTGAGAGAGTGGCATGGACATATATACACTACCAGTTGTAAAATAGATAGCTAGTGGGAAGCAGCCGCATAGCACAGGGAGATCAGCTCGGTGCTTTGTGACCACCTAGAGGGGTGGGATAGGGAGGGTGGGAGGGAGACGCAAGGGGGAGGAGATATGGGGATATACGTATATGTTTAGCTGATTCACTTTGTTATAAAGCAGAAACTAACACACCATTGTAAACCAATTATACTCCAATAAAGATGTTAAAGAAAAACAAACACTGCTCTGTGTTTAAGCCCAAAGATGAAGAGAAGGCAGACACTTCATGCTTCTGTGACATTCACTACTTGGTCTTATTTTTGAGCATGCCTGTTTCTCTTGTTATATTATGGATTTGCAGTCCATCAAGGCAGAGACATTTTTATAGATAGTACATGGCTATAAAACAATTAAAACATGGCTTTTAAGCCAAACATGGCTTAAAAACAACTCAACGTATAAGAGCTCTCTATCCGGCACGTGTGACCACGCTTTCCTCGGCCCTTGAGAAGCCTACTCTGTTGATTACATTTTGGTGGTAATTTACCTGACTTCAGCCTCAGATGGGTAGGGTTAAGATTTTGATACCTTAATTTTAAAAGTGTGAGTTATCACTAATGATATTTGTCATCTCTTTGCAATTATGTATTAATTGGGACTGAGCTGCTTACATTTTAATACCATTAATTAAAGCTATTATTTTCATTTGTCATTTATTTAAAAGAAGCAAGTCTATCCTTTTGTGTAATTTTTAGCAATACATTTTCTTTAAACTCTGAATTAAAATGCATTTAGGAAACAATTAAGTGCAGAGCTCGTTTTCTAGGGTAGCTCTGTCATCTCTTCTTCTCCAAAAAAATGGCCATCATCTTTTTTTGTGATGAGTGGTGTGAACATTAGTTAATTTCTTCCTCTTGAGTTGATGTGTTTTATTATCTCACTTTGTGATACGTGATTGGGCAACTTTACGCTTTAGATAGAAAGCACGCCCTGTCCCAATGTGATTTATGTTATCCCAGCACTTTTGCACAGTTCAGCTGAAATTTTCTTCATGTTCATCAAGGTCAGAAAACCCACGGATTATGCCATCCATCTCAGCATCGAGAGGGCTGCAATAAATTTTGATGGGACTTGATGTCATAACAACAGAATTCAAAGATGGGGTGGGGAAAACATGCACACATGTGTAGACACACATATGCACATGTACACACACAAGTCAATGCACATTTTATATGGAGTTCTTATCATATAACTGAGGCTTTTTGGGGGGGGGGAGGGGAGGAGGCTCATTATAGGTTAGAATTTGTTAAAATCATCACAAATGCAGTATCTTTTACTGCGGCCATTGCAAACCAAAAGCTATCAGAATCTGCAGATCAGCCAGAGGTTTTTCCTATTTTCTTTTTAACCGAAAGGTTTTCCGGATTGATTGGCAGACAGATCCTTGAGAGCAGAAGAGGTCTCAAACTCAAGATGTTCTGGCTTTGGGTTAAGGGAGCAAATGTCAGGAAGCAAAGCCTCATCCTGGGCCGGGCTCCCAGGCTTTGACTCAGACGAGGAGGTTGACAGCTCTTCTTAGTCCTCTGATCCGATTAAACACCTAGTTCCCACGGTCCACAGAAAGTCAAGTCCCAGGAGTAATTGAAAACTTTTAGGTGCATCTCTGTATCCCCCTCAAAATAGTACGCTAACTTGCACTAAGGAAAAAAGATAGTTTTTAGGTTGATCTGTTCAGATTGAGCTTTTCTGTTGATCCAGTTCATCAGTTCATAAATTGACAAAAATCAGTTTTGCCCCTATGATAGGAGTGTTTTCGTGGAGAAATTGTGAAAGCTGGGAGTGACCATTAAGGAACTAACAGACAATTCACACAAAGGAAATCATAAGTAGAATCAAACACATGGTAAACACCTGTCCTTGATAGCTGTATGAAAATGCACATTAAAGCCACTGTGAGACACTAATTTCTACGTACTAAATTAGCCACATAACATAAAATAAGAATACTACCTTTTCCCATACTTGGGTTGCAGTGAAACTGGCCCCCATATTCTTTACTGGTTGTGCTGCAATTTGGTGAAAATCATTTAAAAACCATGAAAAACCATGCAGATGATTGTTCCTTGGACCCAATCTGACTCCTATGAATTATTCCAACTCAATAGAAACAAAAGCCATCACTCTTCTTTTACTTGCAATGTCAAAAGATTGGCAACACCCTAAGTGTCCAATCTTAAGGTGATGGCTTATTACATTGAGTATAGAACATGGTGGAATATTCTGTGGCCATTAAAAATGATGAATGTGCTTGTGTCGGAGGCCCATGGAATAATAATAGGTGTAATGTTGAGTAAAACGTATCCCATAAGGTAGCATGTGCTCCTGATTATATATAAAATTTGTATGAGAAAAAAATTATTTTCATATTTGCACATAATTTCATTAGCTTATGATCTGAGAATTAGGAAGGAAGTCATTGTGATGGTTAACTTTATATATCAACTTGACTAGCCGTGGAATGCCCAGATTAAACATTATTTCTGAGTGTTCTATGAGGGTGTTTCCAGATGAGATTAGCATTTGAATTTAGACTCAGTAAAGTAGATTGCTTCCTCCAGTGTGGGTGAACGTCACCCAACCTAGTGAGGGTCTGAATAGGACAAAAGGCAGAGGAAGGAGAAATTTGTCTTTGTGCCTTACTGTTTGAGCTGTGATATCTCATCTTCTGCCATTAGACTGGAATTTACACCAGCAGCTTCTCTGTTTTTCAGATAGATAGATAGATAGATAAATACATTTAAAAATTCCGTAGTCTTTATATATCCATATATTTAGTACCCATCTATCTACATCACATGTCTGTCTATCCATCTGTCATCTATCTATCTATCTATCTATCTACCCATCTACCTGCCTACCTACCTATCCTATCCTATTGGTTCTGATTCTCTGGAGAGCCCTGACCAATGCAGTCATAATGGAAGGATTGGAAGAGGTCCATTGGAAGCCATGCAGGATGGAGCGTAGGACTGAGTTTGGGTGTGACCCTTAACCTTTCTGCATCTCTGATTTCTCTTCTGTAAAGAAATGAAAGTAGAAGCAGCTACTTCTTAAGGTTGTTGTGAACCTTCTCTATAATGTGTCTCAATGGCCAATCTCCAGTTCCTGGTCCATAATAATCATTCGATGCATGGTTACTAATAGCAGTCACGTGACTGGAAGTTGTAACAGTGGAGATCATGATACACAACTGATATTCCTGTTGAGAATTAGAATATCACAGATGAAAAGAGTCTCCAAACAAGACACCATAGTCTATGATGAGTGTCTCAACTGAAATGGTACCAAGGATCCAAACACTTGAGACAGACAACTCGCCCACTGCCAAGACAGCCCCAGGGAGGTGTCTTCATTTTTCTGCAAAGCAGGGCTAGAGTTTACAACAGGGGTCCCCAACCACTGGGCCACGGTCCGAGGCCTGTTAGGAACCAGGTGGCACAGCAGGAGGTGAGTGGCAGGTGAGTGAGTGAAGCTTCATCTGCCGCTCCCCACCACTCCCCATGGCTCACATTACTGCCTGAACCATCCCCCCCGTCCGAGGAGAAATTGTCTTTCACAAAACCCGTCCCTGAGGCCAAAAAGGTTGGGGACGAATGGTTTCCAACACTGTATCTGATACCGGACTGAATGTGTTGTGCCAACGTGGATCTGGTTGCAGATTCAAGCCAGGTAAAGTTATCCAGATGAACATGCTTCAGGTTTGCTGAAATAGGACCTGTTGGGGTTTGTAGCAACTTGAAAAATGATTGATAGGAAAAAACGAAGAGAGAGCCTGCAGCAGCCTGAGAAACAGTGAACCGAGAGGTGAGAATTACAGTTCCTGGGAGTTCTGAGGAAGGCTTGCAGGATCAGGAAGGTTTGGGGACAAGGTGGCTTGGAGACAGAGAAAAGGGCTTGAACTGGACTGATGCCCTTGGGGATAAAAGGGCCTGGACACTTTCCAGATGTGACTCCTTTTTTTGTTCTTCCGGCATGGAATCTAAAGAGTAACAACGACTTTTTGACTACTCAGTATTTTCTGTGCACAAGACTACTTGCTAACTGCTTTACAAGCAGGATTCATTTAATCTGCGCGCCCAACCAAGAAAGCAGACAATTTATGTTTCAGATGATGAAGTGGAATTCCAGAAATATTAAATGAATGTTCCAAGCTCGCACAGTGAGTAGATGGCAGGGCTACAATTAGATCCTAGGTCCCTCTAAGCCCAGAGACCATTCATTTCCAGGTACTCCCAGCTGCCATAAAATTAAGGGCGGCCAACCACTTGACGGTAGTTAAAGCCCTATTGTAACACTTGGCTGGTTACCTCTATTAATACAAATATATATATACATAAAGATATAGATTTATGTGGCATGTTTCTATGCAGACTAGAAGTCTTTATTTTGTTACTGTGAGTTCAAAATGGACTTCTTGCCCCAAAAGCCTACCTACATCAAAAGATCCAAAAAAAAAAAAAAAATTTTTTTTTAAATATCCAGCAAAAATTAAGAGCCCTGTATCAAAAACGTCAGGGAGCTAGAATTAAATAAAAATTAAGCCTGGAATCAGAGGAATGACTCAGTGGTTCATTACAGACTTACATTTTCAATCAAAGATAAAATCTCATTAAAAGTATATCTTTGATTAGGGAACACGTTTGGACCGCTCCGAAGTTGGATTGCTTTATCCATAGACATATGAGCCATGAAATCTTTTTTCCCTCTTTTCTAACTTTAAAGACAGCGTGCTGTTTATCTTCTGACATCGTTATAAAGGTTATTAATATAGAGGAAGACTGAACAGAGATGGTAAAGCTTTTAAAATATCTACCAGGGACTTTTACCTGGTAAAATTAAAAGGCCTATTTTTATCGTCTGTTGCGATTTTAGGGAAGACTTTTTATGTATTACTTGACTGATTCATCAGTAAGGAACAACACTGAGCCTCTAATCCTGCACTAACCCAGTAGAAATAGAATGCAAGGCACACATGGAATATTACATTTTCCAATAGTCCCGATAAAAAGGCCAAAAGGAGCAGATGAAATTAACTTGAATAATGTATTTTATTTAGCCTATGTGGTATTATCATTGTAACATGTAATCAATATCAAAATATTTATGAGATAGTTTATATTCCTGGTTTTTTTGCACTAAGTCTTCAAAATCTGGTCTGTTTCACACTCACAGAGCATCTCGATTCGGGATAGCTTCATTTCCAGCCCTCAGTAATCACATGTAGCTTCTGTATTGAGCAGCCTAGGTATAGCCCAATCCTGTCATTTAAAAGAGAGAAACTAAGGATCTGAGAGATCTCTTAGAGATTCTCCAATAACAAAAGAGTTTACATTT
This sequence comes from Leucopleurus acutus, assembly GCF_964270905.1. Classification (NCBI taxonomy): domain Eukaryota; kingdom Metazoa; phylum Chordata; class Mammalia; order Artiodactyla; family Delphinidae; genus Leucopleurus; species Leucopleurus acutus. Next base: position 33,300,031 of record NC_139158.1, on the reverse strand, counting down.
GGAGAAACGGTTGTATAGCAGATTTTCCCTCCATCATGTGCCTTTGGGAAACAACACTTTTAAGACACATGGTATGTTGATCTGATGTCGGACATCCTTTAAGTCCTGTGTATCTTGGAATAGAGGCTCCGACCCATTGTGCTGAAGTGTCCCCCACTTTAAGCTCACAAAGTTAATCACTGACCAGGAACAGCTGATAAGGCTTGTTATGTGGTTTAGCCAGGAAAGTTGATAGATCAGTGGTTTATAGAGTGTTTCCAAGTGTGGCAACCGTTTCATCCTTCCCAGATGAAGTCATTTTGGGTGGTGCATGGATTTGTCATTGAATATAATTGAAGCACAGAGTGAGAAGATAATTTCCCTTGCAAGTCCATTTCAGTCGTTCTAACGTCAAAGAGACATCTCTGCGTGTTGCTATTATGTCTCCAGCACCTCTCTAACCCTTGCTAATGTTTTTGAAAAGAGGGAGAGCTTTCAGCAGACAAAAATACCGCCAGAACTTAACAACTGAGGAGCACTGCTGTCTTTTCAACCCATTTAGTCTGATTGTCTCCATCTATTCCATTTTGGTAGTGATACAAAACAGCATCTTAAATTTTTATTGAAGCACAGAAGTCAATTTAAAGGAAAATAATAACCTCATCATTGTAAAGGTGACCCACGGATAAGGCAAAAATAGTGAAGTTGATGTGTGAATGAACTGATATTCAGGAAGTACGTACTCATCTTGTCCTGGTGATGCAAAGGGAAGATTTGTCTATGCCTGTTTCAGACATCACTGTGTTGCTTAATTTCTTGGTCTCGGTTTCCCTGGCCAGTTTCCACTGGCGTAGTGGTTAGGAATCTGCCTGCTAATGCCGGGGAAACAGGTTCAAGCCCTGGTCCGGGAAGATCCCACATGCCTTGGAGCAACTAAGCCCGTGTGCCTCAACTACTGAGCCTGCGCTCTAGAGCCCGTGAGCCACAACTACTGAGCATCTGAGTGATGCTTCTTGGTCATGGAGGGACCTGTAGATGTAGCACTTGAAATGAGCAAACATTTACAATGGTACCCTCCCTTTCAGGAGGTGGCCTCTTTATCATTTTTAGCTAAGTACAAATGGATTGAAAAGGGAGTCACATATTTTGAGACTCTCCTTTGCTCAAAAATCTTAAATGCCTCCACAAAAAAGTGGACTCATCCAAGTCCAAACTCACCACCCACACCAGCCAAGAGGACCCCAGTGTGTTCTTTGAGCAAAAAAAAGATGAAGTATTTTTATATGCAATGTTTTCCTTTCCTTTCTGGTTTCAAGTTCTGTTTGTTAACTGTTAACTCATGCTACAGAGGCTAAACAAATACTAGAACTTTCTTCATCATAAAAACCACAATGTCTAGCTGTTTATTTCCTTTCATATGTCTTTGAGTTTTACTTTGTGATCTCATGTAGTTTACGAAAGCAGTATTTTTTTTTTTTTTTTCTGCCTGACAGGCAAGGCACGGTGATTAAAGGTTTAGATTCTTGACTGTGATGGAGTTAAACCCAGTTTTGCTGCTTCCTGATAAAGTGGTCTAAAGGAAATTAATTTACCTCTCTGAACTGCAGTTTCCTCACTGGTAAAATAGGTTCACAGGAGACCTATCATGTAGGGTTCTGGTTGCTAAGGAAGAGACATAGGATAGTACTTATTATGGGACTGGGCATGTGTGTTCACTAAATGGTAGAATTATCATTATTACTACTACTATCATTCATTTCTCTGCTTTTTCTTGACCTCCTAGTGGATATTGTTACATGCGTTCTATTCTAAAATAACAACATTTGGATTTTTCCCTCTTATTCTGCTTTACCAGTGTCAAACTTAAATTGATCATTAGCGGGTAGTAGAAGTAATGCTTGACAAGGGTCACTGCTGTGGTTATGATTTAAATCTTTGTGTTTCATCTTTGTAACATAGCCACCTAACTTTGCAAGCTATTCATTCAACAAATGTTGCAAATTTACAAGCTTCCTGGTCAAAGCATTAATGAAGTGCCTTCCATTGTTTCAGCTACCATTGTGAGGGTAGAACTGCATTAATACTTATATAAAGATCACAGTATAAATGCAAATGGGGCCACATGATAATTGGGCCTGAGGAACTTTTAACATAGTTTATAGAAAACTTCAGGTTTCTATCCTGGTCTTAGAGTAAGTTGAAGTCTATTTTTAATCCTATCTTGTTTAGAAATCTTTGATCTCCATCTTGGTAGCAAACTTCGATAAATCAGTAATTTTTGCCTGGCAAACTGTGTTGAGAAGGATTCCGAAGTATAACCAGATTTAGCAGAAGTAGTTGGGTGATCAATTTGTGAGGTTTTCCTTGTCTCCAGAAGAGGGGACATATACAGGTATTTTCCGTTCCTAAAATAGAGTCAGTTGAGAAAAAATTAAGGTAACAAATTGTGGCTAATTTAACCCATTAATTCAAGTTGTAAAAACAAACAAACAATACACATAATCACAATGTTTCCCCCCCCCCAAAAAACCAGTCAAGTCATTTTACCAACAAATAGAATCTTAGCCCAGTGGAGTAAATGTTCAGTTTTCATCTGATAGTGTTGGTGTCATAAGCATAACCTCTTTCTTTGTAATTCAGTTCTCACATGAGTAAGGTGGAAATACAGCTGCCCTTTCTACTCAACCAGGTTGTTCTGAAGATAAAGTGAGCAATTTAGCAGATCAATCCAGTAAACATTTACTGAGCCCCTTGTGTAATTCACTAGGATTATGCTTGGAGAAAGTAAAATATGCTCCTTAAAAAGAAGTTTTGATGTTAATTTCTTTCTTTTTTCTTTTTTTTTAACCTTTTTTTCTTCTTTCAAATTTTGAACTTATCTCAAAAAGATGGCCCGTTCTCCCTGACTCAGAACTCTTTGCTATTACGTATGTATTTTCTAGATCCAGTTTGTTCTACCCCGCCCCCCCCCCCCAATAAAAAGGATGTTAGGATCCTTTCATAGTTCTTCCTGGGAAATAGCGAAACCCCTGTACCTTAAGTATGGATTTTTTTGTGCGAGACATGCATCATTTGTGCACTAGGACTAGGGTGATTAAAAAGACAAAAACAGCAAAACGACAGAACAGAATCAGTGCTTTCTGCTTGCGTTCTCAGACACTGAAGCACTCAGCCCTGTCTGCACAGGAAAAATCGAACTCTCGCCTGCAGGTCCCCAAGCCTGGCCACTAGAGGCATCTCTCCTGTTTATGTCACCATTGCTTGGCTACCAGGCTTTGCATCCGATTGTCCCTTTTTGTGGAACTACGAAGACTGGAAAAACGTGATAGATGCTTGCATCTAGGTGACCTAAGTTTTGTGGACAAGGAAAGTTAGACGTGCATTTGATAATAATTGCATTTTAATGATTTATCATTCATGTGTTTGAAAATGATGTTGTGGTTATTTAGAACAGGGTTCCTCCGTATTCGTGTTTTGGACCAGATGACTCTTTGGTGTCGGGGGGCCGGTGTGGGGCTGCAACGTAGGGTGTTTAGCAGCGTCCCTGGTCTCCGCCCACTAGATGTGAGGAGTATCCCCCTCTCCTCAAGTCACGGCAACTAAAAATGTCACCAGAAACTGTCAAATGTTCCCTACGGGCAAGGTTGTCCCTGGTGGAGAATCACCGATGTGGGGGAATGTTTCCATGAGTAATAGATTCATGCTCAAGTATTTCAGGGTGAAGTTTCTACAACTTTCACAAACAAGCAAAACAGTAAAATAAAGGCAAAAAGATCAAAGAAAGGAAAGGGGGAAGTATCACAGTTCAAAAAAAAAAAAAAAAAAGGAATGGAAAGGAAAGGAACCAAAGGGAAAAGAAATGTGAGAGCCAAATGTCACAGGCCAACAAGTCACCTCAACAAGTCACTGTGGGGTGATGACAGTTTCTGATCAATAGGGAGCAGTTTTTAGGAGATGAACAGGAGAAAGTGATTCGGAAGACTTTACTTCAACTTCATATTTATTTATCGAATGGCAAAGTATTAACTACAAAATTACTTTTTCTTCTGCATTACCCAGAAGACTTACGTTAACATGTTATGAAAACAAACAAACAAACAAGAAAGGCAGGAGAGAGGAGCCTATTCTCGATGAAGAGAAACAAAAAGGGCATAAAAAATCGACGGCAATGCTGAGGTTGTTTTTCAGAAGGGCTCTAAACGGCCATTGAGACATTCAAATACGACACTAGATATTAGATAATAATTTTGAATTGAAGTGGTTTTTTTTTAGCATTGTGAAAGTAGAATTGTGGTTTGTAGGAGACTGTTCTTATTAGGACATGTATGCTGAGATATGGTTTAGCAAAACAAAAGATAGATGTAGTTTAGACAGACCTATACACACGTATACATATATATGTTGTATATATATATATGTATGTATATACAGGTGTGTGTGTGTGTGTGTATGTGTGCATGTAGGCAAACTGCACAGACCAAGTGGATCACATCAAGTCTAAGGGGACCACAAGCCCTCAGGTCTGCATGCCATGCCCGTGGGTCTAGGTACAGATGGGAGTATGGGATGCTGAGGCCCAGGCTGGGCGATGTCCAGCAGTTTGAGCTTCCTGGACAGGCACACCTGAATTCGAAGCCTCCTTCTGCCAACTCGTAGCAAGTTGCTTCTCGGTGGGTTTTATAACTTGGAAGCCTCAGTAAAATGGGAATCACAATTTCCCTTACATGAAATGGCTGTAAGGATGAAATGAGGTCACCTAGGCACAAGCATCTGTCACGTGATAGGTACCTGCTCATACCCGTCCCCTTCCTTTCTCCAGGTTATACGCAGCCTTGTTACTATTATGGGGGAGCTATTACCAGCTCATTGTGGGCACTTAAAACTTGTTTGCATTTCACTTGATTGTTTAAGCACAGAGAAAATAATTGAATATCCTTGTGGTTTTCTGGGCTATTAGCATGTTTTTATAGTTCAACTTTAAGGTCTGCTTCTAAAACACACCTGCCTAGGCACATGTTTCCTGACTAGTCTCATGCTTGTTAACCTGTGGGCTGCTGGTGCAGAGGCTAACATGGCCAGTAGATGGCAGCGCAGGACCAAGGAAAAGCTCCTGGGAGCAGGGCCACAGCTTTAATTAGCTAAAAAGCAAGACAGGTACGTGTCTATATAGTTTTTGATTTTGTAATTTTCCTGAGCAGCCGTTGAGGGCAGCTGTTTTCATCCTTTCCCCAGTTGAAATATCAGAGGAGAGGGAATATCAAGATGCAATCAATCACTGGCCACGGCACACGCCCTGAACTTAAGTCTTGCAAACATCATCCGCTTGTGCCATCTTAGAAACTGCTGCCTCGGAAGGAGGCATGGAGCTATCAGTTACTTCTAGGGCTGCAATCCCCTCTGTCCTTGAAAAGCAAGCCAGCTGACTCTATGGGTGCGATCAGGAGACGGCCATCCTGATGGGAGGCTGGCTTCTTTGTCAGTGTCCTAGAAGTCGATCTGGAGCCCTAGAGGAAGAAATTAAAGATCGCCTTAAATTTGTGCCTGATGGCTAGCCCCCTGGAATGAATTACCATTAGATGGTCAGCAAAGTAATTGAAACATGGGAAGGCTGGAGGAAAAGAGAAAAAAAATTCTTAACGATGATTTCTCCTCTCGTTGCTTCCTTTGTCCTTTGAGTGAGAAAAGCTTGATGTGAAAGGAGCTAGTATATTTTCAGCACATTGTATACGTTTTCTGTCTTTACTTAGAGTGATCTTCAAATTAATCTGTGTGTCAGGTAGTATGAGTACCATTTTACAGATGAGGAAAACTGAGTCTCAGAGACATTGGGTAACTTGCTTAAGGTTTCATCATGATGAAAAAGTTTCAGGGGAGATTCAGACCTCGATCCCTTGTCATTTCCTTTTCTTCCCCAGCCTCCTTCGTGGACAGAAAGGGCTTCTAAATAAATATGTGCTGTCTCCTTTTGTATTCTCTTCAATTTCTTTATTCCTAGTCTTCTTATTAACTAACAAAATAAAAACAAGAGGTGCTGTTGGCCATTATACTGGCAATGGATGGGTCTTAGTTAAGTTTACTGGAAGGAGAGTTCCAGATTTTAAAATCACACTTTTAATATAAACTAAGCCCAAACATCACTTGCTACTTACACAGAAATAATACATTCATTGCGGAATATTTTAAACACATAGAAAAATACAGGAAAGTAAATTGATCTTACCACTCAGGAATAACAACTATATTACTTGATGCTTTCCCTTATGTTTTTCCCCAAACCACCTGCATTGTTGACAAACAGCATTCATACAGTGTTGTGTTTATATTCCATCATGGAAGCACCTCCTATCTCAATATTATTTTCCTTAGAAACACCACTTCAGTGGTTTTGTGTCCTCTCCCATTATATGAATATTTCCTAATTTTTTTCAGTGATTCCTCTGATCTGTATACTAGGTTGACTCCAACTTGGGAGAAATAGGTTCTCTCTGGCCTCTGATAGAAGATGCCACACCTTAACGAAAAGATTCTTTGAAGATGTTTCACATACCGATCACTGGGCTATGTACGTGGTCTGCATTGTTTTATTTAAACCCTGCAGCAACAGCAGTGGGGCTACCACTTCCTCACGGACTAAACGGAGAGAATATGAAGGAACAATTCCCTTCAACACAATCAGGCGGGTTTCCACCCATCCCAGACCTGCCACTCCAGTTGCCAGGTTCTTGTCACTCAGGGAGGTCTCAACCAGACCAGATAGTGGCGGGGGGGTGGCGAGGGGGGCGCCTTTGACAGCAATCAGAAGGCTTCTTTCCAAATGGGGGACTTTGCAGACTCTCCTGGGCTTATTCTGAACCTTTGTCCCTCCCCTTTTGCTCTGCTGATGCTTTGGGAAGCCCCGAGGTCCATCCTGATGCGCACGGATGACAGCACGTCCAAGGACCACCATGCTCAGGCCCCCCTGGTACCTAGGAGGCAGCTTGTTTTTGCATAATTTAAGCACTACATAGTTTTGCCATTTAAGTTCTGTGAAATTGGTGTTCTCCCATCCATGAAATTATATACATCTTGGGAACACTTGCAGTTACTAAAGGGGTGAACACATTCTTCAAAAGGGGGAGACAACACGTGTTGATAGAGCTTACCCCAAAGAGCGCCACTCCCTCTCCTGCCACCGCACGGCACAGAGACAGGCATTTTCGTTTTAAACTCTGTGGAAAGTGAACTCCCAAGTATAAGCTTCCCATCACATATCCAGCTGCAATTCGTTCCCTTTTCCCAGTTTCTCCCCATAACCCCCTCTCTCTTCCTTCCTTCCACACATCAAGAGACCCATGGAAATTGTGGGTCATGTAGATTTCATGTTCTTTCTAAACCTTCTCCAGACTGTTGCTACTCACTTGTGTTTTGGGTGCCTACGACAATGATAAATGATCTTCCAAGAAACGTTTTTGATTGAATAATTTGTATGTACGTGATTTGCGCTCTGTGTGTGTATGTGCACGCAGATTCTTCTCATGATGATATGACTTTAAATATTCCTTATGTAAACACAAATATTACATGACATCATACAGAAATGCTGCTAAACTCTGTTCACTAATCTCTGCAATGTTAACATATAGGATGGCAGATATCTGGTTCCTCAAAGAATTGGACTTAGAGAAGAAACACATTTCTGTGACTTGGGGCATTTATAGAAACACAAATTAGAATTGACACCCTCTGAATTCCTGGTTTAAAGTCAGGGGATAATGGTTACCAAAGGGGAAAGGTGGGGGGAGGGATAAATTAGGAGGTTGGGATTAACATATACACACTACTATATATAGAATGGATAATCAACAAGGACCTACTGTATAGCACAGGGAACTACATTCAATACTCTGTAATAACCGATATGGGAAAAGAATCTGAAAAAAGAATAGATATAGGTATGTGTATAACTCAATCATTTTGCTGTACACCTGAAGCTAACACAACATTGTTAATCAAATATACTCCAATATTAAATAGAATAAAAGTAAGTAAAATTAAGTCAGGTGATAATCTGTATTAGTCAGGATAGGCTGGTTTGTGCTACAGTAACAAACATACCCTGATATCTTAGTAGCTTATCCATTGGAAGTTTCATTCTTGCCTCAAAAGCCCACAGCAGATACAGCTGCCCTCCAAGGCAGTTCTCTTCCAAGGGTAAATGTCAGGATTCAGGCTGTGTCTATTATATAGCTATACTTATGTCTTATATGGCTTTTTTGCAGGGTTGTAGTAACAGGAGAGGAGAGGGCATTGAGAGCTCACACCTGCTCTCTATGTGTCGGCTCAGAGTTGTCACATGACACTCCCACTTACTACCTATGGCCCAGAACAAATTACGTGAGCCCAACCTTGCTGCAAGGGAGTCTGGGAAATGTGTGCTCGCGAAAAGCAGAATGAACTGGGCCTCAGTAATCATCTATCATTTATCTCCGCCACATTGCAGAATGATCCTCCTGAGCATAAGCTTTAGAAATAGAAGATGCCACGTGCTAACAAAAATATTCTTTGCAAACATACTACATGGCCTGCGCTGTGCTATGCACTTTACCTGCATTATTTCATTTAAATCCCACTGCTGTAGTGGTGGGGATGATTATTTTCTCGAGGTAACTTATGGAGCACTAGCAGTGGGTACACTGGGATTCAAACTCAGGTCTACCAGACCTTCTATCTGCAGATTCTTGACAGAGAGCTGAAGGAGCCCAGACTTATCCTCTAAGGCTGCTTGTGTCTGGAATTGCTATACAAACTGTCGTAGGACCTCTGGCTTGAATTGTTTTCCTGTTTTTGTACATGTTTATAACACCTATGAAGTGATAAAATAGACTTTGAAACATAAGGAAGGCAATTTTCTTATCCTTCATATTTATTGTATATGAAAATCGGGATGTATTAGATGTGGTTAATGGATAACTTTTTGTTTTACAAAAAGAAAACAAAAACCTTTTAAATGGTAACTTCCTCACATGCATTTAAACACATTTTATTTAATGTGCAAAATAATTTTTACTGTTACATAAGTGATGCTTATCAGAGACCTGTCTTTCCTATAAAGCGCCTCAGTCCGTCCATGGCAATGTCCATTATAAATTCTATGGAAGGGTTTCTGTAGCAGAGATCTTCCTGAATGTAGACACACTCGCTGGGGACAGTTGTCATAAATGTCTCTGGAAGGACTTTGGTGACATGTCCATCATTCACGTTGTGTTTGGTTCCTTGCTGCAACTCCCACAGTGTGGAAATAAACAGAGAGCCCAGCTATTTTATTTCTCCGTCTTCCCAGACTCATTGCCCAGGCCTCCTGAGTGAGGGCAGTAAACTTCATCTTGTGCAAAGTGATTAGTCTCTGAACGCGGCTTCCCTTTGGGTGGTGCTTGTGAATGTGAGTGTGTGTGTGTGTGTGTGTGTTTGTCTGTCTGTCTGTCAATTGAGAATCAGCACCTATGAGGTATAAGAGTTGATTGGTCCCCAGAGCGTATGGGCAAGCTGATGGAAAATTAGTTTGGGGTATTGATGATAAACAAGTTAATCTTCTTTAGGTAATCTTTTGAAAACAAAGCTTGCTTTATTTATTTATTAATATCATTTTTTTCCTGTAGGGAATTATCCATGACTGAAATAAAAATGCTTAGATTTGAGCCTCTAGCTTATAAGGATTTTAATAATTACCCGTGGCTTAAAACATGGGCTAATTCATCAGCAGTTTACTTTAAAATAACATTACTCTCTAAGAAGAGATTTCATTTTGTTTTATTGGAACTCTGTGATGTGGAGAAATAATGATAGCGCACATGCTTTTAAGTGTACATAGAGTGATAACATCACCCATTCAATATAGAAAGAAAATCATGTACAGATCTGTTCATTGACATAAATTGACATGAAAAGTTATCATACTTAAAAAAAAAACTGGAGAGATTTTTAAATACAGAATGATAGTGCCTCAAATAGTTTAACATTAAAGAAAATCAACCTGTTTGTTTTAAAAATGGTGTATAAGTGAAAGACAGGTAAGAACTCAAAAATCATCCTTCCAAAACTATAACCATTAGATACTAAGATAAAATGCATCATTATTAAGACAGACTAGGTAGAGATGCATTGATTGATTCGTTGGTTGGTAGTCATAAACCTCTGTTGTTAGCCAGTTACAGTCTCATAAGATAGGGGTTGAACCAAAAAAGATATTTCCAACCCCAAGGTATTTCAAGTTTGTTTTTCTTGACTTTAGAAGGAGCATGAGTCAAGAAATATTCTGTCTTGAGACCATCCTTTTCCTTCCTATAAACTCACATTACTGAATTTCTCCCCCTTTGGACTCTGAAACAGAATCAGTGGAATTGGCAAGGTTGGGTTTCCATTTTCACCTCCAGTTAAATCTGTCCACCTGTGATGAGATGGGTTAGGGATCATCATGAGGCAAAATGTTTTCGAATTTGTAGGGTGGAAACAAGTACCAGCCCATGCAGCATCCATTCGTGTTGTTATTCATGTGACATCATGTTCATTCTGATTGTTAACATGAAGATGTCACTTTGCCTTGTTAGATGTTGGAGAAGGTAAAAGGGATTGGGAATCTCCCAATCATGTCTTTTGTATCAAAAAGAGCTACATGTCACTCACATCAGAAGATGATTTCCTGTCCCTATAAAATTATTCTTGTGGTTCCCAGAAAAACCGAATGTCTGTGTCCTGGGGGGTGGGGAGGAAGGAGATAGATTAAACCCGTCATAAATGTAGCTGATATTTTAAGAATGCTTATTTGGCTGTTACTCTGCCCTCTTCTCTCTTCCTTTCCACCTTCTCTTGTACTCACATCCAAACTTGTCACTTTCAAGACCTATTAATTCTACTTCCTCGGTACATCTGGCATCCAAAGCCATTATTTATTTATTTATTTAGTGTGTGTGTGTGTGTGTGTGACTGTCGCCCAAGTTTGAGAAAACATTTTTTTTAAGTTAATGCTGTGGAGCAGGTGTCACATTATGTGCATTATGCATAGCATTTCACATCATCTTTATGTCAACCCTAGGACGTAAGAATGTGTGCCCCCACTATCCAAGATGACCTAAATGAACAAGTGGGAAGTGATTGTGGCAGGCAGAATTAGAGCACCCAAATGTCCCTGTCCTCAGCTCTAAAGCCTGTGAGTATTTTGCCTTACATGGCAAAGAAGACTTTGCAGATGTGGTTAAGTTAAGGACCTTGAGATGGAGAGATGATCCCGTGGACCCAATGTCATCACAAGGGTCCTTAAAAGCTGATAACCTTCTCCTGCTGTGTTCAGAGGGGAGATGTGACAATGGAAAAAAAAAATGTCAGACAGATGTAGCTTTTCTGGCTTTGAGGAGGAAGGGGCTCTGAGCCAAGGAACACTGGCAACCTCTCGAGCTAGAAGACAATTCCCCCCGACAGCCTCCAGGAAAGAATGCAAGCTGCCTGCAGATGCCTTGATTTTAGTCCAGTGAGATGCCTGTCAGATTTCCACTATACAGAATTATAAGATGATAAATTTGTAATTATTTTCAGCTACTACATTGGTGGTGACATGTTATAGCAGCCACAGGAAACTAATGCAGTGACCTACCTTTGGGGTCACCCAGTGGCTCAGTAGGTATCTGAGCTGTGGTTTGAATTCGAATCTTTCTCACATGATAGAGCTGATGTGGTTCTCACGAAACTTCACTCATGTTTCAACCCTCTTTTCTTCTCACCCTCTTATCCTTGAAACCATCCGCTATCTGATAACTCTGCCTAGAGTTCCTCCCATTTCAACCCATCCTACTCATCACTGGTAGCTTGTTCTTCCTAAAACATTGGAATTCTTGACTACTTTCAGTGACCCCATGGCCTAATAAAGGAAACAGACAGCATGGTTTGACCTCCGGTATCCCACTCCAGAATTATCTCTCACTTAAGTCATTTATTCACCTACCCTCTAGCGAAACTGGAAAATTATTTCTCGTCCATGCCCCACGATGTGCTCCACATCTGAACCCCTTTCTTCTTACTGCTTCTTCTATCTGGAATGTGTTTTCCCTGACAGCTAGTTGAAATGCCACCCTTCCTCCAAATCAGAGTAATCGCTCTCTTCCGATCCATTCAAAATCACCTCCAGCACCAATGTGGTCATCATCATCATGATGGTCAAGATTATCAAGATTATCATCATCCCCATAATCATAACAACCATCACCATCTAACAATTATTTAGTATTGACAATGAGCCCGGACTCATTTATGTGGATTATCTTATTTACTGCTCACCCATATGAAGAGGACACTATTAGTCTCCCATTTTACAGATGAGAAAACGGAGTCAACTTTAAAAATTACCTGTGACAAGCTTAACTTTCTGTGGTAACATGAACATATGTCAACTGCTGAGATGCTGAAATATTTGAAACAAACGTCCGTAACTTGACTCCCAGACTCAGAGAAGAATTTCGTCTTTTATATAGGATCACAATGCAGCTACCATCTGTTGAGGGTTTTTTTGCCCCTATTAAATAATCCCTTTTTGGCTGCTGTTATATCACACTGTCAATATTCTGTCCCTTGTACAAGTCTCCAATGTCTGTTAAATTAGAGCAGAGGCTGGGATGTGAATCAATTTTCTATCCTATTTATCTTGACAAAAAATTTAAGAGATTATCCACCATTTGGAGTTGGCTCAGCGTAATTATGTAGATTATATCCACAGTTCTCATCCAAATTCCATTATAGAGAGAAGAAGAGGGATCTGGCCTCTCTCATCACATAAAGAACTTATTTTGGACACAAATGGGAAATGTTATCAAAGAATACCTGTTCCGAGGAAATTCCAAAATATTTTTGTCACAAACCAAGATGCAGCAACTCACCGAGTCTCATACCTTCCTTCCCTCTGCTTTTCTGTGTTAGCTTTATAATTGCTATTGTTTTCCCATGTAGTAGCAAGATGGGCACCAGGAGTCACAGGCTGAATCATATCCTCCCAGCAACTACATCAGTAAGAGATATAAAAATGAAGTTCCAGAGTTTCCTCTCATTTGACCAGTTCGGGGCATGGGCCTTCCCCTGCATCAGTCACTGGGATTGAGCACACTGATTGGACAGAGTTGGTCCATGTCTCCACCTCTGGAACCCTGGGTACCACTTACCAGGCAGGATGGGAAAGAAGGCCATCTTTGAGAGCAAGAATGAGGAGTTGTTACCAGAAGCTGGGGGGATGGAGGCTACCTAGATCAAAGCATAGGTGTCACTACAGGTAGAAGTATTTGGTGAACTTAAAAAAAAAAACTCTAGGCATTCCACAAGATGCATGGGAAGATTTGGTAGTAAATCAGGCGGGCTGTTGATGGGTATGGAGAGGATCATATAACTTTTAGATGACTGATATTTTAGGAAACCCTTGTCCCTGTGGATATTAATGAGTTTTATTAAAAAGAAAATAATAGAGTGGCATAATTAATTGTATTTGGAAACTGTCGGATTAAGTAAGTTTCTGTGCTGCAGGATTTCTCAGAGCCCTTGAGAGATCAACACACCTATTATGAAACTCAAAAAATGGAATGTGGAATGATGTGAACTCTAAATATATTTTTCTTGGATTCTTCTCCTCCCCCCCCCCGCCCCCTTTTTCTTCTCTCTCTCTCTAACTCCCTTTCTCTCTCTCTCCAGGGAGAATACCCTTGCTTGCAAAAGACTCTTATTGTGTCCAGCTTAGAGCTGTTACTCAATAAATATTCATTAAATGAAAGAATGACTATTGCTTACTTTGGGAAATGTAGTTCAATAATCGTGAATCTTCTCTCTACATCTTGTAGCAAAGATAAATAACATGTCTCTGATGTCTTTGTTGTAGTGTCCTATTTTGTTTGTTTCTTTGTTTTCCCTGCTTGAAATCTAAGGGTGCTTCTGGGTGAACGTCTCCATATGGCCATAGAACCATGGGAAGGAGATTGGATATGGCGAACATGGCCACCAATCGACTATTCTTTAGATAATTACATTGCATAAGCTTTTCAAGAGATGTCCAGACTTACACGTACTCATCTGATTTTTGACTGTATGTGTACATAAACTGACAAAGAAACTTACCTTGCTTGAGGCAATTCTTGTATCTAGAAAAATGTGAAAATTGAATTGAATTATAGGTAGAATACACTGGGGGACTCATTATTAAATAAAATTCTATTCTGAATATTTTTGTAGAGAGGGGAATTATTTTGTAAAGTGCGTAATATCCTCTAGCTTTTGTAATAGGTCATCTAAAAGTGAGATGTACAGTATCAGTAGGTATTGCTATTAGAGACACATAATGATCATTTAATTAAACAACTAATAGTTACAGTATAAATTTTTATCTCTGAAATAAGTGAAATATCCTTGCCTTTTTCATAGAGATTTTCTTTGGAAAAAAATAAGTTTTAGAATGGTGCCTCCTTTATATTATGCAATGAGTGTTGTTTTATATTGAAACTTCAATCTGTTTTCTTCCTGGTGAAAAATGCTTTTTCATCCTTTCTGAAATAAATATGATCTTTGAAATTAGATTCGATGTAAATCCAAAGGTAATGAGATTCAGTTTTTCATCGCAGCCGAATTAGATGGAGAACTTCAAATATTTATTTGAGGTTTAATTTGAGTAATTTAGGAAAACATTGAGCTTCCTCATTCATAAATGATGATTACGTCTCTTCATCAAATATTGTACTCTATTCCCTTCTGCTATCAGTGCAGTCGTGTTCAGATATGAATACTTTTATATCTCAAAGGGGATTTTTTTTTTTTTCATGTAACTTCCTTGGATTGCTTAACTTACAAAACCTTTAGAAATAGAGTTTGCTGTGCCTGTGTTTTGCAGTGTTTAGTTTTATAGGGGAAAAGAGGTGAGAAGCAGAATAACATTTACATTGATTTTCTTTAAGGCTGTGCTCTACTGAGAAATAGTATTTTGTCTTACTAAAGCACATGTTTAAGAAATGGAGATTGCTGTCTTGCAAAACTCCCAAAATAAACTCCAGTGGCTTAAAATGCCTGTAGCCTCTAGCTGATTATAATTCTATACTAAATCAAAAGTGACTGCATTTAAAAACTTCCATAAAGAAAAGCTTAGGCATTTCACACCATTGCTTGGCCAATGCAAGATTCTTCATTCCTTTCCCTTCAGAGCTTCCTCCAGGTAATGAAAAAACAAAACAAAACAAAACAAAACAAACAAACAAACAAAAAATATATATATATATTCCATGAGGATATTTAAGAGTTGACTAGAGTAATGAGGCTTCTGCCTTGGTGGTGATAATATCGTAGTCACTATAACAGTGGCTACAACAGTGGACTAGGTTCTTAGTTTTGCTACATCTTGTGTCTTTGCCCACTGACTTTATTCATGACTCTTGACTTTGCTTATTGGACTTGCCAGAGAACTTCATAGTAAGCATTCTACCAACCAGGAATCCTTTGGGTGCAAGTGACAGAAACCCACTCAAACTACCTTAGGCATAAAAGGAAATATATTGGTTCATATGAAAAGTCCAAGGGTGGGGACTTCTCTGGTGGTCCAGTGGTAAAGAATCTGCCTTACAATGCAGGGGACCGGGGTTCGATCCCCGGTCAGGGAACTAAGATCCCACACGCCATGGGGCAACTAAGCCCATGTGCCGCAACTACTGAGCTCGCACGCCTCAACTGGAGCCCACGTGCCACAAACTACAGAGCCCACACACCCTGGAACCCACACGCCACAACTACAGAGGCCACGCGCCCTGGAGCCTGCACGCCACAACTAGAGAGAGAAAACCCACATGCCACAACTAGAGAGAAGCCCGCATGCCTCAATGAAGACCCCACGTGCCACAACTAAGACCCGACGTAGCCAAAAATAAATTAAATAAATAAATAATAAATCTTAAAAAAAAAAGTCCAAGGGCGGTACTGACTTTAAGAATAGATGAATCCAGAATCTCAGTGTTGTCCCAAATCTAGTATTTCACGATCGTAAATCCGTTTTCCCCTGTGTAGCCACCTGATTCATTAATACTGGACTAGTTTGGGTCAGTTGCTTCCCCCTGAACCAGTTGCTGTGATGGATGATTGGAATATATTGAAGCACCAAGCCAAGGCCATTTTCTCAACTTGAAGCTAAAGAAATAGGGGTGACCCATCTAAAACAGAAGAAGTTTGGGGTGATCCTTCGTGAAACAGACAATGTCGTCAACAGCAGGCAGGGAGTGGATACTGGACAAACCACCACAACAAGTGTGTATTAGAAGACCCAACCTTGATACTGGAAGATGTCCCTGTATACCCCACCTTCAGCCATCTCCAGGGGTGCCATACCAACCCCAGATACTAGAAAATCAATTCTAATCAAGGGTAGGATGTGGCCCTAAGACTCAAGTCTATTATTCATATCTGTTCTATTTAGGAACCAACCAGAGAGTCCGTTGGTCCATGGAAGGTACTCAATGACTATGTCCTGACTGATCATCTTCCTTGGTAATTGAACTAGCTAGAATCACCTCTTGTCTCACAGAACACTAGTGGCCTGTGAATTTGGAGTTATCTCAGCTCTTCAGAGATCGTAAAATATGCATTTCATTACTTGTGTATTAGGAGCCGGAAGCCAGAAATCCACTTATATTTTTTCAACTCCCTTAAAATTTTATTTTCCCTCCTGCTCCAATGTGACCACCGGCTCATGTAAATATCATTAGGTAAAAGAACACAGCATTAGGACCTAAACAAGTTGTGTGGGGGTAATCTATTTCTGCATCTAAGCCGGTTCAGTTTTTCTAAGATTTACGAGAATGTGGCAAAACCTGCATTCATCCTCAAGTGCAACTTTTTTAGAGCACAGAATGGATGCTTCAGCTGCATAAACTTGAGATGCTTAAGTCAGAGTATTCCTCTGAAGTCCTTTTGTGGCAGCCATAACCCAAATCAGCTCCATCAGTATCTCTTCCCTGGTTGGCCCGTCTTTCCCGGTGTGCACGTACCATGTGCTCTTCCTCTTTTCTCTTCAAATTTTTGTTTGCTCTTCTGAAATCATCATCATCAATTAATATTTGCTGGGGGCCCGTAGGGTCTAAACTGTCACCTCTCCATCTGTTATTCACCAATGCAGATGTGGTGGTCCCACCCCTTTTTGGTTTGAATCACATTGTTATATGCTATTTTCAGCATCTCCCACCTGCTGTCTTCCAAGCATTCTCAAATCCCACACCTTTGTTCTGCCCTGTTGCCCTCCTCCACAATTTGACTTTCGCAGCATTACACAATGGTGAAAAATTTAGATCCCGTACTCAGATATTGAACTCTAGCTCTGCTACTTTCTAGTTTATGGGACCTTGGGGGACTTTTGGAAGCTTCCTGACATTTGTTCCCCTTATCCATAAAAGAGGCACAATGCATGTGTCTACATAGATGGAGATTCTAGGGCACGGAATGATGGTTGTGAAAATTAAGTGAGATGAAAGGTAGAGAGTGTGGCATAGTTCCTGGCACATATTTAATACTCAAAAATGGACACTTTTTTGGTTATCGATGGATTAGAATGGGCAGGTGAGTGGCAATCATAATCAGCGGGCAGCCATCCTCACCCTTAGTAGCAGCATCTTCAACCCGTTTCAAAAGCACATGCAGGCACCTCGTCATGTCAATTTTAAAAACGTTTTAGTCAGTATGGCAGACAGAACAATGATGACCATTCTGGTGGACATTGGCTTTGCACTCTCTTCAAGTTCACTATGTTCAGGTTCCTCCCCCATAGTTATCCTCCCTCTTCTTTTATTTTTAAATTTTTCCCTATTCTTTTTAAAAATTTATTGTACTGAAGTAGAGTTGATTTACAGTGTTGTGCCCATCTCTGCTGTACAGCAAAGCGACACAGTTATTTGCATATAGACATTCTTTTTTTATATGTATATTCTTTTTCATTCTGGTTTATCACAGGTTATTGAATATAGTTCCCTGTGCTATACAGTAGGACCTTGTTGTTTATCCAGTCTATAATATGATAGTTTGCATCTGCTAATCCCAAACTCCCAATCCATCCCTCCTCCATCCTCCTCCCTCTTCTTTTAAAATTGCTGTAAGGACCAGCAACTAAAATAAGATTCTCAGTAATGATCATGGTATATAAGTATTTTTTTCTATGCAAAAGCAAAGGCTTCAGCCAAGACAGGGCTGCTTGTCTTTGCAGGAGAAGCCTGGTTTTAAAAAGCCAAGTTTGGCAGTATTAACTGAGTTGATTTCAGCACATTATATAATGTGCCCGTAGCCCGTACATGCTGACTGGTCAGGCACTCAGGTAATAAACACCAAGCGAGCGATATGTCATAACAGACAAATGGGCTGTTTAAACTTACAGTGGGGAGAGAAGTGTTTTCATTGGCATGGAGACTTATCTGTCAATCAGCCCCTGCCCCACTCTCATTATGGACATGGCATTGGGTTGCTGTCAGGGATGTAAAAGGAACCACCAGACATGGCTCTTGCTTAGAAGGCTTTTACGACCAAGTTGGGAAAATGAGGCATAAAGAGATGAACACATACAGACGCGGTAAAGGAAGACTTGTGATGCTTGTCTATAAGTGCCAAATGAGTGGTCCAGGCACAAAGTATAGCTATTCTGCTACTAGTCCTTCAGTTTGGGCTCAAAGGCAATGTTAAATTGGTGGACAGGTACAAATTTTTCTGAGTTATTGAGTCAAAACATAATTTGCCCTGGAACGTAGAGGGAGCTCGCTGTCATAAGTGTTTTCAGGGTATCCTTTCCTTCTCTTATGATTGGCAAGAAAAACTTAAAATCTCTCTCTCATCAAATACCTCTCCCTCCCCCACTCCAGCGGTCCTGCACAAACTAGGCAGGCGCCTGGAAATCGTAGAGGGGTTTCCCCAAGGCGATTTGCTTCCTTATCAAAGCCAGAGTTGGGGACTTACTCAGTTTTTCCATTTGGGTGGAGGATATTGGAAGAGCCCCACATCCCTCATCCCCCTGTCCCAGGCCTTCCTCTCAATAGATGAACCCAAGGCTCACTGAAATGAGAAGCAAGTACAACCATCAGGGACATATTAAAAAGTGACCATAAATAGATTCCTGAAGCTAGTCACCTGATAAGACAACACCTTGAAACTCAAACTTTCATTATTATTACATTTACCATATTTTCTATACAATGTATTCATAAGTGATTAAAAGTCATGAGTAAAGGCACTGAGAATTTTTGATCCATCGAGCGCTGCAATGAGGACTTGAAGGTGTATTTTTAACGCTCTAAATGTCCTCTTTGCCTCCTTTACTAGTCATGTCCTTGGACTCCCCAGGCCTTGTTGTAGGTTGGGTTCTTCAGAAACAGATGCTCAGAAGCCTCTGCGTGCAGGATGCTTACTAGGGATGCACGTCTGTGAAAGAAAGACATAGGGAGCGGGTTTGGGCAGAGGGAGAAGTGGGGCTGTGATGTGAGCCCAGCAGAGCCAACAAGGAGCCCCAGAGTGGCTATCCTGTCTGAGTTTCCCACATTGGGTTGAAATATCTGGGCCTCTGTCCCTCACCCCTCTCAGTCATTGGATGCAGCTGCCCTGAGAAGGGTGTGACCTTGAGCTAGGAGGCTCTCTGCAGCTGAGGCTGACCCTGGAGGACCTGACAGCTGTGGTTGCCTGCTGACCTCACACCCCACAGCTGGGCAGCTCATCTTGCCGTGAACGGGTGCCTGGGTGATGCATCTCTGTGTCTGCTACCGTCTCACTAACTCCATAAAGTGGGAAGACAACCGTCCCTATTCCAAGGAGTTGTTGTGAGGATTAAATGAGATTTTATGTTTAAGCTACTCAGCCCAGTAGCTGGAGGGATTATTGTTCAGTAATCCTTTTATTTAAACCTGTACAGCAAATACTGTGGGGTTTTTTGGCCTTTTAAATACTTTAAAATTAACTTCTTTGATAAAATGTACATAACGCAAAATTTACCATTTTAACCATTTTCAAGTGTATTGTTCAGTGGCATTAAGTACATTCACATCATTGTGCAACTGTGACTACTGTCCATCCCAGAATTTTTCCTTATTTCCTAGTGAAAACCTCATACTGTTAAATACTAAGTCCCTTTTCTTCCTTCCCCCCAAGCCTCTGGCAACCGCCGTTCTACTTTCTGACTCTGAACTCATGTAACGAGTCTACTTATAATATATGGTACCTCGTGTAAGTGGAATCATACACTATGTGTCTTTTTGTGACTGGCTTCTTTCACTTAGCATAATGCCTTCAAGGTTCATCCATGTTGTAACATGTGTCAGAATGTCCTTCCTTTCAAAGGCTGAATAACACTCCATTGTATGGGATATGCCACGTTTTGTTTATCTATTTATCTGTCGATGGACAGGGGTTGCTTCCGCCTTTTGGCTGTTGTGAATAATGCTATGAGCATAGATGGGCAAGTAGATACTATTCTTTTTAAAAAAAACGGTTTCCAGCTTTACTGAGATATAATTGATATATAATATTGTGTAAGTTTAAGGTATACACCGTGTTGATTTGGTACATCTCTACACTGCAAAGTGATTACCATCTCAGCATTAGTAAACGCCTGCATCCTGTGACATAATTACCATTTCTTTTTCGTAGTAAGAACATTTAAGATTTACCCTCTTAGCAGTTTCAAGTGTATAATATAGTATTATTCACTATAATCACCTTGCTGTACATTAGATCCCCAGAACTGTTAATTTTATAAACAGAAGTTTGTACCCTTTGACCAGTATCTTCTTCGCATTTCTCCCTCTGCCTAGCCTCTGGTAACCACCACTCTGTTTCTCTGAGTTCAGCTTTCTTGATTCTCCATATAAGTGATATACTACAATATTTGTCTTTCTCTGACTTATTTCACTTAGCATAATGCCCTTAAGTTTCATCCAAGTTATTATAAACATCAGGATTCCCTTCTTTCTCATGGCTGAAAAAATACTCCACCATATGCCGTAGCACATCTTCTTTATCCACTTGTCTGTTGATGGACACTTAGGTTGTTTCCATATCTTGGCTATTGTAAATAACACTGCAACAAATGTGGAGATGCAGATATCTCTTTGAGATCAAGGCAGGTACAATTTTTCATCCCATTTTCTAGATAAGAAAATGCAGCTCCAACAGATCAAGGGACAGGGCTAGCAACCAAACTCATATCTGTCCGGCTCTACATCCAAGCTCTTGACTGCCGTCTCTGTCACCTTCCTTCTTTGACAACTAGGACGGATAGCCTGAATATCCTCTGTCAAGCCCGAGGCTATGGGAAGTGACAGCTATTTCACAGAAAATTGCTCTGGCTTCCCCCTTCAGCAAAGGGAATTTTTCAAGGCTCTGTTGCCCACCTTTGATGTGAACCCTCTCTATTGGTCCTTTGCCCTCTGATTTCTGTCTCATTGTTCTATGTCTACCTCCTTGTTGAGTTCCTTCAAGCTGAGGAAATCTATCATGCCAGGCACTACCCTTACTATTCTAAATTCTTAATTCATTTAAGCTTCTGACTAACCTGATGGGGCAGGTATTATTAATATCATCCCATGTTGTGTGTGGCGCAGTGGAGTCGCACAGAAGTTAAAAGCCTGC
Organism: Leucopleurus acutus; assembly: GCF_964270905.1. Lineage (NCBI taxonomy): Eukaryota > Metazoa > Chordata > Mammalia > Artiodactyla > Delphinidae > Leucopleurus > Leucopleurus acutus. The sequence continues at coordinate 33,278,425 of NC_139158.1, read as the reverse complement.
CTGTGTGCACACACTGTGGCAGAGGTGAACACAGTCTGTGTTCCACACCACTATACCATGCTGCCTCTTGGACCGAGACAGAAATTCAGACCCACCTGTAGACACAGCATCCCCCCAGCCGAGCCTAGACACACATAGCTGAGGCGGTGCTATCATCCTGAGTCTGCTCTAGCCATCTCTGTCCACGTGCTGTAGCTGGGCTTAGGTGTTCCCTATTCACAGCGTGCTGAGTAGCAAACCTGGAGGCCATTGCAGCTGCCTTGGTATTCTGCAGCCCTCTTGGGTCTGGAAACTGTTAGAGGAAGGCACAGCAGACCGTCTGTGATATGGCTGCTTCTCCCTCCACCTAGCTGGAGCCAAGAGGTGGCGGGGCAGGGAGGGGGAGAGAGAGAGAGGCTGCCTACTGCCTCTGTATTTATCCCAAATCCATATATTATTTTGGAACATTCAGTATTGTAGAAATATGCAAAGGGATAAATCACTCCTTTTGCCATCTGGTCTCTGAGAACCTTCCCAAGAACTGTAGCTGCATTTAATTTTGTTGTGTTCCTTTCTCAACCTTTTTGTGCTTTCCATCATCTTTTCTTGGCTGCGTTTTGGGGTTTGTTTTGCCTTCGGTTGCTTGCTCCTTTCACTGTTTCTGGGTTTTACTTTGTAAAAAGAAATACCAGCTCTCGTTAGTCAAAGTTATGCCAGGTTCTTTATTTGGCATGGCACTACCTCATGGCTATGTTTTGACCTTCATCTGGGGCCTTGGAGTGACGTGTGGGTATTTTTTAATGCCCCAACCAGAGGCATCAACCAGCTTGATGGTCGGTAATGAGGAAGCAGTAGGACCCTGTGGTCTTAGAATTTCTTGGCAGTGCCTTTATGGCAAGTGTTTCCGTGAGATGAGCACGGTGGACCAAGCCGAGGCATTGCTACGTGGTTCCAGAGTCCTTTTAAATGAACAAATGGGTTGGCACTCATCTAATGGGACTACAAATCCAGCAAGGTTACTTAGAACGTACTGCGCAAAGGTTTCTCATTGTTTGAGTGGGAGGTTGCAGATAAGCAAAGGAAGAAGGCTAGATGATGATTTGTTTAGATAATGGATAGGAGTTGGACATCAGCAGGAACTCATATTTAGCCTCCTATAGACACAGATGCTTAAGTGTAGAAATATTTGTAGGCATGTCTATATACATGGATTAGTATGCACTTATATTTTCTTGCTCTGTCAGCTAAGAGGAGCTAGAAACAATGATACCCCAGCAGCAGTGAGCACACTTAGCACCCAGATCTTGGTTTCTAATACCATTCTCCAGTAAAGGGAACAAGGGCTCCATGGAGAAATGACTGCTTTTAGGACTGGGATATGAAATATACAAGATGAGCCTAGTACTGAACATCTTATAGTTCGAGAAAATAAGGAAATGCTCAAAACAACAGCAGCGCAAGCACCATGGTGGAATATGTCATAAATGGGAAATAAAGAGGCTTAACGTGAGTTAGATGGATCGCCACTGACCCCTTTTCACTCTTATTAAAAACTGGGCTCTTGGCACTAATGGCTGACTTAAATACTCTTCGTTGTGACGGGGTTTATGCTGGATATCATTTTGTTGCTCATGTGAGTAGGTGGGACGTGAGTTCCTCTCTTTGGGTTCACAACCACAGTAACGTCCCTGGGCTCTCACAGCCCCGTTTTGGAGACCAAGGCAACTTGAAACGAGGAGAGTGAAAGATAAATCACATTTCCGAGGAGAAAATCAGGTCGTTGCAACTCAATTATTAATGTGCAGAACTGTGATGTAATGTAGCAGCCCAATTAACAGGTGTCTCTTGGGGAATAATCAAGGCTTAATTTGGCATGATAATTAGTAACCTCCCCTCCCAGCTTTGGATGGGGGCCCCTGCAGGACAGCCTGATGGCTGGTAATGAGGCAGTATCACTTACTTTGCAGCCATGTTAATTGTATCTTTCTGTGCATGGGGACAAAACAGATTTACCTGTTTCTAGATCCTGGGATGTGCCACTGGTCTAAGAGAGCTGTGCTCATTTTCTGGTGTTGCCAACCCTGGCTTTGCTGAAGGGCAACACTGTTACACTTTTGAGATTTCTTTAATTGGCTGAGTTGTTGTAATGGCTGCATTTCAGTCTTATTTATTTATTTGTTTGTTTGTTTGATAGACTGGGGGGCAGAGTTCCAGTTTTATAAGACACGTGGCCAGAGTTGACATGTTCAAAACAGGAAATTTGTCCTGTTTTGTGTATCTGTATTAATGGGTGACCACAGTCACCCTGGCATAGCTGTCTATCACCTCCATGTGTCCCAGGGCGCTCCTGTCCGTCACAATAAAATGCTAGATGTGTGTATAGTCACAGAAAGCAAAAACATGAACAATTACAACAACTACAAGAAAAACATAGAAACACAGAGAGAAAAGAAAAAAAGAAACACATTAACTCGAATCCCCCATCAACTGAGAGATATTAGCATTCTGGTATAATATTTTTTAAGTTTTACACACATACACACACACACACACACACACACACACACACATACACAGGTCTGTGCACATATAACTATTGATCCAGATATGATTTCTATCTGCAAAATTGGAATTGTAATGTACACACTATTCTGTTAGCATGTTGTTTGCTCTTAGCAGCAGATTTTGAACTGAACCCACACCAGCTTATCCTAAACTGTCTTCCTCTGAAGTTTGGGAGCTGCTGGTCTATGCTCTGAGAATTAAGCTGATAAAAGCCCCTATTTTTCCCTGAAATCATATATTGAGAACCATTTTCCTTAAACTATACTTCGGAAAAAGCTCTGAGCATCTCGAGGGCTTTCCCGTTTTTGTTTTGTTTTATTTTGTTTCGCTGTTGTAAACATCGCTGCAGTGAACATCCTTACATATACATCTTTGCTATATCTAATCCCTAGAAGAGCCAGAGGTCAAAGGGCATGGCTATTTTAAGGTTGTGGATCAACTTTGGGGAATTCTGTCTCCCGAAGGTCAGGTGCATTTACAAAGCCACAGGCATATGTGAGACTCCCCTCCCACTGCTGCTGTGAAGTACATTTTTAATTCCAGGTTCTGCAACTTCAGTGGTGATGTAGGAGGCCAAAAGAGAGAGTTTATTAAATTCTTATTTATGTATTCAATTTGCATCAGGCTCCCCACCCCCCACCCCCGCCCCAAGCTCGAGGCACCGCACGGAGAACATCAAGCCTGTAACTCTTAGCTGTGTTGGTCTGAGAGAGAGGCCAAGGGGAGATGGAGGGGAAGGGTAAAGATGGAAGGAACGTGCTACACTGCAAAGTAAAATCTCAGAATAGCTATCAACTCAGGTGGCTGAGGCTCATTTGAGGTACTTTCTCAAAAGCCTAGGTCCAGAAGGAAAGCTCTTTTTCATCCCACTCTTGATTCCCTCTTGCATGGGTAGAAGGAAAGGTCACAGTGAATTTTTGTGTTTGTTTGCTGCCGACAGGCATCTGGCCGAGCAGGTAAGTTGGGGCAGAAGACCAGCGCCACCTTCTCTCACCAAGCCCTGCTCTCTTGTGTTGAGTTTGCCCTACAGAGCCCCCCTTCTCTATGAAGCCTAGTCATTGTATGAGCTGCAGAGACCCCCAGGATGATCAGGAACAGACACACATGCAAACAAGCAAAACCCACTGTCTTTCCAGCTACCTTGAGGTCATCATCTATTTTCTTACTTTCCTATCTCTTTTCTTCGATGACGCAGGAGTGAACTTCTAAAATGATACGGTTTTGTAGCTGACGTTTTTGTGAAAAACGTTCCTTTCTCCAAACACCACCCGACGAGGGCCCGTTAAGATCTTTCCGCCATGTTCCTCCTGCCCCTACGTTGGACAATTCCACACCAGTATTTTCCCCCCAGTGATTTAAGATGCTCTTAATTGCTTTACTGCAGGGAAATAGAACACCTTTTAAGCCAACAGCTGAGCGATTTGCTATGACAATTCTGCCACTATGCATTCACTTAATTTCCAATTAATCAAACATTCAATAAATCATTAGTATAATTACACCTGCTCCCATCTTTCACCCCAGCACATTAGCTCAACTCAGACAGCCCCCCGGACTGGCTGCGGGGAAAGTGCTCATTTGTCTGTCCTGGCTGGGTGCACAGCCTCACTCCCCGTGAGCCTTGAGAAATGACGGGTAAGAAATTGTAATTATTTCAGGCACCACAAGTTTGCTTGGTTTCCTTCTTCTCTGCTTCTCGCTCCAATGCATCCCCAACAACTTAAGCCAACATCAGAACATCCTAGTAGCAGTGGCTGGTTAATTTCAGCAAGGTTTTTTTTTTTTTTAATCATTTTTATTTCCCAACTGTGCCTCTTTTCTAATTACACCATGTCCCCAGGTGAGCGGTAATTCCCTCATCACCATATATCTCAAGCACAGATTATTAAAATAATATAGCTTATGTCATATAAATGTAACAGAAAGTATCTTAAAGATGCTTTATTGAAAGCTGGTAAATTGGTTCAACAGATGAATGTTTTAAGGCCTGTTTTTAAAAGGTTGCACAAGTATAAACCCACTGAATTACTGCTGCAGTTTCACACGAGCGGATGCAATTATTTTAAGCATCTAACTGTGCAAAAGACAGATCTGAAAGGGAAGGAGCTAAATTCTCCGAGATTAATTAAAGGGTTTCATTTTGCTCTTGATTTAAAAATAAATTTCAAGCATGCATCACTTGTTATTCTCTTGAAGAATTTGCATTACAGGGTTTTAGAAAAAACGAGAATGTTAGGCTTCACGAGTTCTTCGTACAACATAGCTGGCAGCTCGTAAAAAGAAGCGTTGACCTATTGTTGCAAAAGCGTATTCTCCTACATATATCTTTCTACTTTTCCATTTGTGAAGGGTATTAATCTTAAAACTCATTTCCAATGTAAGATGGTGCATTTACATGCATTTCCCATAAGGTTGCTCCCGATTCGATCTATGCCCATTGATTTAATTTCTTCTACCTCTCAGAGCCAGTGGTGCTGAAGGGTTTATGGTAATTATAGTGTTGTGGGTTTCAGTGGAATGGTTCCCTGGTACCTTAAGTGTGGGTTTGATTCTCACTAAGCTCACCCAGCCCCGGAGACACTGAGGCAAATATCTCTGAGGCCGGGAGCGCACAGGCCAGATCAGAATGCTGGCTGGTACACAGCCCAGAGGCAAGGGGCAGCCGGAGAGCGAATGGCCCAGGGCCACTGGCCAGATGGATCGCTGTTCTAAGGGGTCCCTTTAAGGTGAATCACTTGGTGATTTTGTGAGTTGGCAGGCGGTACAGCCACCTGTACTCACCGCGAAATGAGACACGGGCAACCTAGTGGTCTGAAATATGCTGCTCACCCTCTGAGGGACGGCAGGGTGTTGCATGAGGCGACGTGCCTAAGGGGATGGGGTGTGGGGAGGCAACCACGGCCAGAAATATCCTGGAATTTGAGTTGGACTGAGCAGGGTTCAAATTCTAGAAACCAAAACGTTCATCTAAAACAGCACTGGCCAAGAGAACATGATGCATATGTCATTTTAGTTTTCCTAGTAGCCACATTCTTAAAAAAGTGCAAAGAAACAGGTGAAAATGCATTAAATACAATAATATATTTCCCTGTAGTTCACTATAGCCAAGGTATTATCATGTCAGAGTTAATATAATATAAACGTTAAGGAGATAGCTTACGTTCCTTTTTCCATACGAGTTCTTTTAACGCCACTGTGTATTTTATACTACCAGCACCTCTCCTTTTGGACCAGCCGCATCCCAAGTGTCCAGGAGTCACCCGCCTCCTATGGTGATGGCTGCCATATTGGATGGTGCTACTCTAGCTCATAAGGGATCAGGATATTCCCAGCTGCAGGTGAAGGAAACTAGCCTCAAATTAGCTTCAGCAAGAAAAGACCATTTGATTTCAATGTAACTGAATCTAGAAACCCAAACGTTGCCTTCAGGAGAGTTGCCATGTATAGGCTCTGGTTGCCCTTATGTGGGCCATCAGATGGTAGGAAATTGACCCTTGGCAACCCCAAGCCTATGTGGACCTTAAGTTTGTGACCCCAGGGGATGAGAGAATATCTTCCCCGATAGTTCTGGCAAAAACAAATTCACTGAGTAAACAGACAGGCTTAGCTTGTATCACATGCCAGGGAGTACTCTTTCCAGAAGAGAAGGAAAGGGGGTGATGGCCAGGTCCATCAAGGCTCCGTACAGTAGACAGGGACATCCCCCCAAAAAACACTGTTGCATCAATCCACACATACCCACTGCAAATGCAATGATAACAATCTGCTTTAAAAGTTACATTAAGAACTGCTCAGGCCAGAACTTTGGAGTCATTCTTGACGCCTCTATTTCTTAAATATCGTGCACCTAACCTCTCCCCCAGGAAATCCTGTTAACTTCCGCATATATCTAGAAATATCCTCCTTCCCACCACGGGGGCCATCGCTGTGGTTCAGGTCCCATCATCTCTTGCCTGGATCACTGGGACGTCCTCCTACCTCTACTTTCACTGAGGGAAACCTCTCCTCCCCCATGCCTTCCATCTCACTGAGAATAAAAGCCATTTCCCACAAGGCCCCCACGCTCTGATCCCTACCAGCTTCCTCACCTTGTCTCTTGTTACTTTTCTCCTCACTGACCACCGCCCCCCTCCCTGCTACCCTGGCCTCCCTGTCTAGACTCGGTCCTCCTTCAAAATCTTTGCAGTTGTGTTTTCCTCTGCTTGGAGAAACCTTTTCCTGCTACCTCCCAACTTAGATCCTTACTCAGATACCACCTTCTCACTGAGACTTGTCCTGCTCACAATTGCATTGCATTTCCCTACATTTCTCACTCTGCATTCTTGCTTTTTAGCTATTGCATTGGGCATTTATAACATAGCATGTATTTTAAGGATTCTCTCTCTCTCTCTCTCTCTCTCTCTCTCTCTCTCTCTCTCACACACACACACACACACACACACACACACACACACACACACACACTCCATTGTAAGCTCCCGAAGGCAGATATTTCTGTTCAGTGCAGTGTTTCTGTGCCTAGAACAGATTCTTTCGAGATGCTCCACAAATATTTATCTAATGAATTACTGATGTACTTGGAATGTGGAAATATACAATAAAGAGTAGCCATCATCATCATTTGTCGTCAGAGGCTGTTTCCACATACAGTGAGGATAAAAAAAAAAAGGAAACAAAAAGGTGCCGGTGCACCCCCCGCCCCATCTGCAGTCTGGGTCTGCTAAGTATTCATTACCACGTGTGCCTGACACCACATTCTTGCAGTGGCGCATCTGTCCTAGGCGTGGACGGGCCAGTCTGCCTCGTGACTGGGCCACCCTCATAGTATTTGGAAAGTTTTACTGGGCACCATCCTGACCCTTCTTCTCATCCTTCTAGAACTGTTTTTCCCCAGCCTCTCCATTTCAGTGGATGGTATTATCATCTCTCCAGCCGCCCAGGGCATCATCTTCAAAAGCTCAACCAAGCTGAGCACCCAAGCCTCAGTCCAACGCCTTCCATGGCTGGAAAACATAATTTAATCGTTCATTCTTGCATTTATTTTTTCAGAAAACTTTCATTGAAGTCCTGCCATAGGATAGGCACCCTGATGGGCACTGCAGTCAGAATACTTCCTAAGAATCACTAAAAATATGCCCACTTATCTCCGCCCCCTCTTTCTACTTCCTGGGTCCAGACTCCATCTTGCAGGTGGACTGTACGCAGTATCCTCCTCACCAGCCTCATGTTCTCTCTCTATCTTGCTTTGTCTCCTGCCCAGACCCAGGGTGATCTTTTCCTTCTCACCTGCAACTCTGATCACATCACTCCCCTGTTCTCCAAGAGTAACTCGGGGGACTTCCCTGGTGGTCCAGTGCTTAAGACTCTGCGCTTCCACTGCAGGGGGCACGGGTTTGGTCCCTGGTTGGGGAACTAAGATCCCACATGCCACACAGCGCGGCCAGAAAAACCAAAAGTAACTCTCCCTCACTGCTCATGCGGTTGAGCCCCAAAGGCTCACAATAATCTTCATGATCTGGCCCCTGCTAACCTCCCTATCTCTATATCTCACCAAACTCCTTTAAACTCTAAACTCCAGACCAGGGTTGCTCACCCTTGGCAGTATCTGTATTTTGTGTTGGGTCATTTTCTATGGTGTCCTGTGCATCATCGGAGGTCGAGCAGCGTTGCTGGCCTCCACCCACTAGTTGCATCACTCCCCAGTTGTGACAACCCCAGATCTCCCCAGACATTGCCGAATGTTCCTTAGAGAGCAAACTCCTGCCCTTGCTGAGAACAACAGCTCCCCCCCCCCAAAAAATAGAAATGTCAGTTTCTTAAAAATACAGTGTTCTCCCTTGTTTCCACACCACTGTACAACCTTTCTTCCTTTCTCTTTTCTGATCCACCTCCTTACTTCTGGCTGGTAACTCCTGCCCACCTTTCATAGCTCAGCTCTAACAACACCTCCTATGGGAAGCTTTCCTGACTTCCCCCCAGGTAGCAGGGATATGGCAAGATCCTCGTGGCCCTATGGGGGAGATCAATCTTAGAGTGGTGCGGAGATAGGTTTGATCAGACTTAGAGACACACTGCATGTGGGAAATATGGATAGGAAGGGGCCACCTTCCTGGTGGTTCAGTTGAGTCCCCCATACACAGACCTGAAAGAAGGATTCATGTAAAAACAATTTATTGGGGAGGAAATCCTTGCAGTGGTGGTGGTGGGATGGTAAAGTGATACGGAGGAGAGAAGGTGATGGACAGAGTTTGTTTTATCAAGCCACTGACCATTTAGTGTAACTGGAGTTTAATCCCACTGTAGGAATGCATGCAACCATGTAGATATACACCATAGAGTTATCCCACCTAAGAGCAGGGGAACTGGGGTATTTATACCCCAGCTCTCATTAGTCATTGGTTGAGGGACTATGCTTCTCCAGCATTCCAGGTGGGCAAAGCAGTTTCATCATCTAGCAAAAGAAATTCGGGCATTGAACATGAGCCAGCAAGCCCTGACATTGTAAAAGTGAGGCTATCTGTGTAGGGCATGTCCCCCCATGTCTGCTCCACATGGTGACTCCAAGGCTTGGAGTCTACAAAACTGTGAGATGAGCAGTGCCATTTTCAAAACAGAGGAACTCATCAGGAGAGCTGGCTTGTTTCTTAGAATAACAAATGCTACATCCTTGAGGGGTTGCCTTTGAGGTTCTGGTGGCAGTTGGACTAGGGTCTTAGAAGGCAGCTGAGAATGAGGAAGCTAAGAGTGAAAACTGATTGCGGCTGACGAATCTAGGTGTGGAGGCATCTTTGTGGAGATGGTAGTTAAGCCTTAAAGATGGAAGAGGCGGTCATAGAGGTAGAAAGTATGTGGGGGGGATAACTGGAGAAGATTCTGTAATTGGGATTAGCTTTACTACTTCCCCTGAAGTCTGTGTGCAGCAGTGGGGCGTGGAGATGCAGGGATGCCTGCCCCTGCGGACTAAGCCACAGCATTTCCAAATAAAGACGTTTCACAAACACTCCTTAGGATGAATTTAAGGGGCTAAACCTTATCACTCACACACACAGAACAGGGAACCTTTCCCTGAGGCAATGCAGGAGAAAGTTTTACACTTTTTAAAACCCTGTTCTGTTGCATTATCTTCAGAAGTTCTTTAGAGTGTGGGACCCAGATGAGGAGGGACAGATGGGGTTAGTGATTTTGAATGCTACAGCTTCATCTTGGTGCATTATAAATATGTGATGCTATTTAATGTAGCAAGCCACCAGGTTAATAAACAAATGATTGCCAAGTTTGTAATTGGCAAGGAAGGAGGTTATAATCTGTAAGGAGCTTTGTGTCCCAACCAATTTATTCTCTAACAGAACTTCATTGCCTCCGTTGCAGTGAACTCCCAAGGAGTCAAGCGCTAAAAACCCAGATTGGCTGAGCTTGGTTTCTCTAGCGATTTCTCCTTTTTTTGGCTTCTTCTCCCACCCAGATAAGACACTTGGAAAACCCGTTTCTTTAAAATGCCGCTGTTCACCTGGCCTAGTAATGCTTGGCTTGTTCTTTGTGGGTGGCTTTTATCCTGAGAACTGGAAAGAAGTGAATTGCATGGCAGAATTCATTTTAAATCCTTGTAGGCTACGCAGAATCGGGAAATAAAATGATGTGTTTCATGAGAACGTTAACTAGTACTGTCCCGGTAGAATCTTAGCAGAGTATGAAGGTGCCTTGGGATTAAGGTTCAGCCTTAATCCCTGTCCTCGTAAACCTGTCTCCTTGGTCCAGGGGTTAATGCAGGGCTACCATGCACAGTTGTCCAGAGTTCCAGTGCCCGACTCTAGGGGGCGCTATTTATCTCACAATCTAGGGGAATGGAGCCGCTACACTTGTGTGAGCTCGCCGTGCTCAACTGCACATGGTGGTCCTGGTGAAAAGATGAGTTCTTTGGGGAATTAGATTGGCCTGAGGCAAACCCCACAAAAAGAGTGACCATGGACGGGTTTCTTTGTTTCTAAAATGGGGATTATAATACTCTTCCTCATAGCACTGTTGCTAGAAATGATGCAAGAAATTGCCTTTGCACATACTTTCCCTTTGCCTAGACTACCCAACTGGGCAAGGCCCTCTTCACCTTTCCACATCCACCTCAGATACCATCTTCTTGGTATTTCTGGTAGCCAACCCCCCGCCCCAGTTCCCTCTTCTTTACTACATGTAAATATACGTATGCAACTGGGAGATTAGAAGTGCCATTGAAGGGTAGGGGTTGTTCTGTTTTGTTTTGTTATGTTTTTGTTTCATTGTGTTTCTCATATTTTGTGGCCAACTCTACTTTCATTTGCCCATTTCTGCAGCTAAAATCTGATTGCTTAGTTGTTTGCTTGCTTGCTTGCCTGCCCAGAACTTACTCTTCCATCCTCTGCGAATGGAACCCATCTTGGAATGGTTTGAGCAGCTGCACTTTCCCTTCTTAGAGTCTCTGTCATTCAGACAGGACTGACACCTCCCTCTGTACTCATGGGTATCCGCCATGACTCGGGCTTGTCCAATCAGCATTTTCCATTTCTCTGGGCCCGGTGATTGGTTCACCAATGGGCACGTGACCAGCTCTATCCAATGAGATTTGTTCCTGGAAAGAAACTCTTTTTCCTGGGGTTATGAAATGAATAGGACTCTGGCTTCGGATATCTAATCACCACGTTGTAGTACAAGGGTGCCATAGACTGAAGGTTTGCACCCCTGCAAAATTTATATGTTGGAAACCTAACCCCCAAAGTGATGATATTTGGAGATGGGGCCTTTGGGAGGCAATTAGTTCATGTGGATAGAACACTCATGAATGGGATTAGTTCCCTTATCAGAAGAGACAGGAGTGTTTTTGTTTTTTTTTCTCTCTCTCTCTGCTCTCTACCATGTAAGGATACAAGGAGAAGGTGGCCGTATGCAAACTAGGACGTGGGCTCCCACCTGACATCAGCTCTGCTGGTGCCTTGATCTTGGACTTCCTAGCCTTCAGAACTGTGAGAAATAAATGTTTGTTCCTTAAGTCTGTAGTATTCTGTTATAGCAGCCTGAATGGACTATGACAATAGGGAAAGCCAGTCTGAACACAAAACAAAATGTTAAAAAGGGGGCTTCCCTGGTGGCGCAGTGGTTGAGAGTCCGCCTGCCGATGCAGCGGACACAGGTTCGTGCCCCGGTCCGGGAAGATCCCGCATGCCACGGAGCGGTTGGGCCCGTGAGCCATGGCCGCTGAGCCTGCGTGTCTGGAAGCCTGTGCTCCACAGCAGGAGAGGCCACAACAGTAAGAGGCCCGCGTACCGCAAAAAAAAAAAAAAAAAAGTTAAAAAGATATTCATTTCTGAGATCATTTGAATGTTGGCACCTGTATCGACATGAGCCTGAAGCCTTGAACTTTTCAGTTTTGTGACAAATCAACCCCCCCCCCCCCACCTTGCTGTGTGTGTATAAGGTAGCACTAGACTGGGTACCCTCCAATGGAGTCTAATCTACTAGAACATGAAGATTTTCTGAGCAGGATGGTGAATCTGCTTGACACCTTTTGGCACTCATTATGTCAAGTTCAAAACTGCCAAACTCAGAAGTTCAGAGGCAGAGATTTCACAAACAAAAATCGTGCATAGTCACCCGATGAATTAAGATAGCCTGAGACGTGTGAGTCATCTTTCACCCAGAAATCTAGTGATTTTTATAGGTCACGTCCCAGGCAACTCTCTCTGTCAGCTTGGCAAGTGTCTTCGGAACTGACAAGTGATAAACCAGTTGAAAGCCCCAGTCATGTGGTTTGATTATTGATGCTGCTGCTGGACCAGGGATGTGCCATTAGCATATGCTGTGGGGGATGTGAGTCTGCACATGGACCCAAAGGAAAGACTGGGTTCTTTAGACATTCCCTTGATTGACCCAGAGGGAGAATGGCTTCTGCCCAGGGGGTCCTGGAGTTGAAGGCATGAAGGTGTATGTCTTTGTCTTCGTTCAGCACCAGTGACCAGTTCTTACCCAGCTGGTGGGTGTTTTCTGCAGAAAGCCTGACCACTGAGTTCCTTGCCAAGCTATCTCAAACCTTCACCTTCATCGTCTTATCGAAAGAATGTCACCGTACAGAATTATAACAGCAGCTAATATTTATTTATTGGTCCTTTCCATGTAGCAGGTACGCTGGAACTATTCCAAGTCCTGGGGATGAAGTGGTGAATGATACCGACCTATCCTTGTTCTTATAAAGCGTATATTTTAGTGGGAGAGATTGATGGTAAAGAAGTAAGCCGATATGTGAACATGATAGTTACAGGTTTTGATAAGTGATGTAAAGGAATCCGTACAGTGACGCAATAGAGTAATTGATGGTGGTGATAGTTGGTGGCGGTAGGAGAGGCCCATCTTCAGAACAGTTGGTTCCAAAGTGAAGCCATTTCGGAGGAGGTAGCCCTTGAATGGAGACCTACAGGTGACGGAGGAGCCAACCAAGGATAATTCAAGAAAGGATGAGCCAGGTGGGGAGAGCAGCAAAGGCGAAGGCCCTGAGGCTGGAAAGGGGTTGGCATGGTGGAGAAGCAGAAGTGAGATCAGTACTTCTGAAATATAGTGGGTGAGAAGGAGAGATGTGTGGGATGGAGCTAGAGACAGGAGGGGGTCAGCTCATGCTGGGACCCATACAAGTGGTAGGAAACTTGAGATTCATTCATGAGTGCATTACCCTATTTGCTGATGAAGTAGGTGCTCCCAAAGGAAGGAGGATATATCGCTGGGTGGCAGAACTGTGATTCCCTAGTTCTTTCTGCCGGATCCGTCTACTTCACCCTGACGGGCTGCCGCCATGATGTGAACTGGTTTCTAAGCTACAGATGGACCCCATGGAAGATGGGGCAATGCCTATTTAACGTAAGTATCATGAGGGTTACAAAGAGGTCATGACTGTAGATCTCTTAGCTCAGCAAAAGGCAGAGTCAGTGCATGATAAATAATGGGATGCGTCCTCTGCGGGACGCCCAGTCTCCACTTTGCATAATTTTTTACAAAATTTAATTCTGGTAAAATACACATACCATATTTACCATCTCAACCATTTTAAAGTGTACAGGTCAGTAGTATTCAGTATATTCACATTATTGTGTAACCAATTTTCAGAACTTTTTCATCTTGCAAAACTGAAAATTGATACTCATTATAAATAAGTCCCCGTATCCTCTCCGCCAGGCCCCGGCAACCACCATTCTACCATCTGTCTCCACGAGTTAGATGTCTTTAGGGACCTTGTATAAGTGGAATCATACAGTGTTTGCTTTTTGTGACTGGCTTGTCTCACTTAGTGTAATATCCTCGAGGTTCATCATGTTGTAGCATGGGTCATATTTCCTTCCTTTTTTAAGGCTGAATAATATTACATGGCACGTATATACCACATTTTGCTTATTCATTCATCCCTCAATGGACACTTGAGCTGCATCCACTTTTTACCTACTGCGAATAAAGCAGCTTTGAGCATGGGTGTACAAATACCTCCTTGAGACCTTGCTTTCAGTTTTTGTGGGATTATTCCCGAAAGTGGAACTGCTGGATCATATTCTAACTCTAATTTTTTGAGGAAGCGACATATTGCTTTCCACAGTGGCTGAACCATTTTACATACCTGCTAAGAGCGCACAAAGGTTCTAATTTCTCCACATCCTCGCCAACACTTGTTATTTTCTTTTCCTTTTTTTTTTTGTTTGTTTGTTTGTTTATCATAGCTTTCAAAATGGTAGTGAAGTGTTCAGGGCATGTAATCTTGCCTATCTCCTCAGGAAGTGTGCCATTTGTAGAATAACTGGCAACATTTCATTTTCTCACTTCCGTCCACAGCTTCCTGGTGAAAGTGGTGTAAGCCATTGATGGAATCCTTACCTTGAAAGTAAACGAATGGCATTTTGCCCAGAAGTATAGTCTCCTGTATTCAGCACCATGTTCGTCTGGGGTTTATGAGAATCCACAGATTTCTTTATAATAATCAAGGGGGGGGGGGGCTTGAGTTTCTGTGTTGTGCACTTCAAGTCTCCAAACCATACCCATTTACACGTGGCTAAAATGCTGTTTCTGACTTAGAGTTGCACAGCTCATAATTAAATGATTTGTAGGAGCAGTCGGAATTAAGGGCCCCGTTCATCAATACTGCATGAATTATGTAAGCATATCTTCATTTTTACATTATTTATCTCGGTGGCCAGATGGGTACATTGGCTGTAATATTCATCAGTAGGAAATCCAAATACAGCTTTGGCACACTGACATCTGTGCCTAGTCTGACCACCCAGCGGCTGGAGTGCATATTTGCGGTTGGGGATGAGGGAGCCCTCTGCTTCTAGGCAGTTCAGGGGTGCTGCAAGTTCTGGTTGTTGGTACTTGATTACTCACTCCTAAGTAGCTCCCATCAGTGCTAAGCAGAAAAGATCTGAGATGCAAAGACTTCAAGGGAAGGATAGGCAACGTTGTCTGAGTGGTGATGTTGACACCAATATTTTCACAACCCATGCGTCTTGGCTCTTAATACTAGTGTAAAAGAGAATAATAGCAACAGCAAATATTTAGGAAGGCAGTATAATACAGTGGATGCTAGAATACAGTGAGTCCCCTACACACGAACCTTCAAGTTTCGAACTTTCAAAGATGCGAATGTGAGTTCACACGTCCAGTCACGTAATTTAGTTCACATGTCTGGTGTGCGTTGTCACATGCGTGCATCCTCTACAAGTGGTTGTGCTTTTGCAGAGTACTGCTGTGCAGTACTGTATAGAGTACAGTAGTACAGTATCTTTATTTCAAGCCCAGGATGTCCGGAAGCAAGCGTAAAGCAGTGGTGATGTAGCTGGTACTACTGTACTTTTCAAGGTACTGTACTGTAAGGTTAAAAATGTTTTCTCTATTTTTTTGTGTTTGTTTGTTTTTTATGTATTAGTTGTGTGAAAAGGATTATAAACCTATTACAGTATGGTACTATATAGCCGACTGTGTTAGTTGGATACCTAGGCTAATTTTGCTGGACTTATGAACAAATTGGACTTAATGAATGTGCTCTCAGAATGAACTCGTTCGTATGTGGGGCACTTACTGTACAAGTGTTTATGTCCCCCCAAAATTTGTATATTGAAACCTAATCACCAATCTGATTTGGAGGTGGGGCCTCTGGGAGTTGATTAGGTTATGAGGATGGAGCCCTCATGTAGGGGATTAGTGCTCTTATTAAAAAGGCCCCAGAGAGCTTCCCAGCCTCTGCTGCCAGGTACGGTACAAGATGATTGTCCGCAAATCCTCACCAGGCGCTGGATCTGCTGGTGCCTTGATCTTGGATTTCCAAGCTTCCAGAACTATGACGAATACATGTTTTTATGGTATTGGTGGTATTTGTAAACCATCCAGTTTATGGTATTTTTGTTATAGCAGCCCAAATAGACTAAGACAGTGGATAAAATTGTGGACATTGGGGCTTAAATCCTGGCTCCCCCACTAAGTACTGTGTGGCTTTGGACAAGCAGTTTCCTCATGTTCCTCACCTGGACAATGACATAATACAGGTACCTACTGTACAGAGTGGTTTGAGGATTTCTTGAAAACATGCGGGTCATAAAATGGAGCATCATACAACTGTGGATAAAAAAAGATAACAATTTAGAGGTACCACTGCAGAGTGATCTCAAAGGTCTGCTATTAATGAAAATACAAAGGGCAAAATGTTATATAGAGTAGGTTCCTATTTGAGTAGAAAAAAATACAATTATAGATTGAATTTGTTTGCATATACATAGCATTTCTGGAAGGTTCTACACAGGAAACTATCTGGTTTCCTCAGAAGTAGACGGCAGTAAGGGGATATCTTCTTTCCTATTTTATATTGTGGGCTTTTTGTTTGATTTTATTACGTGACTATGTTAATATTTTTAAAGGCAAGCTTTCATTTTTAAAACAAAGAATGATGTAGAGTAATATACGTCTGTCCCAAGTGAAGATATTTTTTTTACAATGGAATAGAAACATTTTTCGTAGCTGGTGATGAGCTCACCTAGACCCTGGTCTTTCTATGTCTTTTCGGTCTTAAGTTTAGGGACCTGGGTGTCCTGCCCTAGGCTTCACGCCACTGTTTCCCAGCCTCACTCCCTGGCTGAGCAGAGAGCACTCACCCAGGTATAAACCAAGGAGAAAAAGGGGAACTAGCAGGACCCCACGCTGGCCCTCAGCTGAAGGCATGTGAGATGCCTACTTAGCAGTCTGGGAGAAGTGGGTATTTTCCTCAAAGTCAACATTTGAGAGCTCTGCTGAGTCATCAGTTCTCAAACTCCACATCCAGGACATATTTCTCTTTCTTCTGTAAACGAACCAAAAATGTTGAGAAGTCTATCGTTTTAAGCTGTTTTATGGGGCAGTTTGCCTTTTTTCCAGCAGCGTTCTTCGTTTGATTTATCAGAGATGATCCTTGGTAATTCAGTTTCATATTGTTCCCTGTATCTGATGATAAACACTTGAGAGAAACCAGGAAATCTATTTTTATATTAAATAATAACACTGGCCCTTTCATTATCCTTTCAGAATTGCAAATCAACCTTGCTCTCTCCGCTAAGAGAGAGGATCTAAGATTTGTTCAGTGTTGACTCCTACATCATTATGTTATTCAGTGTTAAATATAATAGGACTTTGTTTTGCAGAGCCAGAAGGGGGCAGTACATTTCCTTTTTTACTGTTATTAAAACCGAATCCAGGTTTCATGCATAGAAAGAGCTTACCTGTTTTCTCTAGAATTCGACCAGTTTTTCCCCTGTTGAGGGAAATTTTTGAGCTTCATTGTGACTCTGGTTTTATGTAATAGTCTCAGGCTTTAATTAGAGTCCTTGCAAATTACTTCCTGTCAATGGACAAAAACAAATTTTCCACTAGCAAAAGATAACTCCCCCACCCCCACCCCCACTTTGTAAATGAAACAAAATCATGACTTGTCTTCACCCCTATCTAGGTGACGGTGGAAATGCTAGCAGATAAACTGAAATCAGAGTAAGATGCTTTGGCGTGTGCAGGTCCCGGGAAAAAATGAGAGAAGAGAATGATGCCTTTAAAGTAAACAGCCACTGTCCTTGTAATCTTCCACTGCTTCGGCAAACGCGGTGATTTCAATCATGCGTGCACGCCCAAAGACCAAGTTAGCAAGGAGTGTTTGGATTGAAACCCTCAGCGTGCAAACATGCTTTTCTTTTTCTATGACTCCTTCTTCCTTAAACTTATATCTTTGAATACCATTAGCTTATGTAATTGCTATGTTCCCTACCCGGGTACCTAATATATCTGGCTAGTTTTAAGGAACGCCAAGTGTTCTCTGTGGGATGACTTGGGGGTGGTTTGGGAATTATTATTGGCTGCGCTATAAATGTCTGGGAAGAGAAACAGAGGACACACCCAGGACACAGTTCACACCTCCTAATGGCACAGCCTGTGTGCTACCCAGACTGGGAGGCAGGGCAGACCCAGAGAAATGATTGCACACAGCGAAAACTCATCGTGCCTTTCAAATATTTGGATATATGGCTATACATAGACCCTCGCAAGTCACAACGCCACAGAAGGAAGAGCTCACACTCATTTTTTCCTGTAATTCCAACTGGGCATCTCTAAAGGATATTTTCTTAAGGATCCAAGTTCTCATTAGTCTTCATTTTCCAGTTGTTGCTTTTTTTCATTTTTCCCGTGCTTCCACCTACACCAGATGAAGCACAAAGCAAAAATTAGATTATACACAAATTGTACACTGATTTATTAGCCTGAGCTAGGACTCTGATGAGGGGAAAGGAAACAGTGTAAACAGCTCTTGGGAGATCTCTTTGAGTGGAGTTCGGCAGCTACACTGAGTTTCAGTGTGAACTGGGGCTGGGGGTATGCTAGCTCCTGCTTCCTTGAGGTGGGAATGAGGAATGCGTCCACTTACAGATGCCCCGGCCACTTATCACATAGGTTGACACGTGGAAGCACCTCCCTGAAGTACCTCCTTGATTTCACTAGAACCCATCCGACTTTTGCCTTGACAGGCAATTCAGTCTTCAGTGTTTTCCACTGTATCTTACTTTGTTTCTCTGTCCCTCCTCTGATGGCATGTGAGCAGGCTTATTCTTAGAGTATCACATTTCATGATTTCCTTTTGAAATCGTACAGCCTATTTTGGAATCCCCGCGGTAGCCCTTATGCACTTAGAGATGGAGAGAAGAAAATTCCCTTCGGTCCCTTTAACTTCCTTATCTGTACAATGGGGAGATTGTACTAGCTCTGCCTTCATGAGTTTGTTCTGAGACTTGTATGAAATAACACAGTCGGGTTATTAGCATCGGGCCAGCCATACCCTAAACACAGGGCAATCCAACATTTTCTGTTTATCCTTTTATACTGTTGTTCCCTAACTTTTTCTTTATGCGTTTTGGCAAATTTCTTCAAGCAGTGCCACTTCTGACAGTCACATCTGAAGCGAAGCTTCTACAAGACGACTCTGGTGTCATATTTTTGCCTGTAAGCAATTTTCAGCTTGGGGAGATACAAGGTTGCAGTTTACTCATCAAATAACTCAAAAACATAACTTTAGCAAATTTCTCTCTTGTGTAAACAGTTAAAACCCTTTCTCTCTCCTTAGAGAGGAGGCAAGATTCCTTGAGCCCAGCTGTATTTTGAATGTTTCATAACCTTGAAAATTGTTCATCTCTATGAAGTAATCCTTTTATTACATAATATAAAGGGAAGATAAAGTTGTTAATTCTCAATGCATCTGAAGCGGTGACATGCAGCAAACAGCTCATTATCCCTCACACAAAGCATGATTGCTCAATATAGGGAAACACTGCTTTCACACGCTGCCTTATATTTGAGCTTCCCCATGCTGGCTAATGCCGGATATTGATTCTGAATAATTCAAATGGCAATAAAATTGGGTTTTCATGACAGTCAGTCAGAGGCATTTTATCTTTAATGCTCAATGGAAGAAACACAGTGTCTTCTTACCTTCTGAATTTCAAAGCCATTAAAGTAATGGTAGGTCATTAAGCTAAATTTCTCTGCGTAATCGAGATAGTTAATCTAATTCAAGTTCCATTCAAAACAGTGGCGTAGAAGAACTGATGAATTTTCAGTTAGTCCCGTACATGTATGTGTATCTGTGTATGCATGTATGTATGTACACACACAAAGTAGTGCTGCTTTTACCAGCATTCATTTCATTTAACACAATCAACGAAGCATATGGGGATAACTTTAGATATTCGTTTAATCCTGTTTTTCAGATATTCTCATGGCCTCAGATATGAGTAGCTTCTGTGGCAATGGAAATACTAAACTAAGGAGCTTAGTTTTTTATATGGTTATTCTGATCTCTTCTTTCTCAGCTACCACTGCACAGTAGGATTGCCTGAAATACGTAATATTGTACATTTCCGAGAGAGAGAGAAAGGGAGAGAGTCATCGAGCCCCAGAGATTCTGACTTGATTTCTCTAAGATTGGGGTCTGAGCATCAGGGTTTTTTAAAAGCTCCCCAGTTGATTCTAATATTCAGCCTGGAGTAACAACCATGGTGAATCTAATTCACTCATTCACTCATTTATTCAAAAAATTGCTTATCAAGTGCCTGCCATGTTCTACAGTCCTGCAGGTGTTCTAGTGGCTAACAAGATGAGCAGGGCAGTCTCCAGGAGCCTTCAAACGAGTCCAATAGAAAATTTAAAAATGCTGATGTAGACCGCAAAACCAAAGACAAAGTCTGTGTGCAGCTGCCCGGTCAGCCTAATACTTCTGCCTCTAGGACTGTTATCAAAACCCTAGAGTGTGATTTGCTACTGAAGGGTTTCTGGCTGTCTGCAGAGTTTACTTCATTCTGTTCTAAGTTAAGACCTGTAAACCTTAATACAGTTGGGCCCTCAATCCGTGGATTCCACATTCATGGATTCAACCAACTATGAATTGAAAATATTTGAAAAAAAATTCCAGAGAGTTCCAAAAAGTAAAATTTGAATTTGTTGCATGCCGGCACCCGTTTACATAGCATTTGCGTTGTATTTACAACTGTTTACACAGCATTTACATTGTATTAGATATTATAAGTAATGTAGAGATGAGTTAAAGGGTACAGGAGGATGTGCTTAGGTTATATGCAGATGCTACGCCATCTTCAATAATGGACTTGAGCATCCCCGGATTGTGGTGTCTGTGGGGATCCTGGAACAAATCCCCAGCAGAAAGCGAGGGATGACTGTCTATGATCACAGATGTGTTTGTTGGAAAGTAAGAATATATGTGAAAGCAGAATTCTGCCTATTTGCAAGTTGAATTGTAAAGTCATCTTCTGTGTTAACTTAGATCAGGTTGTTTCTACCTCTGTGAAAGAGTGATACTTCTCATGGTTAAGTGCTGTTACTTGTAGAACAAATGAGGTTTGGGAGAAAGCTGTTTAGAAGAGAGAATGGCCCCATGATGTGTCTTCCTAAAACTTGCATGGAATGCCTCACTTTAAGAAGAAAGAATGGCTTATCAAAACCTCAGGTCTTACTTAATGTGTTGACAGGTGTTTCAACTTCTTGAGCATTTTCCTCCAGGAAACAATTTGGAGGGTTTGGGAATAACCATGGAGATAATCTTAATGCTCTTTAGAAATGCCTGGGCTGTAGGTTGAAAGGACATTTTCTTCACCTCTGCAATCCCTGCTTGCTTAGATTTGAGTGTTTGCTTCCCTAAAAGAAGCCTAAATAGTTATAACTCTTTATCTGTCTGGAGAGGAGAAGCGGGCATAGGAACAAAGCCTGAAAAAACATGAAGGATTTTTATGGGAAGATGTAGAATTGTTCGCCAGTGCAAACACTAAAAATGGGGGGGAGCAAAGGACAGTGAGAATTCATTTGATCTCACTTGTGTTCATTTTAGAACATGAAACATATCATATAGTAAGCAGTAAGTATGTGAGATCCGTATATACAGTCCTGAAAAAGGAGTTGGATTCAGGAATGCTAGCGATGCTATTGGTGGCCAAGGAGATTGATCATTTTGTGGCAAATTTCCACTAATGAGTAAGTAAGGACTTTCACATGAAATGCCGCTCTCCTGGAGTCCCCAAACTATTTTCAGAGTCATCATTAGAGACGCTAAGACCAAATTGACTTTTAAGTGGATTACGGAATTCTAGAGGTGAAGGACACTCTAGTCATTTATTAGTTGTTTCTCATTCCTGGCTGGGGATCAGAACCACGAGTGAACTTTGCTCAAGATGCCCAGACCCCAGCCTGTTTTCCTGAATCAGAATCTCCAAGTATAGCCTCTGGAGATTCTTATCTTTACAGGGTCCTCAGTGGGCCTTATTACGATCCAAGAACAAGTATTTAAGAACCACTGGCCAAGTTGGAACCTTTTATGCTACAGTCAGAAGTTTCTATCTTGCAACCCAGATCAGAAGCCAGACTCTAGATTCCTATTTTAGGAATATCCTTTGTCTTTCAAAAACTGGTTCTATCCCTCCCTTGGAAAGCCTGAATTAGAGGATGATACTGTGGGAGTGCTGAGGATGGCCAATGAGTTGCTGAAAGGGGCAAGTCTACAGGGAAGAAACAAAAGTCAGATCCTAGAGGACTTAATTCAGATGCTCTAGTCTAATGTGAAATGGTAAAATAGATCAGGAAGTAGAGTCCAGCACAACTAAGAAGGATCTGGAAATATTGCCACAATGGTGGGCAGATGCTATGGTTGTGAACCGTTGACATCCAGTGCATGGCTATACTTTAGAAACAGGGAAACAATGACCCCAAATTTCCACATTGCAGGAAGCTGCCCTCCCCACTTCTGTCTCTGGGCTTGCCATTTCCCTCTGCTCCTTCAGACCTGGAGCTGCAGGATCTCTATCTCTCTGCCTGAGGGCATTTCCCAGGATTATGGCAAGTTGCTTGGCTTATGTCCCTAGGAAACTAGAACTGTGAGGGAATTAACACCCCAGCAAGCAGCCCTGAACCAATGACTCCTGGGAGTTGGTGTATAAATACTCCAGTTCCCTCACCCATGGGTGGGAGGATACTGAGGCATGTGTTTTACAGGTTTCCCCACATTGTGTAGCTGGCTTCTTAGTGAACCTTTATTAAAGGATGCCTTTACTTCCCTGTGTACCTTCCTTCCTCCCCTGCTGGGTTCCCTGTGCTCCCAAATAAACTATTTGCTCTCAAATGCTCAGCTCATCTCAAATCCAACATATAGGAATAATGTATGAGGCTAGCCAAGCCTACTAAAAATGAATTTGTAGTTTTTTAAAGGATTCAGGAGAATCTCAGGGAACCCAATTGTGAGAAGTCAAATGAAACTTTAGAGGTCTATTCCTCTTTTCTCCTTCTCTCTTTCCTCTGCTTCTTCTGCGTGGTCTCTGTTCTCTTCTCTCTCTATACCTGATCCTTCCTTCTCTCCGAAGGCTGGCTTCCCCTACTTACCCATAGTTCCTGCTTCTCTACAACCTCAGCTGGTTCATTCCTCGATAACAGCGGTGCCAAATCTGGTCCAGAATCCACAATGAAGTACCAGCTCCAGCATTCACCAACTCTGAGCCCTAGGCCCCGGTTCAAATTCTCAGACGGGAAGAGAGCCTCTGATTGGCTCAGTTGCCCACCTGGGAATGAGCTGCTCTAAGGCGGGTGACCCCCCCTGGCTCAGCCACTTTCACTGCCACCCTGGGAGGGGCGACTGAGGACAGTGAGTTCACCAGGCTCGTTGAGGAGCTCTTCCGGGGGATAGACATAGGATATCAATCTAGAACAGAGTTGGCATGACATGCAGTTGCTTTTCATCCCGAATAGGTGAATTTTCTTCCATCACGTGGCAAATTATCCACAATGATTAGTGCACACTAGGTCTGCAAGGCAACAGCCCTGTATGCTAACAGAAGGAAATTGTAGGGAAGGACAAGGTGAGTGCTTAGCATTTATATAGGATGTTGAAATCTTCTGTTACCTAAAGCACATAAGCCTGATTTATGCCACAGGAGAACACACATGTTCTGTTACTGCAGCCATATGTGCTATACGCCTACATTTTTAAAGAGTAAATAATGAGTATTTTTTTTAACCTTGGGCAACCATTATTTAAACTTTTCAAAACATATTCATATCTTAAGGTCTGTTGATCCATGTGTCCTATTTCATGACAAGTGAGGAAAATACCAATTTCTGAACAAAGTAAAAGCTAATTTTACCCTTTTAAAAAGAGATCACGGGCTTCCCTGGTGGCGCAGTGGTAGAGAGTCCACCTGCCGATGCAGGGGACACGGGTTCGTGCCCCGGTCCGGGAAGATCCCACATGCCGCGGAGCGGCTGGGCCCGTGAGCCATGGCCGCTGAGCCTGCGCGTCCGGAGCCTGTGCTCCGCAGCGGGAGAGACCACAGCAGTGAGAGGTCCGCGTACCGCAAAAAAAGAAAAAAAAAAAAAAAAAAAGTGATCACAATTTAATTGTAAATAATAAATAAAATTATTTTGAATAAAAAAACTAGTTTATTAAGAGATGTAAACCTATAGGGTTCCCTTTGACATAAAAGATGCCAAAAATACATAAATATACACAACACTGAAATACAAATATCAAAATGTGAAGAATGAGCAAAAGCAACCTCTTACCTCTCATATGTTATTAGAAAGTGGGGGTTTTTTGTTTTGTTTTTTAAACTATGTGCTTGGTAGCAGATGCCAGAGCCCAGGCAAACTCTATTTTTGAAATGTGGCCTTCAATGTAGTGGAAAAAGAACCATGACTTAAGCATGTCTATAGTCCTCCCATGTGTGGGATGTGCTCACCTGATTTACGCCACCCATGTATCAGAGCAGAGACTGTACCTGTCAGCTGAATCTCCTCAACGCTACAGCCTCCCGAAAATTAAATTTAAAAAAATTTCATCGTGGGTTTTCTTAGTGCAACAGAAGAATTTGCTAAGTCAAGCTAGTCAAATATTTTTGTAATAAACCACTTCATAATTAATATGTAGCCCATATAAATGATGATTATAACCTACAGTGGTTGAAAACCTGAGCTCTTTTAGGGCAATGAAAATACTCTGTATGATACTATAATGACGGATACATGTTCTTATACATTTGTCCAAATCCATAGAATATGTAACACCAAGCACGAACCCTAATGAAAACTGTAGGCTTTGAGGGGTTATGATGTGTCAACGTAGGTGCATCAGTTGTAACAAATGTACCCCTCGGGTGGGGGATGCCCATAGTGGTGGAGGTTATGTATGTGGGGGGATATGGAAAATCTCTGTACATTCCTCTCAATTTTGCTGTGAACCTAAAACTGCCCTCCAGGTAAAATCCTTAAACAAAACAACCCCTCAACAAACAAGCAAACAAACAAAGAAACCCTGAGTTCGGGAATCTGACAGAGCTGGGTTCTAATTCCATCTCGATGCCTTGCTGGTAGACAGAAGAGGAGGTCCTCACTGCAGAGCTGATGTTCTCCTGGGGTGCGCGGCCAGGGTCCCTTCCAGTCGGTGGTGCCATGTTGTCCAGGGGACTGGTGGTTAAACAGTCTGAATAGCGTCTTTGCCCAAAGGGTTACAATAAAGACAAAATCTATCCAAGAGTTTGGGGGACTCAAGGCTCAGTCCTGGCGTCATTGAGATGGAGCACATGCATGTGCTTCTTCTTGCCGCGGATGTCTTAAAGAACCTCCACACAGTCCGCCTGAATGTGAAGTTCCAATCATCTTACTGGCTTGCACAGCCTTCTGCCAGAATTACACAGAGTTCAACAGCTTAATTTCAACTCTTTTTTTGCTTTGGATCCCAGCCCACATCCGTAAGCCTGGCAGCTGTGTGAAGTCTGACCCCTCCGTTCAACTCTCATTGAATGTCTGTAAAGGCCCTTTGTTGAGTACTGAACATTGAAGGGTTTGTATAGATGTATTTGCTTTGTTCAAGAGGAAGAAAAGAACATCCTCTGGGCTGAGTTTTGAATTCACAAGATTGCTAATCATTGATCATAACAGCTCAAATTCACAGAACATTTGTGTTTAGGTGGCCATTTCCTTGACATGGATTATCTCATTTAATCCTGTCAATAAACCTGGGGGTGAAGGTATTAATATCCCCACATTAGAGAAGAGGACCTGGGTGCAGGAAGTTAAGTAACTCATTCAAATTGCCTCAAAGAGTAAGTGACCAACTGGGAGTTCAGTCCAAGTCAATCAGAAGATTGCATTCTTAACGGCTCTCCTAAACCACCTGGGATGACATCTCTATTACCCAGATGTTCTTGCCTCTGGGATGACACCTGGTCTGTCTCTACAGGTATCTTGTTTGCAAGGAAGACTTCTGCATGTAGCACTCGGCATCAGATCCTCCCCCCTTTCCCTTCCTTCTCTTCCTCTCACTTTCTTCCTTTACTTCTACCCAACAGGGACACGTAAATTCCACTTAAAATATGCATAAAAGATTTCTTACAAAATCTGGATCCATAAAACGAAACAGGGGCAACATATAAAGAAGACTAATTTTCCAAAAGTTTTTGATGCCTCGTAAATGTTATGAAAAAGCGTCTTAAAAATAAAATCGGTGATGTATTGCTAGATGTTATCAATAATGAACATGGTCTCTACTTTTATGGGACAGTATGCATATGGTTTAGTGGGAAGAGTGTGGGTTTGGGAGTTAAATAAACCTGAGTTCCAGTCCCAACTCAACCATTAACCAATGGGGTGGTCTTGGGGAGTTCCTTAAACTCTGAACTTGATTACTCAATCCTGTCAATTAGGGAAATTGTATCTATCGTTCAGGGCTTTTTTTAGGATTAGAAAATTTTAGATAGATAACCTTCCATGCAGCGCATGACTGAGAGTAAGGCTTCAGAAAATAGATATTACTCACCAGTATTTATTCAGAGCCGTCCGAATGGCAGGTGCTGTCTTCTATTTAACTGTGTCTTGCCCCTTTGGGGTTGCATTTGCCCCAGACACTCAAGCCCGGATATGAGAAACTCCAGTAAAGGAGAAACTATGAGAAACTCCCCTAAGTGGCATGAAAGGAAGGGGAGTGGGCCAGGGTGGTGGTCCTCTCCCACTGTGCAGAACAGAAATCTGAGGAAATGAATCCTGGAACTGGACCATTGGTTTCATAATTCAGAGGCCCTCCTCCTGTGACCACTTGGAATAAGCAGATGGTTGAACAATGAGAGGGCTTTTTTTTTTTTTTTTGCTATAATTTTTGGAATAATTGTGTTTTATTTCCCTAGTTGATCTGCTCAGGTAGATTAACTTGTTTATTGAAAGGGATTGGGGGAAGCATCAGCATGGTTATTCAAATATTTTCTGACCTACCTAAGAGTTCCTATTGCTGCTTCAAATTATTTTTGCCAGAAAATGGGGGGATAAATAGGTAGAAATCACTCGTATGCTGTTAACACAGAAAAGCAGTTTAGAAGGAGAGGTTGTTATTTATATTATGTCTCTGTTTTACTCTGTCCTCTTCAGACTATGTGTGGAATGATTTATTCATACACTGGATTCTAGATGTGGATACACTGGAAAGGGGGAGGGGAGATGGGCAAGTGAGCTACTTGGAGTCTGAAGCAGTGGATTCTGAGCCTGGGTGTAGATTGAGCAGGGAGGAGTGCCATGACTGATTAGTGATGTATGTCACGGGTCAGGCATGGAGGAGGAGTAGCGTCCAAGTCCTGTACCTGCCATGTATCCCTGACCTAGAGACTTTCGGAAAGAGGTGAATCTCCTTTAAACAGTATTCAGTGAGCATCTGCCATGTGTCAGACACATAGTAGGCACTGAAGAATCAGCAGTACATAAGACAGATATGGTCTTCCCTTCATGAAGCTTACAATAAAGGAAATAAGAGAGGCGAAGCTATTAAGGATGTTGGCAAGAATTAGAGATATTTGGCTAAGACCAGCAAATGATAAGGCAATATAATTTGAATAGATAAGGAGTTATAATATTTTTGCATCTCCCCACATTTTTCCTGCAAAAGACCAGTTGCGATTTGCCCTGTACTTATTCATTATTGTTTCTTTTTAGAAGTCTAAAAGTTAACTGGGTTGATCCGTTGTTTAAATTACCAGGCAAAAACACTAGAAGAAATCTTGGGTGTGCA
Source organism: Leucopleurus acutus (assembly GCF_964270905.1). Lineage (NCBI taxonomy): Eukaryota > Metazoa > Chordata > Mammalia > Artiodactyla > Delphinidae > Leucopleurus > Leucopleurus acutus. Next base: position 33,250,779 of record NC_139158.1, on the reverse strand, counting down.
TGTAAGCACGTATCACAGTAGTGAAACAGAATGCAAATATTGAAAGTTGGAAGAAAAACCATGCTATTTCTCTTCCTTCCCAACTGGCTAGAAACCTTACTGTCTGGTGCCTATCAGCTTTCTAGTGGTCATTCCTACTGACCTCCTGTTTTAAACTGAACTCTGCTTCTGGGATGCATTGTCTCACCTGAGGCTTATTTGATGTGAGGGCTGAGCAAAGAAATTCAATTCAAAAGAGTGAAGAATGTTGATCAGATTCACGATGGGCTGGTTTCTTAATGTCCTGAAGCCTTATGTTGGTTTTGTGTCCAGGTACACAAATGAAGTGTGAGATGTCAATAACAATCCATTTATTAAACGGAGGGGAAGTATCCTATATCATGGCTATTTATGTTTCAGTTAGTAACCCCTTTCACTTAGGATATGGTAGACTTTTCTTAAACAAAACACTTGCACTGTATTTTTTAATGATGGCAGAAGCTATGAGGCCTTCAAAATATTTATTAAGTAGGCTAATGAGTGAGCATTCCTTAGCAGAGTGCCTGGCCCAGAGCAAAGTGTTAAATAAATGCCAACTATTGCCTTTATGTATAATAATGTGTCTCTACAATGGAAAACAGAAATGACAAAGGACATTTGCTTTCCTTTTCTTCACTAATTCTTAAAAAAAAAGAGGTTGGAGTTCTAATTCTGGCCAAGAGGGAATAACAGGGACTAGATTTAATCTCTCAACTTAAATGACTATATAATGGACAAAATGCATGAAACGATGGTTTGCATAACACTGTAGGTCTTAGTCCATGTATGCTGATATAAAAAAAATATATAACCTAGACTGGGTGGCTTAAAAACAAACTGAAATTCATTTATCACAGTTGTGGAGGCTCGGGAGTCCAAGATTAAGACTCCGGCAGATTCAGTGTCTGGTGAGAATCCACTTCATGGTTCATAGAGGGCCATCCTCTCGCTATGTCTTCACATGGTGGAAGGGGTCGGGGAGCTCTTTGGGGTCTCCTGTAAAAGAGCACGAATCTCATTCATGAGGACTCCACCCTCATGACTAATCACCTCCCAAATGCCCTACCTCCAAATACCATCACAATGGGGATTAAGTGTCAGCATATGAATTGGGGGGGAGAGGTGGGGAGACATTCAATCTATGGCACTGTACACCAGGCAGTGACAGACAGTGACCCTTAAGAGATAGGGAACAAATGAGGTGAGCCCTACTATTGCCCTAGCTTACTGACTTAAGAGAGTTTCCATGCAGAGAGAAGGAGAACCCAGGTGAAGGCTGGTGGACTCCCTGCACTGAGGGATCAGAACTGGTTGTCCAGGGGACTTCCGTGGAGCTCCAGTGGTTAGGACTCCATGCTTCCACTGCCGAGGGCATGGATTCGATCCCTGGTCAGGGAACTAAGATCCCACATGCCACACAGTGCAGCCAAAAAAACCCCCCAGAAAACAAAGAGCTGGTTGTTCAGGGACCAAGGCACCTATCATACTTAGGACAGAGTACTAGAGAGGAGAGTCAAAACCCAGGAGATAATTTATAGGCCTCCTAAATGTGTATCTACCAAACAAAAGAGCTGTAAAATATGAATCAAAAATGGATAGAACCAAAAAAAATTGTAGAAAATTCCATACTTATAATCAGAGGCTTAGACATCCCTCTTTCAACAACTGATGGAACAACTAGATCAGATGTCAGTAAGACTAGAGAAGAACTCAACGCCATCAACCAACAGGACGTAACCAACATTTGTGGGAAACTCCACCCCAAAACAGCACAATCTACATTCTTTTCAGGAGCCCATGGGCCATATACCAAGATAGACCATGTCCTGAACATAAAGATAACAGGAAAATCTCCAAACACTTGGAAACTAACCAGTAAAATTCTAGGTAATCCATGGGTCCGAGAAATCTCAAGATAAATTTTAAAAAATACATTGAACTTAATGAAAAGAAAAATATAACATATTAAAACTTGTGAGATACAGCTAAAGCAGTGCTGAGAGGGAAATGTATAGTATTAAGTGCTTTCAATAAAAAAGCGAAAAGTCTAAAAATGAATAAATAAGCTCCTGCTTCAAGAAAATAGAGAAAGAAGAACTAAATAAACCCCCAGCAAGCACAAATGAGACAGGAAATAATACTGGAGCAAACGTCAGGGAATTGGAAACAGAAAAACAATAAAGAAAAGCTGGCTCTCTAAAAAGATTTTTAAAAACTTACAAACCTCTAGCAAGGGTGACAGGGAAAAAAGAAAGAGGACAATAATTACCAACATCAGGAATGAAATGGGATATCGCTGTAGACCCTGCAGACATTAAAATGGGTAATAAAATAATACTATGAACAACTCTACACACGTAAATTTGACAACTTAGATAAAATAGACCAATCCCTTGTAAAGTACAAACTACCACAATTCACCCAATATGAAAGAGATGATTTGAATAACCCTATAACTGCTAAGGAAATTGAATTCGTAATTTTAAAACTTCCCCACAAGGTCCAGATGGTTGCACTGGAGAATTCTACCAATGTTTAAAGAACAATTAACACCAATTCTACACAATATCTTCCAGAAAATAGAAGAGAATGGAACATATCCAAATTTATTTTATGAAGCCATTATGCCCTGACACCAAAACCAGACAAAGACAGTATAAAAAGAAAAAAAACCCCTGCAGATCGATATCCCTCATGAATATGGATGTAACATACTTGACAAAAATTTGCAAACAGAATTCAGCAGTATATAAAACAATTATACACCATGACCTAGTGGGGAATATTCCAGCGATGCAACACTGGTTCAGTATTCAAAATTCAATCAGCATAATCCACTGCATTGATAGGCTAAAGGGGGACAATCATGTGATCATATCAGTTGATGCAGAAAAAGCATTTGACAAAATTGAAGACCCACCCAGAACGCTCAGAAAACTAAGAATGGGGGGCAATTTCCTTAAATTGATAAAGAACATGAGCAAAAAACCTACAGCTAATATTGTATTTAAAGGTGAAAGACTGAATGATTTTCCCCTGAGATGGGGAACAAGGCACCTCTGCTATTCAAGACATTATGGAAGTTCTAGCTAGCACAAAAGACAAGAAGATTATAAGTGAAGAAGGAAGACTGTCCCTGTTTGTGGATGACATGATTGTGTAGAAAATCCCAAGGAATCTACCAAGAAAGACCACTTTGTGGACTGTAAGTTAGCTCAGCAAACTCACAGGATACAAGATTAAAAACAAAACAGAACAAAGCAAAACAAAACAAAAACCCCAAAACAAACAAAAAAAAGTTAGGTGTACATCTAACAAAACACATGCAGGACTTGTATGCTGAAAACTTCCAAATGCTGATGAGAAAAAGAAGAGATCTGAATAAGTGGAGAAACATACTGTGTTCATGGATTGAAAGACTCAAAATAGTCAAGATGCCAGTTCTCCTCAGATTGATATAGAGATTTAATGCACTTCCTATCAAAATCCCAGCAAGACTTTTTTGTAGATGTAGACAAGATTATTCTAAAATTTATATGGATAGGCAGAAAAACTAGAATAGCTAAAACAATTTTGAAAAAGAGGAATAAGGTGAGAGAAATCAGTCCACCCAGTTTCAAGACTTATTATGTTGTTTCAGTAGTCTTTACAGTGTGGTGTTTGCTGGGGGATGGACACATAGATCAATCAAACAGAATAGAGAACATAGAAATAGCTTCACACATGAATAGCCAGTGATTTTTGACAATGGTGCAAAAGCAATTCAATGGAGGAAAGACAGTCTTTTCAACTAATGGTGCTGGAACAATTGGATATCCAAACATACATAGGCCGAAAAGAGAAAAAAAGAATCTTGATCTAAACCTCACACACCTCATAAAAAATTAACTCAGAATGGATCATTGATTAAATGTTAAATATAAAACCATAAAATTTTAGATGATACCATAGGAGAAAATATTTAGAACTTAGAGTTTGGTGACATGATAGCAAAAGGACTACCCATAAAAATTTTTTAAAAAGATAAACTGGGGGGCTTCCCTGGTGGCGCAGTGGTTGGGAGTCCGCCTGCCGATGCAGGGGACGCGGGTTCGTGCCCCGGTCCGGGAAGATCCCACGTGCCGCGGAGCGGCTGGGCCCGTGAGCCATGGCCGCTGGGCCTGCGCATCCGGAGCCTGTGCTCCGCAACGGCAGAGGCCACAACAGTGAGAGGCCCGAGTACCGCAAAAAAAAAAAAAAAAAAAAAAGATAAACTGGGGGCTTCCCTGGTGGCACAGTGGTTGGGAGTCCGCCTGCCGATGCAGGGGATGCGGGTTCGTGCCCCGGTCCCGGGGGATCCCACGTGCCGCGGAGCGGCTGGGCCCGTGAGCCATGGCCGCTGGGCCTGCGCGTCTGGAGTCTGTGCTCCGCGGCGGGAGAGGCCACAACAGTGAGAGGCCCGCGTACTGCAAAAAAAAAAAAAAAAAAAAAAAAAAGATAAACTGGACTTAATTAAAATTAAACCTTTGCTCTGTGAACAACTCCATTAAGATATTGGAAAGACAAGCTACTAATATTTGCAGAGTAGATGTCTGATAAAAACTAGTATCAAAAATATATTTTGAAAACTGTCAAAAGTCAACAGATAAATCCAATTAGGAAATGGACAAAAGACTTGAAGAGACATTTTACCAAAGAGAATATGTATGTGCGAGTAAGCACGTGAAAAGATGTTCAACATCACTAGCCATTAGGGAAATGCAAATTGAGAACATGATGAGCTACCACTACATACATATTAGAAAAGATAAAATCAAAAATAAGAACAGTACCAAGAGCTGACAAGAATCCAGAGAATCTGGATCTTTCGTACATTGCTGATGCAAGCATAAGATGACAGAGCCCTTGTGGAAAATAGTTTGGTAGTTTTTGAAAGAAAATATACACTTACCATATGATCCAGCAAACACACTTCTAGGGACTTATCCCAGAGAAACGAAAACTTATGTCCAAACAAACCAACAAACAACAGCAAACCAACCTGCACACAATTTTCATAGCAATTGTATAGATTAAAATGTAGTGGTTTCCAGGAGTTAAGGATTGTGGACGAAAAGGAGATGGTTGTGACGTAAAGGAGTAGCATGAAGGGGATCTCTGTGGTGATGAACTGGTTCTGTATCTTGCTTGTGGTAGTGGTTACACAAATCTACCTGTGGCTAAATGGTATAAACAATACAGACACATCATTGTCAATATCTGGTTATGCTATTATACTATATCATACTAAAACACATACCCAGTGAATCGCCAATGTCACCAACTGGGTGAAGAGGGTGCAGGACCTCCCTGTACTATCTTTGCAACTATCTCTGAATCTCTAATAATTTCAAAATAAAAAGTTATAAAGGTATAGCTTTAAAAGTGTATATTATAAGCCCTAAATCATCCACTAATATGATAAAATATAGTTAAAGCTAATAAGCCAATACAGGAGATAAAATGGAATCACACAATTAATCCAAAACTAGACAAAATGAGGAAAAAGGGAACAAAGAACAGATAGGACAAATAGATTATAGATTTAAACCTAACTATATCAATAATTATATTAAATACAAATAATCTAAATATGTCCAGTTAAGAAGCAGAGTTTGTCAGAATGAATCAAAAATAAGACCCAGTTATAGGCCTGCTACAGGAAACACAAGTGAAATCTAAAGACATAAGTTAACAATAAAAAGTGAAAAGAGATAAGCCATGCTAACAGTACTCTAAAGAATACTGGAGTAGCTTTGTTAATCTCAAGAAGCTAGGAAAAAAGAACACTACTAGGGATAAGAAAACACTACTAGGGATAAGGGTCTTAGTTAACCAAGACTGCATGACAATCTTAAATGTTTATACACCTGACAATAGAACTTTGAAATAAATGAAACTAAAACAAATGAGAAGGCAAAGAGAAATAGCTAGAGATTTCACTACTAGTTTCTCAATAACTGATAGAACAGGTAGCCAGAAATCATTAAGTATATAGAAGATTTGAACAACACTATGAATCAACTTGTTCTAGGTAGCGGCTATAGAACTGTTTACCCCAAAAGCAAAAGAGGCCCTATTTTAGTAGACTGGACTGGACAAACAAAAAACCTCAACAAATTTAAGAGAGTTAAAAGTCATAGAATATGTTCTCTGATCACAACAGAATCAAACTAGAAATAACTGACAGAAAGAAAATCTCCAAACACTTGCAAACTAAACAGCTCACTTACAAATAATCCATGAATTAAAGAGGAATCTAAAGGGAAGCCAAAAGAGACATTGACGTGAATGAAAATGAATGCACAGCAGATCAAATTTTGTGTGGTGTCTCTAAAAAGTGCTTAGGGAGAATTTTATAGCATTAAGCATCCATATTAGAATTAAAAACTCTCAAATAAATTGATTCATTTATGACCTTAGAGAAATAGAAATGGAAGAAGTTAAACTCAGGTTAAGTAGAAGAAAGGAAATAATAAAGATCAGAGTAGAAATCAACAAAAGAGAAAACAGGCCAAAAATAGAGAAAATCCATAAAACCAAAATCTCGTTCTTTGAGAAGATCAATAAAATCAATAGACTTTTAGCCAGACTTAGAAAAGAAAGAGATAGATACCAATTACAGTATCAGGAATGAAAGAGGTGACATCACTACAAATATTAAAAGGTTATTAAGGGACTATTATGAGAAACTTTATGCCATGAAATTCAAATTCTTTGAAAGGCACAAAGAGTTCACTCATGAAGAATTAGGTAATCTGAATTTCCTGATATCTATCAAATAAATTGAATCTCCAGTTAAAAATCTTTTGAAAAGAAAATTCCAGGCTCAGATTACTTTACTGATGAATTTTATAAAAACATTATTCCATAAATAGGAAAGAAAAACGTTACTTCCAAACTTATTCTGAGAGACCAGCAATACTCTGATACTAAAACCAGAAAAGTTCAGACTAGTATCTCTCATGGATACCCATGTGAAAATTCTAAACAAAATATAGCAAATCAAAACCACTAATATATAAAAAGATAATATATCATGAAAAAGGTAGATTTTATTCCAGGATTGCAAAGATGCTTTAAGATTTGGAAATCAGTCTATATAGTTCATCATATTAACAAATTAAAAAATGTCAAAACACTTGATCATCTTAATAGATGCAGAAAAGACATTTGGCAAAATCCAGTCTCCATTCCTGATAAAAATTCTCAGCAAAGTCAGAATAGAGGAGAAATTCCTCAATCTGATAAAAGGCATCTATGAAAAATGTACAGTATCATGCTTAATGGGTAAATACTAAATGTTCTACCCCTAACATTGGGCACATGACAAAGGTATCAGCTTTTCTACTTCTATTCCACATTGTACTAGAGGTTTTAGCCAGTGCAATAAAGTAAGAAAAAGTGATAAAAATGCATCTAGTTTGAAAAGGAAGAAATAAAACAATCTTTATTCATAGTATAATCAACTATGTAGAAAATGCGATGGCACCTACAAAAAAGCTACTTGAACTAAGGAGACAGTTTATCAGGTTGCAGGATACAATATCAATATACATAAGTCAATTGTATTTCTATGTATTAGTGTAAAAAATTTGGAAATTGAAATTTTTAGATGCTATTTGCAATAGCATTAAAAAAGAGAAATACTCAGAGGGACAAATCTAATAAAAGATATTCAAGTCCTTCCTACACTCTAAAAACTACAAAACAGCTGAAGTAAATTAAAGAAGACCTAAAAAAATGAACACATATGCTGATATCATGTGCGTAGATTGAAAGCGTTGTTTCTTTAATGATTAAGCAATTGATGTTATTTGATACATATAGTATACACCTCAAAGGTACACAATGGTGTATGTCAATTATATCTCAAGAAAGACTCATTATTGTTAAGATGTCTGTTCTTGCCTAATTGATCTATAGATTCAACATAATACCAATCAAATATCAGCCAACTTTTTTTGTAGAAATTGCCGCAGGGATTCTAAATTTCATAATGAAATACAAATGACCTAGAGTGTCTAAAATACCTTTGAAAAAAATGAAGAAGTGGGGGGAGGACTGATACTACATGATTTCCAGACTTGATATAAAGCCATAGTTATCAGACAGTGGTGCTGTTGTTGTCTTATTAAAACTTAACCATTATCAATTTCATTGAGCTCCTACTTTGGGCTTATCACTATATCAAATGTGTACAGGGTAGAAAGGAGGAATATCAGTGAATATATTCCAAATGTCATTAGTGCTCACCAGTCTATAAGTGCATGTGAGGGTTCATTAAACAGAATAACTCAAACGTTGATGTCTAGCCCATGGGAACTCCATCTTCCAGCCATCTTCTCAAAGTATTTGGCAGACGCTACCAGGTGTGTCATTTGTGTGCAGACTCTAGTCTCATTCCATCCCATGGAGCTCTGCTACGCTGCGGGCATCCCCTCTCCACAGGTTTCTGAGACATTAGTCAGCCCCACCAGTGTTGTAGTAGATCTCCTCTGTATGCCTCATCCTACCAGAGCAGGCCTGTGTGCTGTACCAAGTGAGGAGACTGTTAAATGACTTTACCAGGCTGCATGGTGTCACCTGGGATATATTATAAGAAGTACTGTTGATGGAATGTTCACAGAATCCCTCCTAAAAGTGGTACTTCCAGCATCTTCTGTGGCTCCTCTCTTTAAAAATCTCAGATATTGTGTGTTACAAGAAAAAAAAAAACCTTGCTGTGCCGTGCTACCCCCAATTATTTCCCCCTTTTGCACAAGTAGAAACACATATTCTGGACACTCTCTATCGTATGGATACCAACTCCTGCGAATAGGTTCCTGGAGTTGTCAACCTGCATGCCCAGATGCATCTGAATCACGATTTATTCTCAGCCCCGACCCACCATCCAAAGTCATTTTCCCCACATAAAACTTTCATAGGCAATCCATACCTATAGCTTCACAATCGTAAAACTGTTGGAAAACATAACACTCTGTCAGCCTCAGCATCGTGAGGATTAGGCTGTGTTTGCTAACGCCCTCCCCTTTTAAAAGACACATGCAGAACTTGGTTGTGTGACTTGATGGATTTTTCACGAGTAGTGACACTCTTATTTATTGTGCCATTTTGCTGATACTTTTTTGTGTTAACTGAACTTGTATATCTAATTTTAATCTGGTAAGAATTTTTTTTCTGATATTACTTTTGGTGTGATTTACTAGCATCCCAGTTAGGCAATAAATGTATTTTTGACTGAGTACCATAATGGGTTCCGTGCCATGCTGTGTGTAGATACCAGAGATATACAGCCCAGTCTTCCCTCCTCCTCCTCCCCTTCCTTCTTCTTCCTCCACCACCCCAGATAGATAGACAGACAGACACACACCCACATACATATATAATACATACATACATATATATGTATATACATATGTTATTTGGAGTATAGAGCATTTGAATATGGTTTTTGTTTTGTTTTGTTTTGTTTTTTTGGGGGGGTACGCGGGCCTCTCACTGTTGTGGCCTCTCCCGTTGCGGAGCACAGGCTCCGGACGCACAGGCTCAGCGGCCATGGCTCACGGGCCCAGCCGCTCCGCGGCATGTGGGATCTTCCCGGACCGGGGCACAAACCCGCGTCCCCTGCATCGGCAGGCGGACTCTCAACCACTGTGCCACCAGTGAAGCCCTTGTATGTGGTTTTGATGTATTAAGAATTCTCAGAGGTTGTAATTGCTCATCTTAGTTTCTATCCTTCATTCAATAAGATTTTGTTGAGTTACCTACAAGATGTCAGGGATTCCACAGTAAGACTGGCAAGGTCCCTGACTTTGTCTAAGGAAGAACATGGACCTCAGATAATCATTATGAGTGGGATAAATGCTTTTGAAAGGGAAGAATAAAAGATCATGAGGGTATATGCTGGGAGGACCTAATCTGGGTACCCATGAAAAGTCAGACCTACCTGTCCACAGGTGATATCGAAGGCCAATATTTCATGAGAATCTACTAGGAGGGCCATGTAGTGTTCAAGAGAGCAGGTTGTGCCCTCAGACAGATCGGGATATGAGTCCTGGGTCTTCTGTGGATTAGATGCAAGATTTTGTTTGGACAAGCTGCCCCTCTCCTCTGAGTCTGAATTCCTCATTCTTACAGGAGGTAAGCAATGACATCAACCTGATTAAATGCGAGAATGGAGATAAATATAAAGCACTTCACACAGTGCCTGGGGCGAGGTGATCACCATCGTTATTCCCCCAAGAAGCACTCAGTGGATGCTGGTTCTTGCTGTTGTCCCTGTTACTCGGGTGCTTTATGTGCATAACCGTCCCAGGAAGTGGGGCTTATATTTTCCCCACTTTACAGATGAGGACACTGAGGTCCAGGGGAGTGCAAATAACCCACCCATGAGCACGTACCCAGGAGGCAGCCAAGCTGATTTCAAAGCTCCTTCTCTCTCCCTTCATTGCACAGTTTATTGACCTCCTATACATGCTTCATCTCCAGGCTCTCTTTCCTAATCGGTATATCACAGGTAACAAATCTAAGTGACCTCATTGAATAATGGGCCCACAGTGTTGCCATGCACAGATTCTTGCTTAAGAATAAGAGTGACTTGGAAAGTTTTTCGGTGTCAACAGAGCAGGCTTATGATTGAAATCACTGAAGAATGCAATGGAAAATGTTTTCATTTCTTCTTGCTTTCTGTCTCCCTTGGAATAATAGCAGGAAACACATTTCTGAAAGACTTCTCTTTCTCTACATCCTCAGAATATAATAAGGACCAAGCTAACTGTCTCCGACTGTTGGGAGTTAGTCGACACACAAATGAAAAGAGGGTACTCTCAGAGTTTTATGAATTTTTCTTTCTAACAGTCTTGGGTTGGAAGGACATCTTTGAAATTGATGTAGCTATCACCCAGGGGCTAACATTAAGATTTCAGTAGAGGTGTATCGGGTTATGATCTTTCTGTTACTGTCAGAACTGCAGCTGTGTATCTGCATTGAGTGGTGTGCTGGATAAAGCAGAATGGGATCCAGGAAAAGGGGAAAAAAATAACAAAACCTATTGAATCATGGGCTCTACCAGAGGGCATTTGTTAAAGGTAAATTTATCAATAGCTGTTAAGTCATTTGTATTGAATAATTCTCATAGCCTCACAGCACTTCTTGGTTTTAATAATGGGTCACAGAGAGGAGGTTGGTGATGGATGTGATGTTATGGCATTTAGGCACTTAATTGCAGCTGGACTTAAAGTAGCAGCAGGAGCTGAAACTGGGCTGGCTCCAGCATAAGTTTATGTTTTCAGACTACTCAAATACTCTGTTTTTTAATTCGAATTTAATATTTCTTGACATATGTTTCTTGGTGTGGTGTCACCAGCAGTGTATCAGAGACTAAAATAAACTAGTGAAGAGCATTAAAATAAACTGGTGACCAGAGCATGGCATCTACAGGTATGCCTTGTCCATCACTGTGATAGATATAAATTTGATAATTGATATAAAAAGTGACATCTGCCATGACCCTAGGACAGAAACGTTCAATCATTAAGTCAGTGGGTTATTATTTACTGATATTGTTGAGGGGCTACCACATACACCGAGGGTAGAGTAGTGAGTGAGAGAGAGGCCTTTGCCTTCATGGACTGATTATTTTATTGGTGGAAACAGGAAAAACGTGAAAAACAAATGATAACAAGTAATGCCAAGAGGGACTTGTGTCCTGAAGAAACCAGAGGCTGAAATAGTGAATGCTGGTGGAAGGTACAGTGGCATCTGCTTCAGGTCAGCTGGCCAGCCTTCTCTTGGAGAAGGACCCATTGAAACAGAGATCTAAGTGATGTGAAGGTGCCAGCTGGTCACAGAGGACAGAGAACATTCTAGAAACAGAGACAGAATGGGAAATACCTAAGAAAGGCTGATGCCCTCAAGCATAGAGGATGAGTCAGGGGATGGGTAGGAAATGGAGTTGTAGAGAAAGGCCTTTTAAGGAGTTTATGTTTTACTTAAAATACAGTGAGGGATAATGACAGCTTCTAAGTAGGAGGGTACCACACTCTGATGTAGATTATCAGATCACTTTTGCTGACTGTAGCCTGGTTAAGGTGTAGAGGGCTGAGAGGGAAGTATTTCAGTGATATGGGAGAGAAAGAGCAGTGGCCCTAAACCAGAGAAGTGGGTGGATTGAAGATGTATTTAGAAAATGTGCTAATCAAAGAGAAATGCGGTGGAAAGTACCCTTAAGACAGGCTGGGCCCTGAGACCCTTTGCTGCAGTGCTTGCACCTGGACAAACATCTCCTTGTCTCCTTGAGCAACAGAATACAAAGAAATTATAAGGGACTAAAAGTAACTGCTTACATGCACAGTTGGGGCAAATTATGGACAACAGTTGAAGAAAGCCAGTAACGGTGCTTTATTTCTTCAGTCCCTTGGTTATCCTAAGCTTGCTACTTAAAATGTATGAGCTGATAAAGCCAGGAGCTGCAATCCCGGGTGTTGAACCCTCACAGTTTACTACCCTCCTGATCTTAGGAAGAATGGGCGATTATCGTAACCCACTTGTTATTATTTTCATAACGAAGCTGTCTCCGACCAGGTACAACCTTGGACTTAACATAATTGAATTTTAGATGGAGATGCGCTGCTGGTTTATATGAAATTTCCACAGGTGCCAGCATGTGTCTAGGATTTAGCAAACAATATTTTTAATTGCGATTTTATGTCCTTGCCCTCAAATCAAGCACTTTAATAGGATCCCAGTTGGAATAGGTGACTCAGTAACAAGTTACTGCTGCTTTCAACATCAGAAAGGTGTTAATTTCTCTAACTCCTGCTGTGCGTCCATCTACTCCAGTGACCCCACTGCCTGCACGTACCATAAAACCAGTGTTTTTGCATTCCATTATGTTCAAGGTATAGCCTTAGTCATCTGCATATTTCTAGCAGGATGTGCTGGCTCCGTTCCATCAGAAAACATTAAGATGGAAAAGGTATTAAAAATATTGATTTGTCATCTATAATACTGAAGTGATAGATTGAGATGAAATTTGGATGTGCTCCAAACCTCCAATAACTTTGACATTCTTGGATGGAATGGAATGATCTCAGTCTAATTAATATGCTACATCCATGTGAGAGAAGTTGGGAGGATGAACCAAGAAATTGGCCACAAAAAACTTCACATTTTTCTAATACTTGTTGGATATTGAGATCTGAGAGGATACTCCCCATAGCGGGAATTTGCTGTTGCTTGGAAGTGGTGTTCTTTTCTGTGTTTGCTCATCTTTAAAGAAGAAGGTGATACTCTCAACTAAACATTGTAAACTTCTTTAGGCTTTCCAGGTCATCTTATCATAATGTTCTTCCATTCCCTTGCCCTGGAATACAAGTAACGATAGTAACAGGTACACACCTTTGTATGTATCTGTTTCATCCAAGGCAAGCATCTGCCTTGATGTGATACTCGCCTACCCCTCCTCACCTTACTGCTTCCTGAGTTTCACACTTTCGTGCTGGTTATGAAATCATCAACCTTTATTTCTACTCTAATTTTTCCCTCATTTTTGGAGTGGGGTTCTATCTTTCCTACCAGCTGGTCTGCTCACTATTTTTTTTTTTTTAATTTTTTATTTATTTATTTATTTTTGGCTGTGTTGGGTCTTTACTGATGTGCACCGGCTTTCTCTAGTTGCAGTGAGCAGGGACTACTTTTCGTTGCGGTGCGCGGGCTTCTCATCGCAGTGGCTTCCCTTGTTGTGAAGCACAGGCTCTAGGCGCTCGGGCTTCAGTAGTTGTGGCGCAAGGGCTTCAGTAGTTGTGGCACACGGGCTCTAGAGCGCAGGCTCAGTAGTTGTGGCGCACGGGCTTAGTTGCTCCGCGGCATGTGGGATCTTCCCAGACCAGGGATCGAACCTGTGTCCCCTGCATTGGCAAGCAGATTCTTATCTATTGCGCCACCAGGGAAGCCCTGCTCACTATTATAAAGAACCACAGAGTTCAGTTTCTCTGTTCTCCCAGAGAATCTTTATGTCCCTATTGGCCGTGGGTTTATAAGCAGTGGATACGTAGCCATTTAATTTGGCTTTTTTGGAGAAGGAAAAATGCTCATTTTAACTAAATGTGCATTCTGTCTGGCAATTTGTGCAAATTTCCAAATTTATGTTAACGATTTCATAGTTGTCATGTAGTTATATGAAGAAGTATTGTCATGAAAAATGCAGACACTGAACTTCAGTTAAGATCACGTGTGCTAAAAAGGTGCTGCTGTCTGAAATTTACTTCAAAATGCACTGAAAATAAGATGGGTGGATGGATGGATAGAGGGATGGACATATGGAAAGTTCTGAGATAAAGCAAGTGTAGTAAAATTCTAAGAGTAGGGCACATGTGGTGGGTAATTGGTGTTTGCCATAAAATTATTTCAGCTTTGCTGTATGTTTGGAAATGTTCATAATAAAATATTGGGAACGTGTGATACCAAAGTTAACAATCACACTGATAGCTCGTAGACTGAGTTTAAAATTGTGCGTTTGCATTTTGCATCCATTCTATTACTTGGGGATGCTTTAGGGACCGTATTTGTGGCAGGATCATCTTGCCCTCACCTCATGCCTCCCCTTTTACCCCCTGATTCATGTCTCTTGACTCGTTTTCTTCTTCTCTTTGAATATTTGTTTTGTCTGCCTTAATAGAAACAGTGCAATTTGGTCTCTTCATCAACTCCTCAGAGTAGAAGCAGCATCGAACCAAGAGGCAGAAAGAGAAATGCGTTTCTTATCTTCCTTCTCTTTCCTTCCACCCTGAGCCTGCCTACCCTCCTCCTCCCTTTCCCGTCTTCCCTCCCTCCCTCCTCCTTTCTTGTGTCAAAGTTAGTGGAGCAATTCTGGCCTCGCTGGATTTATGCGGCTCAGGGTGAGAGGATGCTGCCACTGCCCAGGCTGCTGTCTGCTCTACATTGATTGAGCTTCCTGGGCTTGAGGGATTTTTTGCCGAGCTGAGTTTTACGGTTGATATGCTCTCGGTCATTTGTCATAAAATCATTCCAACCAAGCTGTTTACTGGTTTGAATGCTTAATTACTGAAGGAGAGGAGAACGGTTCCTTTTGGAGCTGGGTGTTCGTTTACATGCTTTCTTGGAGATCACTTATCATCCGGTACCCAGCGATTGCCGGTTGTGTGTATAATATACATACCACCCTTCAGAATAAAAGCTAAAGACACCCTCAATTTTACCTAAATAGTCAGAGATGTGTGCACACAGATCGTTTCACCTCGTACTGCGATAGTATTTTCTTTTGAATATAAACTGATTGCAAAACTCAGCTCTTGGCGGCTCCAGCTATACAAGGGCCTCGGCTTCGGGTTTTGGAGCAGAATGTTCACCTGGTTTATTTCGATCAAGTTCCAGAGATGCTTTTCTGATTCCTCCCCCACCCCCCACTCAATAACCTCCATCCGAATTGCCTAAGTGGTGTTGAACATAATTATCTCCCTGAAAAAAAAAGTTAATCTAAATCGAGGTCAAGTTGATTTGTGAATGCAAAGCCATCTTGGGAACTGTATTTCAGAACCTGTTGTTGAGGATTTAGTATCTGAAGTCCTTTCCTGGATGTTTATTTATAATTTCAACTCTTTTTTATGAGGAAAATTAAAACACTCTTTGTGCCCTCACTGTGCCCTCCCCGACATTAATTGCCACAGACCATCTCCCTCTACAAATTGGCCTCAATTATCTTTTTTTCATTGGTTGCATAGAATTGAATATTTAAGGAATATGCTTTTATATATGGGATGCTTTTGAAGAGATTCAGAGAGAGAGAGAGATTCAAAGAGACAGAGAGAGTTGGAGAGAGAGTTGGAGAGAGAGAGAAAGAGAGAGAGAGAGAGAGAGAGAGAGAGAGAGAGAGAGAGAGAGATTCTGGTAGAGAGAGACTCAGAGAGAAAGAGAGAAGAGACAGATTCCGGAACGGAAAGAGATTCAGAGAGTCACAGAGAAAGGAGAGAAGCAGGAGATGGAATGTGTTAATGCCAAGATAACCTGTCAGAATGCCTTAAATATTTACCAGAGTTTTGATGTTTCATTTATCTCTAAGTCAGCAGGGCATCGTGTTGTTTCAATTTTTTATCATGGGGCACCATGGTTCTTTTCACTGTAAGAAATTAGAAATTTTTTTAAAAACTCAAACTTTTAATCACTTTTCTATAAATATAATACAGGATAATTCTTTTCTTGTAGTGTTACTTTTCCCCTTTTAAAAACAAATGCTTGTCACCCCTTCAAGCTCTTTCTCTCCCCTGCCCCCAACCCTTCTTTTAACTAGTGCCCTTATTCAGAGCTATTATACTTAAAATAATCTGGATTCTTTCAGAGCTGCCAAAAGGTGAAACTGACTTTTTGAGAATGTATTGCTGAAAACTGCAGCTGACGCACTTTCCCCAAGTAGAAACATCCTGTGTGTTAAGACCGAAAGGGACAATTTATAGCCAGTTTCCAATGGGTAGCTGAGGTCAGTAAGTGCCCACTTCTGCAATCACATCTGCCTGGTTTGGATGATAGCGCATGGAGAGGTCCTTCCCAGGGAGCTGCCGCTGGGGACCTGGCAGCCTCCACTGGCAGCAGACTCCCTTTGCGAGTTTTATTTATTGTGGCATCGACAGTAGAAACCTTCTGAAATCTAAACTTTTTCAGCAGTTATGAAAAAGGTAGTGTATTGACATTTACATATCAGAGGTTTTACGTAAAAACTGCAGCAACATCCTGGGCTTATTGGCTCTTTTTTAATGTGCCCGGCATTTTGCTGAGTACTTTCCATGAATTATCACTCTGAACGCTTCCATTTTTGAGAGGCTGTTTAAACTATTCTCTTTATTTTACTAAAGAGAAAAAAAACAGGGCTTGGAAAATTTGGTAAAAGATGCAGGTAAGTCAACATGGATCTGTGATTTGAAACTATGTTGTTTTTTTAAGGTTTTTTAAATTTTGTTTTGTTTTGTTTTTGCGGTACGCGGGCCTCTCACCGCTGTGGCCTCTCCCGTTGCGGAGCACAGGCTCCGGACGCGCAGGCTCAGCGGCCGTGGCTCACGGGCCCAGCCGCTCCGCGGCATGTGGGATCTTCCCGCACCGGGGCATGAACCCGTGTCCCCTGCATCGGCAGGCAGACTCTCAACCACTGCGCCACCAGGGAAGCCCGTGTTGTTTTTTTAACTGTTTATTTTGTATTGGAGTGTAGCCAATTAACAATGTTGTGATAATTTCAGGTGCACAGCAAAGCGACTCAGCCATACATATACATGTATCCATTCTCCCCCAAACTCCACTCCCATCCAGGCTGCCGTATAACACTGAGCAGAGCTCCCTGTGCTGTACAGTAGGTCCTTGTTGGTTATCCATTTTAAGTATAGCATTGCGTACATGTCCATCCCAAACTCCCTAACTGCGTGGTTTGACTCTAAAGCCGGCGCTCTTCACCAGCCCCTGAGAAGTTTGTGATCAAGACAACTTGGCATTATTGAGACCTCGGAAGCCACCACCAGCATCAGCCCTTCTGCTTGCTTTGTTAGTGTAACTAGAGATAATTTAGTGTAAAATGTCCCAGTAAAAATTTTCCTCAAAGCATATGTAAACCACAACATAATAGATTTATCAAAGTAGCAGAATGCTATTATGTTCAAAAGATTAACCAGACCGAAGCTATTCGTCATAGCAACGGGTGCTAGAGTTGACAAATTACAATTGAACCCAGTTTGTAGCAAAATGTTAGGCAGAGCCTTGGCACTGATTAATTGACATGGGAGTCCAGCCTGGAATATATTAGGGCAATTTAAATATCATTCAAAACAGCCTACAACCATGTTCCAAAATATCCCCAAGCCGTACCAAGCAACCACAAAACGTTCTTGACCCTAAAATGCATCAGTAGCCAGACACACCATCCGTCTAATCATTTTTAATTGAAAGGAAAGAAATTCTACGTAAAAGTCTACATCAGTTGTCAGGAAGTCTGACTACAGGCATTTTATTTTATTTATTTATTGTGTGTGTGTGTGTGTGTGTGTGTGTGTGTGTTTTAACATCTTTATTGGAGTATAATTGCTTTACAATGGTGTGTTAGTTTCTGCTTTATAACAAAGTGAATCAGCTATACATATACATATATCCCCGTATCTCCTCCCTCTTGCGTCTCCCTCCCACCCTCCCTGTCCCACCCCTCTACCCCTTTAGGTGGTCACAAAGCACCGAGCTGATCTCCCTGTGCTATGCGGCTGCTTCCCACTAGCTATCTGTTTTACGTTTGGTAGTGTATATATGTCCATGCCACTCTCTCACTTCGTCCCAGCTTACCCTTCCCAGGCATTTTAAAACTTGTGGTAGGGGCAAGAGGTGACCTCATCTTAGAAATAAGAAAAATTCCAGATAACATGCTTTACCCGAATGAGATAAGAAACCTTTTCCTAATAAACTTTATGGACTGGAAGGTGATGAGTGCTCAGGGAGGGAAGGGGAAAAGTTCAGAAAGAGGAAGAACCTGTGCTTTTTTGACTAGAAAACTGATCTTTAACTTATGTCCTTCTGGACGATGAGTTGCTCAAATTATCATGAGAATAGGTCTTCTCTTTCTTGGTGGTTAAGTTTTCTGTTATGAACAAGGAGAGTGATTAGATTCTCCTGGAAGGAAAGTTAAGTGTGGGAGAATCAGTAGTTTCATATTACCTACTTCTGTCTTGCCGGTTAATTCTCTACACAGCCGACTTCATTTCAAGGTATGCCGGTGCCCCGTGTGTGTGTGCGTGTGTGCGCGCACGTTTTGCCTTCAGCTTCTGCCCACTTGACCGTCATTTCCATTCTCGGGGTCTGAGTCCCAGTATCTCTGTGTCCGGGCCTCTTCTTTTACACGCAGTGTTTTATACAGATCCATCATCTATTTTCACTTTATCTTTTCTTAAACTCCAGCCTTGATAATAGCCTTTAATAGACTCAACGTGCACATTCCCTTTCCTTGACTAAATTCATGCTAAGGAAATAATCAGGAATATGTACAAAGCTTTGGCAGTGAGGATGTTCATTACAAGGTTGTTTCTTATAGCAAAAACCTGAAAATTACCCAGTGGCCTATAACAGGGGTTGATTGAATCAGACATGGAATAAGCCTACACTGGAATTCCCATTCATGTATTTGTTCATTGTCTAAAATATTAGTTGAGTAGGCAGTTTATATCAGGCCTTGTGGAGGTTTTGAAATGGGTAGCCTTCAAGTCCCTTAATGTGATAGAGTCGAAGAATTGTCACTGGTACAGAAAAAGGCACACAGCATATTGCTAAAGGGCTAAAGAGGGGGTCCAAAGTCAGTGTGATCTTCTTATCATTAAAATTTTTAAAAAAGCGTAGTAGGAGTTCGTTTTATTTAGAAAAAGATATGCACCTACAGTAAACGATATGCTGATTTCTTTGACTTGTTGGTCTTTATTCTCTAAATCGCCCATAATGAACACTTCATGTCTTTAAGCAAAATCCTAATTGTAAACATCTTAAATGGCAGTTGTCTCCGGAGCTAGAAGGTAGCATTAGCACCCTGCTAATACTTGTCCCCACTTTTCTGTTATATATAAAGGTGGAAGGGGAATCAGGAGGGTTTTTTAAGACTTCACTTCTTTTAGGTTCATGTTTTGCATTTTAAGCTACATGCGCAGTTTTAGGTTCACAGTAAAATTACGAGCACAGTACAGAGATTTCCCTTACGTACTCTGTTCCCACACGTGCACAGCCTCCACCATTATCAACATCCCCACCAGAGTGATGCATTTGTTACAACTGAGGAACCCCAAATGATACCATAATCACTCAAAGTCCACAGTTTACATTAGGGTTCATTCTTGGCGTTGTACCCTCTGTGGGCTAGCATACATCTGTAATGGCATGTATCCATAAGTAGCATTATGGAGTGTTTTCACTGCCCTCAAAATCCTGAGTTCTGCCTATTCGTCTCTCCCTCCCTCCCCCACCCCTCACCCCTTGGCAACCAGTGATCTTCTTACTGTCTCCATAGTTTTGCCTTCAGGATGGTTTTAATCTTTCCTTTTTAAGCCAAATGGAAGACGTTGACAAATTACCTATCTTTTGACTCTTGATGTTATAACCTGTGATATTGATATTTTGATACCAAGGAGATGCATATATTTAAAACAAATCCTTTAAAAAAAATGATAACAACAGTCATCCTGAACTACGTGGTATGTGCAAACGCCATAGTAAAGGGTTTTAGAAGGAATGGTTAGTTTCCTGGACAGCTTAGCATTCAAGACAGTTCTACGCTGGCCTACTATAGCCATGGCCTTATTGATTGATTGGGGTAAAACAAGATAAGATCATGCATTGGAGTAGATCAAAGCCCTCTCTTTCTCTGCAGAGTTTGTGTTTAGGTTATAAAAAATTATTGGAAGGGGGGTGTTTAGAGCAACTCGCAGGCTTGACACGTGACAAAGAGATGACCTTAGTCACTTGCATGGAGGAGGATCAAAGATTCCCACTGGAGACCAAGCCCACTAGAGCGTGGTCCTTGGGAGCAAAGCCGCCTTAAACCACAGCACCCTTCAAGATCTGATATTAATGGATATGTCTTCCTAGCTCTCGGCCTAAAAGTTGACTTGCCATCTTTCCAGTTGATACGAAAATACCAAACAGAGCATTAAAGTTTACAGCTTCACATTTTTGAATTAAATTATCTATTGATTAGTTGGGAGCTATTATTAAAAATCAGCACAAGCACGTCTGACGATATCTTAAAAATATATTCATCATGGTGACTTTCATCAGATCATAAATGGTGGATCTGCACTTTATTTTAGAAGTAAAGGAGGCAAAAGAACAATTAATTTGATGCCCAGGTAATTGGGGAAAAAGTAATCTATGATCAGTCTCAAGAGCTAAGTGATTCAGAGAGCTGACACTGGAATATTTCGTTAAGACATTTTTGTCTGAAAAGATCATTTATATATGCTTAAGAAAATATTCTGTAGTAGGCTTTGATTTAGCATTTGCATCTCATGCTAAACTGTGTGTAGTTTTAGAATGTATTCTTCTTCTTATTATTTTTTTTCGTGGTACGCGGGCCTCTCACTGTTGTGGCCTCTCCCGTTGCGGAGCACAGGCTCCGGACGCGCGGGCTCAGCGGCCATGGCTCACGGGCCCAGCCGCTCCGCGGCATGTGGGATCTTCCCGGACCGGGGCACGAACCCGCGTCCCCTGCATGTGCCACCAGGGAAGCCCAAGAGTCTCTTTAAGAATCACTCAATGCCCCCAGTTCATTAAAGGAAGGGGAATAGCCAGGAGAACGCTATAATGTGGGTAATAGTAAATAAAAATTGCATAGGGTTGTAGTTAGAATTAGGTAAGACCAATTTACAAAGAACCTAGTAGTGAGTGATGGATTATACTTTTACTGTTGTGTAGAATTCTGACTTCTGGTAGAAATACTGAACTCTAGTCCTCAGTGAACTGGCAACATGTTAATATTGGGGTTTGTATCACAAATGTTTAGCAAGCCTTACTAACACAGTTAGAAGCCAAGTGTTGGTAAACAGTACTTAATTGAACACGATGCCACAGACGATGGAATTACAAGTCACTTGCCCATAAGAACGAAAAGGAAAGGTTTGGATTTTTGGATTAGTTCGTGACTTACCAGTATGGGCTCTTTACAAACTGTGCTCTAACAATCTTTTTTTTTTTTTTTTTAAGTTGAAATTCTAGGCCACCATATTGAATTGCCCTCAAAAAATCTTAGAAGAAACTGTAAAAGTCATCAACATTCAGTCTCGGTGCCAGGACGCCATTAAACCTGATATTAAATGATATGTTTTGGGTCTCTGTGATTGGCCACATAGTAGGTTGAATTCTAGAGATACAAAATGAGGGAAACACAGACCCTGACCCCAAGGGGCATATAGACTAGTCAGAGAGACAGGAAAGTAAAGAAGTCGTTGCAAAATAAAATCAAGTGTTACCAGGGTCATAGCTGCCAAAGAAATATAGAGATGGGTGCACCTCCTTGCCAGGGATGGCTGTGGGTGAGTCCAAAAAATGATTTTCTGAAAAAGATGACATCTAAGCTGGCAGCTAAAGGATAAGAAGGAGTTCTGTAAACGAAGGTGGAGGAGGAGAGGAAAGGAAGTTCTTTAGTGCTCAGGGATGTGCAGTAGAAAGATGTCAGACAGACTGTGCCATGTTCAATCTCCAGGTATTTATCAAGGCCCTAAAATAGACTAGGACTGTATTCTGAGGACTTATAGAAATGTCAGATCACTTTCTTCTTCACCCCTAAACTGAGCTGCTTTAGGGCAGAAGTGGTCCCATTTATCTTTGTTAACCTAAGACCCTCAGCTCAATGTGTGTCACTTGGAAAGTGTTCGATAACTATTAGCTGAAGAAATGAATTGATCAATAGATGGTTTATCACAGTTGACTCTTGTTAGTGGGAAGCAAAGTCATTGGTAAAACCATTTGATCTGGATGGGGTCAGGGGTGGAGACGTACAGCTCATCACCAGCAATCACCTGCTGGTGGAGATCAGTCCAGTTAATCAACACTCTTTGGCACAGCCATTTAGCCAGCAAACAGTATCTTCATGTGGGCCCACACTTCTCTCTTATTCCTGGAGGTTTCACAAACACAAGGGCAGATACGGGATTTCTGACCTCGCCTATAGCCTGATTTAGGATTCCAGCAGCAGAGGAAATGAGCTTAGCTTGGAGTAACGTTCTTGGTAAATGAACTGTAGTTAACCAATAGTCATCGACAGCCATTTTCTTTTCTAGTGTCTCACCAATCATAAATTTCACTTTCTGATTTGCTTCCCATCAAAGGTCTGTTTTAGAATCTCCTTTTTTATTGGAATGTTTGCCCATGTTAGCCTGATAGTACCCTTATCATTCCAAAAACACCTGACAGATTGCAAACAAATAGTAAATGTTTAGATATGTGTACACCAAAACGTGTGAGCGTGGAAAATTTTCTTTGGCTACAGTTTTCAAAGATCTTCTGAAATGTATGTATTTAATTTGTGTATTTGAGTGCCTGCTAAGCTCAGGAACCTGAACTAAGTGTTTGGATAGATCCTGTGGTTCCAAATGATAGTGAGATCTGAACAAAGATGATTCAGTAAGTTTCTTTACAGTGGCCACCAGGAGAATGAGGTAGCAGGACGGTAACACTGTCTGGATGCCGTGAAGGACGATAGGCCTTGGGAATCTCTCATAACGTGATCTACAATATCTGCATTTGTCCTGCCTCCCAGCCTTCGCATCTAGAGAGGGGAAGTTCCCTAGTCAACTTAAGCTCTGGATGCCCTAAAATCTCCCAGTTAAGCATCTTAATTCTTCATCTTATTTTTATAACAGGAGCTAGAGAACAAATTAAGCAAGACAGAAGAACATTCGAGTGCACCTCCTTTTGTCCTGGCTGTGCACCTGTGATCAAGCACAGCGCTCTTAGAAATGGCCCATCCTGGAGGAAAAGCCTAAAATACTTTCTCTGAGTCCTCTTCTTCCTAATGGTGATAGCATCAGACAACACCTGGGGGTCTGTTTCTCAGTTCTGTTACCGAGAGGAAAGGCAGGCCAGCTTGCTGAGCACAATCCCAGTCTTCACTCCGACTCTCCTTCTCTGTCCGTTCACTCATTCATTCATCCCAGAAATATTCATTGAATGTCCATCCATTCAGCTCTGGGCAACCACGGGGAGTAAGACAGACTTGGTCCCTGCTCCATGGAACTTAACTTTCTACTTGGATACAGCAGGAACAAAAAAAGTAAACAAAACAGAGATTGTAAGTATTATGGCTAAATAGCTAGGATATCGTGATGGAGAATAATAATGTGTGTGCTGGCTAAGGTGATCAGGAATGTTTCCCAATGACATGAAGTTTAAACAGAGATCTAGAGCTTGAGAAAGGAATTTAGGAAGCATGTTCTCAGCTGATAGAACAGCAAGTAAAAAGACATTGAAGCTGTGAATTAAGCCCGTGGTGCAAGTGGGGAGGAGAGGCTGAATGTTGGAGGGACAGGCAGAGACCAGAGCAATCAGGATCCAACACGCCAAGAGTCTGGATTTTGTTGCAAACATCACATATACCTCAACTCAACTCTGCACACAACTAAATTTATTCCATCAACCACTGGAGATAAAATATAGAGCAAGTACTACCTGTCGGAAGTCTATATGTAACTATCATTATTATTGCAAAATTTCAGATGGGGGCAAAAAGAAACAGGAGGCTTTCAGTACAACTAACATTTGATTCAGTTATCCCTTCATTGTCTTTGCTTTTATATATGCTCTTTGTCTCTTTCTGATGGAGAAAAGAAAGAATTCTTCCTTTTTAATTTGTTTTGTTTTTTTAATGTTCAGAGAAGAGCATAACTTTTTCCACTTAAGCATTTGTTTGTTTGTTGTTTCACTGTAACTGTTACAGTCTCTGCAGCCTCTGGGACCTTTCAAAGGTCACTTGGTACTTGCTAGCCCAGTCAAATGTCCTTCTTAGTTTTTTTGTTTGTTTTTACTTTGGGAGTGGAGGGAAGAAAATATTCGAATCCAGTAGAACTTTCTGCAATGATGGAGATGTTCTGCATCTTTGATGTCCGATAAGATACCCACTAACCACATGCAACTGCTGAGCATTTGAACTCATGCTGCTGCTACCGAGGAACTAAATTTTAAAGTTTACCTAATTTTGATTAGTTACAATTTAAATAGCCACACGTGGCTAGTAGCTATCATCTTGGACAGCATAGCTCTAGAGCCTCTTTTGAATGTCCTTCTGGGGTTTCAGCAGAATTCACAACTAGAATTCACAGTGGTCCTCATGAAGGATTTTGGTTATTGACTTGGTGGGGTGGATCAATTCTGCTTGTAGCGACTTTTTACAGAGTAACTTGTTTTCACCTTTTCCAGCATCCATGTCTTCTCCCTCTGGCTATATGCCTCTGTCTTCCTTAGAGAACCACATCTCACATCCCCGCTCCCCATGCTTACAGGGGACCAACTCCTTGCCTAGCTCTAGAATTGGGTATGTAATCTAATCCTGGCCTATTGGCAAAACTGCATCTCCGAACCATAGGGATTGGCCAGGAGATGAGCACGTGACCCAAATCCAGACAAGAAGACTCAGTCTCAGAACATTTGTCAGAACCGTTGGTAACTGAGCACGTTGAGACTGGAATTGTTGGCACTTCCTGTGCTTCCCTGAGAGTGTGGCCAATGCTATAGAAAGCCCAGTAGCACTAGAGACTGATTGCCAAGCCCCTGAAACTCACTCCACCAAAATCCTGAGTTATCCTTGGATTTTTCACTCCTATGATCCAAGGTATCTCTGTTTTGCTTAAGCTAGTTTGAATCAATGTTGTGTTTGAAACCAAACCAAAACAAAACAAGTTCTGATGAATACAATGATTAATGACAAGCAGACCAGCATTTGTGAAAAATATAAATTTCTTAAATCCCACAGGACTGATACCTAAGAAATTATGATAGAAAACTAGACATAGCCAGGAATAGAGAATGTGGGAAATGATATCGTGAGGGAGCTAGTGGAATTTCTTCCTTAGTTATTTAGCTGGGCAGTGACTCTGACAACAAAGGCTGTTACTTTTGCATCCTATGTGGATTGAAACTGCTACAATCCCATTGATGATCAAAATTAAGTTTGGGCTAAGATTTAGACTCAGAGTAAGATGGTTTTGGAATAAAAAAAAAGTCAGAATGAGCCAAATAAAGATGTTTTCGAAACAGTGTAGATGTTCTTCTGGATCTGCCTAGGTAGGGCATGAGAGGTAAACTCTTTCAGAAAAGGAAGTCCGTTCTTATCAAATTATTCCCCAGATGTGCTTCATTTCAGTCTTATGAGAAGACTGACCATGGAGGAAATGTATGACTGTGAACTCATTTGTGTGTGTGAGTGTGTGTGTGTGTCCACACTCGTGTGTATGTGATTTTTTTTTAACATCTTTATTGGAGTATAATTGCTTTACAGTGTTGTGTTAGTTTCTGCTGTATAACAAAGTGAATCAACTATATGCATACTTCTATCCCCATATCCCCTCCCTTTTGCATCTCCCTCCCTCCCACCCTCCTTATCCCACCCCTCTAGGTGATTGCAAAGCACTGAGCTGATCTCCCTGTGCCATG
This sequence comes from Leucopleurus acutus, assembly GCF_964270905.1. NCBI lineage: Eukaryota > Metazoa > Chordata > Mammalia > Artiodactyla > Delphinidae > Leucopleurus > Leucopleurus acutus. The sequence goes on along the minus strand of NC_139158.1, from coordinate 33,224,577 downwards.
CAGCTGCTTCCCACTAGCTATCTGTTTTACATCTGGTAGTGTATATATGTCAATGCTACTCTCTCACTTCGTCCCAGCTTACCCTTCCCCCTCCCCGTATCCTCAAGGGCATTCTCTATGTCTGTGTCTTTATTCCTGTCCTGCCCCTGGGTTCATCAGAACCTTTTTTTTTTTTTTTTAAGATTCCATATATATGTGTTAGCATACGGTATCTGTTTTTTCTCTTTCTGACTTACTTCGCTCTGTATGACAGACTCTAGGTCCATCCACCTCACTACAAATAACTCAATTTCGTTTCGTTTTATGGCTGACTAATATTCCATTGTGTATATGTGCCACAATTTCTTTATCCATTCATCTGTTGATGGACACCTAGGTTGTTTCCATGTCCTGGCTATTGTAAATAGTGCTGCAGTGGGGCACGGTTCCTTTGCCATTTCTGTGTACCCACACATTGGCTCGGTGATAATTGCTAAATTAAAACCCCGCGTCACACCCAGGAATTTTGTCTTTCATGTGAAATAAATACGTGTGTTTCTCAGCAGTCCTGTGTCTGCCCTTGGCACAGTTTCTGTCTTGTGTCGGCTCTGTAGTTCCAAATGAGCAGTATGTGGAACTGTTCACACATTTCCCATTCCTTACCTTTGCCTGAAACACGCCTCATCACACCAGCCATAATTCAAAGGCTTGGCGTTTGAGAGATCTCCTGGGGCTTTCACAGTGGCCCATAATAGTCTTTTCCCTGTGACGTCCCTAAGTGACCGAGTTCACTCAAGTTCTGGGACCCATCTCAGCCTGGTGTGAGCCATCTTCAGGGATAACCTAATGATGCTCCGTCCTCCTGACCAGGCTTGGGGCTGTGTGGAACACGAGGCAGCTACCCTCCCTCCGGTCTCTGTTACGAGGCCAATGTTTCTTAGGACCCGTCTGTCTGTAGCTTCAAGAAGCTGTTCTCTCCCAAGGAACATCTTTCCTGATTTAATTAAAAGCAGGTCCTTCAGGACACACACTGAACTGTTAGCAGTGCATTGCCCCCAGCGTCCTGGGTGTAGAGAGTTAGGGAAAATGATGACTTCATTCTGGTTTTTTTTTTCCCCCAAACAACAAGCATTTGTAATTTTTAAAACAATAATGCTATTTAAAAGCATTTTCAAAGTTTTTTTTCTCCTAGGGTGGATGGTTTATTGTTTTTCCTTTAAAAATAAAAGTGTGAGTCGGACAGAGAAAGGCAAACATCATATGATATCACTTACGTGTGGAATCTAAAAGAACTATACAAAAAACAGAAATAGACTCACAGACATAGAAAACAAACTTATGGTTACCAAAGGGAGAGAGGAATAAATTAGGAGCTCAGGATTAAAATATACACACTGCTATATATAAAATAGATGACCAACAAGGACCTACTGTATATCACAGGGAACTATACTCAATATCCTGTAATAACCTATAATGGAAAAGAATCTAAAAAAGAATATGTGTGTGTATATATATATATATATATATATATATATATATACACACCTATATGTATGTATGTATATATCTATATCTATATATATCTGAATCACTCTGCTGTACACCTGAAAGTAGCACATTGTGAATCAACTATATTTCCATAAAATTTTTTTTAAAAAAATCAAAAAAAGAATACATAGTACATAGAGTAGAAAGATGAAATTCCCTCTCCAACCCACACAAACCTTTTAAATGTACTTCCCAGAGGAAACTACTGTAAATATTATCTATTTTCTATACATTGACAAAAATATTTAGAGTATCTGAGAGAAAAGGAGTATATCTGAGAGAGAAAGATAGATGAATAAATGTATTAATATATATTTATTGAATAAACATGCAAACACATATACAATTTTGTTCAGAATGACCTCTCTCTGTGTATAGTGCATGTATAGATAGATGATGTATGTATATGTACATATACACACACATACATGCACATATATATGCATGCATATATATACATACATACATGTATATATTATATTTTACCTGCTTTTTTCCATTTAACAGTGTATCGTGAATATTTTCCATGTTGTGCACATCCATCTACTACATTCTTTTTAGCAATAACCCAATATTCAGTAATTCATGTGTGTTTCTAAATAGTTTACTCACCCCCTATTAACAAACATTGGACTGTTATTCTGAGTAAGAACTTCTTTGCCTATTGGTAATAGTACTACAACAGCATCCTTGTACATAAGCAAGAATTCTCTATGGCATCCCCAATTTGTGACAGTTGACTCCAGCTTGCAGTGACATGGGGTATTCCATAGCCCTCTCTGCTAATGTTCCCTGCTGAAATAGGACATAATCATGTGGTCTGACCTTTGCTGATGATTTGTGCGTGGATATAACAAAGGGATGAGATGTGTTTTAAATGCACCTGTAGATATGTGGAGTGTTTGCCCAGGGATGATGCTGCAAAACATATTCTGAGGACACTCACCTCAAGTTTGAAGATGATTTGTTTGGAGCAATTTGAAATCAAAGTTCAGGTTTATTTCTCATAAGTCTGTTATTTGGAGGGGGATTTCATGAACGATTCTATTTATCTTATGCCTTCTGGGCACAGGGCTTTAATGAGATGGGTATTTTTAAAGGAACGACTTTATTCTTGGGAAGGTTGACAGGACTTTTAATGAGGAAAGAAATTAGAAACCAGAGCTGGAGGCAACATGGTCAGTAAAAAGAAAAAGGAAACAAGGAACAGAAATTTAGTTTAAATGCCCTTTAAAATGGTTGTTCTTGTAAATATTCTTATATATATATATCTATTCATAGTTATGGGTGAGAAAAATAGGAGGGTGGGGCCCTTGGTGCTTTCTTAACAGGAGAGCGATTGTCACTTTTCCAGGTGCCCCGATTTTACTTAAATGCCACCAAGTCTAGTATCAACTGAAATTATACAAATCCAATAACGTATATAATGTTCTAAAGCAGGGGTAGTAAAGTCTTCCTTGAATGCAGCTACGCCTATTCATTTATGGGTTGTGGCTGATTTTGTGTCACAGTGGCATAGTTGAGTAGTAGGATAGCTGTCCAGCCTAAAGTCTGTCTGGCCCCAGAGCAGCCCTGGGAGGAGGGAAGAGACCAGAAAATTCTCTCTCTGCCTGACAGGGAGATACAGATGAGAGAAAGGAGATGGAGCTGTACACTTTTTTTTTTTAATGTACCATCTTTTTTTTTAAAATTTTTTAATTTTTATTTTTGGCTGCATTGGGTCTTCGTTGCTGTGCGCGGGCTTTTCTCTCATTGCGGTGAGCGGGGACTACTCTTCATTGCGGTGTGTGGGCTTCCCATTGCGGTGGCTTCTCCTGTTGCGGAGCACGGGCTCTAGGCACACAGGCTTCAGTAGTTATGGCATGCGGGTTCAGTAGTTGTGGCTCGTGGGCTCTAGAGCACAAGCTCAGTAGTTGTGGCGCACGGGCTTAGTTGCTCTGTAGCATGTGGGATCTTCCCAGACCAGGGCTCGAACCCGTGTCCCCTGCATTCGCAGGAGGATTCTCAACCACCTGGAGCTGTACACTTGCACAATTCTTTCTCCTTGCCTCCCTGGTCAAGGAAGTTACTCTTTCTTTAACAGAAGGAGAATGAACATTGGAGAGAGCCTGACTCTAAATAACAGGGCTGAATCTATAACAGATAATGTAGCTAAGTTATTAGTGATACAGAAACATCATGTATTTGGGTCTGGGATTTGCCTCTTGTTATGGGTTGAATTGTTTCCTTTTTAAGGAGACAATAAATTCATATGGTGAAATCCTAGTTCCTGGTACTTCGGAATGTGACTATATTTGGAGATAAGGTTTTTTAAAGAAGTAATTAAGCTCAAATGAGGTCATTAGGGTGGTCCCTAATCTACTATGATAGGTGTCCTTATGTTTCTGAGTCTAAGCTCTTACTGCTTACTGCACGACAGGTCAATAAATTGAGAGATTAATTGTTGGGGCAAGGGGTAGTGACTTTATTTGGAAAGCCAGCAGACCTGGAAGCTGATGGACTAGTGTCCCAAAGAACCATCTTCTCTGAGTTAGGATTCAGGCTTCTTTTATACTAAAAGTGGCAGGTGTGGTTGGTTGCTGCAGACTTCTTGGTGCTGGAATCCTTTGTTCTTGCAGCTGTCCATGTAGGTCAGGTCACAGTGTTCCTATAAACCTCCAAGACAAATGTTATTCTGTGTTCTGCAACTTTTTATCTCTATACTAATGGAAAAGTGGTGTACATTTAAAGGTCAGAGCCTTGAGAATGGGCTATCCTGCATATTTCAGGCTAAGGCTGAGAAATCCTGGTGCAGCAAAAGACTCATCTCTATCACGTCTCTGCTCTCCTCTCCCTCTCAGAACTTTGGTGATCTTTGAAAGTGCTGGAAGAGGTTCATCCCATGCTGAGCAATGTGTATAATGTCCGTATAGGATCGTCAAAATAATTTAAACTAAGGGTCCCTTCAGCCATTAGATCTGGCCCATTAGTTCCTGCTCAGTACACTCTAGAAAAACTGTTAGGTGCTGCATGATTTCGAGGACATGGACTTAGGGTTTCCTGAGGGCCAGTCTTCCTTTCAATCCTATTAACTTCCCACAGTTTGCAGCCTGGGGATGGTGCTGGTGCAGGCAAAGGAGAATGAATGATTGATGGATGGCGAGCCTCCCAGGTAGAAGCAGGCTGGTGGGAAGCTGCCTTTAATATCATATTTTATATACGACTGTGGGTCAGCGCAGGCTATGGGTATACAGTGCCTGACCTTAGTATGGGGGAGCAATCGATTGTGCTCAAGCAGTGAGCCCTCCACATGATTTATTTATGCAGCAATGCAGCTCTCTGCTTCTTTGGAGGTGGGCGCCGAAGAACAGTTTTGCACACGCACATGCATGTGTGTACCTGTGTGCCTGTGCCTTTTTGCGTGTGTCTGTGTGTGTGTGTGCGTGTGCGTCCTCCCATGATCCTCCAAGTTTCAACTGACCCTGTAATTAGCTCCTCAGAGTCCAGATAATCACACTTTGCTTTTTCTACCTGTAAATGCTCATGTGGCTTTTGGATTTCTTGTCAATTTCCCAGCTTTAAACCACCCAGTATTGGGCTTTTGGCAAAATATCAAGTTATCAGAACAAAGAATGGCACTCTGGGAAGGTAGTTGAAAGGCTCCAGAGTTTCTGGATGATGCAGTTTCTGGATGATGCATCTGGATGATGCAGATTGGCCTTTTTTTTTTTTTTTTTTTTTTTTTTTTTTTTTGCCTAAATTTGAGAGGAAGCTTTTGAGGGAGTATTTTTGAACACATCTACTGTATCCTGTCCCAACCGAAATACTGTCCTTCCAGGAAAGCATCCGAATATAGTCATTAAAACTAGACATTTCAAAGCCGATAGACTACACAGGCATAACGAATTGAGCACTTGCATTCTGTGGTAGAGATAACAATCCTTACAGCTAGGACCTCCAAAAATAGGTTCTTGAACCAAATTAAGTATCTACAACCCAATTTTAATCTCTGCCACTGAGCGTGAATTCACATAGTCTTACTTCTCGAATTTGGTCTAAGATTGTTCAAAACTTACTTTTAAGGGGAAAGAACAAAATTCCAATTTATTGATAATTGGGCATATGCTATATCAGCTACTGTCCAATAGAACTTTCTATAGCGATGGAAATGTTCTATATCTGTGCTCTCTCATATCGTAGCCGTGGCCACACGTAGCTGTTGAGCATTTTTAAATGTGGTTAGTGAAACTGAGGAACTGAAGTTTTGATTTGATTTGATTTTAATTAATATAAAAATAAATAACCTTATTGAGGAGTGATTACCATATTGGGAAACATAGCTCTGTATGGCCTGATCTCATACCTTTAAAAAAGTGTGAATATGTACCTTTATTTTCCATGTACATACAATATACTTACAAGTGTGTACAAAAAGCCTATAAAGATACACATCAAACTGTTAATACCTATCAGGTTGGGATTAGAAAGTTGTAAAGAGAGAATTTTAACATATTATTTTGCCAAAAAGAAAAACTGATGGAATTAAAAATTAATCAAACAAATAAAATGAGACCAATTATAGAGTCAATTATGTCAAGCTATCTCCGTGAATTAACCTCAAAAAAGAAAGATGGAGGATTATACAATTATCTCCGTTATCCCAGGCAACCCCCTCCCCCGCTTTGTCCCAGTCATTTCAGAGGAAGTGAATTTGGGGTCTCAGCCAATACAGTCCTTGTGTTTTCTGCAATCAGCACTAAAAACAACCATTTCAGTGGCTTTCACGGCTGTGAACCCGAAGACCCGGAACAGTGAGGGAAGGAGGAAGCCACGTAAACAAATGCGTGATAAGCCACAGTCAAGTCAGTCTCTGAGACGAAATCCTTGTGTTTTATGAAAATCCCTTATTGTGGAAAGCTATTTGCAAAGCCTCCACAGCCTTCGCTTGGCTGGTAAACTGCAGTGCACGCCTCTTTCTAAGTCTCCTGCGAGTGACAGAGAAATGGCTAGCCAGGGATTGTGAGCACAGGCTTATTGATTCCAAGTTTGATCACAGCCACACATTTCTTTCCTAGGTTCTGAAGAAGAAATCAACACTTTCCTTTGCTGGAGCCTGGGTTTTAAAATGTTAAGTAGGAAGGAAGTTAAGAAAGAGACAGAGGGAGAAAAGAGAAGAAAGGAGAGAATACACTAAGGAGAAGCAACAGGATGACATTTAACATGCATAGGATTAAGACACATGGAAGATTCGCTAGGATCACAGAGCTTGACCAGACCCCGTCTAGGGTTTGCGCTCTTTCCTGGGCGATTTGGAGACTCAGCAGCCTCTCTGGGTGGGCAGTTTCCTTTATCCATGACAAAACAGTATGCCATCTCTACATACTTGAATTATTGCAACAGCAACACAGCTATAAATCCGTGCACGTGTTTTGAGGCTCAGTGCTTTCCTGTGACTAAGCCACACTAGGGTGCTAAACCTACTGCACAGATGCAGTCAAATTAGAAGTTAGATTTGATGCTGTAACAGGTTACCACCTGGGAGCAGAAGTGGCTTGCATTGTATTTTTATTTTTTTCCTAGCATTGTGAAGTGAACAGGCATATGGCCCATTTTCATTTCAGCAAATTTTAATTTTTAAGGGGAAACTTACACCTGTCTTTGTATAGTTCCCGAATTATCCCTGAGGTTAAAACGATTTTTTTGGTGATACTTAGCAATTGTAATTAAAGTGAAGAAACTAATATTCTTCTCCCATGCATGGCACAGTGATCTGAAAGCTACCTGAGGATAGGAATTCTGTTAAATAAGTATGTTATTCCCAATTTAGTAAAATGCCAGACTTAGAGTAAGCAGTCCCCTATACTACGTGCCAGATATTTCCCTACATCCTGCCCCTCAGAAAAATTATAATCTGACCTAGGACTGAAGGTAAATAATTGCCAAGGAACGAAGAAATTCTAACGTATACTCTGGCATTGCCTTTTTAAAAACTTAAATAATAATTGATTGGTATGTAAGTGCATGAACAAGTTACTTTCCTCCTGTATCTAGCAGAGAGTGTTTAAGTTAATGGTATTTATTTGTCCCTGAGAAGGCAAACTGGTAAAGAGTTGGGGGGGAGGCGGAGGACAAACAAACAAAAACACTAGGGATCAGTTTTCAGCTACATGTACACACTCAACTTATTTTTTAATGATTTTATTAGGAAGGCTTCTATATTCCATTTTGTAATTCATTTCCCTGAGGCAACTTGAGACCTTGCAGGTCTGTTTGCAATTCCTATCAGAGTAGAAGAAAAAAGGGACAGAATAATGGAAATTTCACAAGTTATTCAGTTTTTTCAAAACATCCAGTTTCTTGCCCTGACGATTTCTTAAATCTGTAGACCTTGATATTTTAATCTCATGCATGCTGATAGTGCTTGATATTCATAACTGGTAGATTTGATAAATTTTTAACCAGGAAGTTAAATATGATGAGAAAACACAAGGGGAGGTTTGTATTTTGCACCTTGTAGTGGAGCCTTCCAGTTTCATTTTCCCTCTTTTCACTAAGCGCATTCCTGGGAGGCATTGGTACTACCCAAAGCTGACTTCCATCCATATTGAAATGGCTTCGTCTGAGCTTTCCCAAATTCCAATTTCAGTGCAGGTGGTAATATCTGTGCGTGAATGGCAGTAAAGATACCAGTTTAAAACTCATATAAATATACATTCATACTCCATGTGTGAACTTATATCGTGTGGGATAAATCTTGTCATTTCAACATAAGTGGAATAACAAATAGATTGAAAGTAGGATGCATTGTTGAAAAAAACATGTTTTGGATTCACAGTGCCAAGTCATACACTGATGGTTTCATGAGAATTGAATTCTGAAGATCAAACAAACAATCAGTGATAACAATTCAGTCTCTCTAATCACTTTTGTAAGTAAATTAAAATATTCATTTTATCTCAGGAATATCTTTCAGTGTTTTATGATGGAAAACAACAAACATATGTCAAAGTAGAGAATAGTAAAATGAACCTTCAGATCCTTCAATAATTATCAACGGACAACCGATCGCATTTCATTTCTATCCCCACTTATTTCATCCACATTCCTGGATTGTTCTGAAGCCCAGGTGAGACATCATACATTTCATCCGTAAATGTTTCAGGATGTATCCCTAAAAGAGCAGGTCCATTTTCTAGACAGGTGCACACCTAACCCTACAACATTAACATTGATCTGGTCAGTGTTCACGTTTTCCCAATTACTTTACATATTTTTAAAGTTGGTTTATTTGAACTGAAATCCAAATATGGTCTGTGGATACAATTAGTAGATAGGTCTACATTTCTTTACTTTACATTTTCCCTCAATCATAATTTTGTCTTTTTTTCTTGTAATTTCCAAGACAAGAAATTAGCCAGATAAATCATTGATTGAACTAATGATACCTATTATTCATTCTGTTCACTGAGTGAATATTGGTGGCAACAATTGGATGTTAAATGACTATTTTATATTTATGATATTTTGGAAGAAATCTAGCTAGAAGTTGAGAGAATTGCCCAAGAGCTAAGTTAAGGTGGTTTAGAATTATTGTCACCTGGCGCTCTTCTGCAGTTGCTTGAATACTGCTTGGCACAAGCAATATGTTTTAACTGCTTAGATGGGGGATTTTTCTTTTCATGGATAAACTATGGCCGCCATTGACATTGATTTTTTTTTTTGCACTCCTGAGTGAAGTAAGTATGGGCATTTCATACTTAAAATGAAATGGGGCCACCATTTCAGTAATATAAAATATAGTACTCATATGAAATACAGGATATGATGTTAGAAAGTGGCCATGGTTTCTCTCCCAAAAGTATTCATTATTAAGTGTGGTGTTATATTTCATTCCTGAGCTAAGGGTTATACCATCTGGTCTGTTCTTGAGAAAAATGACAAAGGAGACAAATTTGAAAAGCCCCCCACTACTTTCCTAACTCCCCTAAATGTTGATGCAAAACAAAACAAGGATCCTGCAAAACACCATGGATGGGGCCATGAGCTACCTCACTTCTCAAGCCATTTCTGTGGTCCAGCAAGTTGTCCCAGGGTCCCGGATGTAGAGTTTGAGAGAGTGAGGTGCTGGACAGGGAGGGGTGTCTCCAGACTGAGCAAAAATGCACTGATCCTTAGTAAGAATCTAAACCAGACAATTGGCACTGAGAATCCCTTGTGTCTGTGTAACACCTTCCCATCCTAATGTCACCAGAGCACACTCAATAGTATTTCTTCTTAACACTTAAGCAACCACTTTCAAAATGTCTGGACAAATTCCCCACTGAATGTGCCATGTTTTATGTGTTTCCAACCACAAAATCACAATCAAAAACACAGAGGGAGGGGATATAGGTATACATATAGCTGATTCACTTCATTGTACAGCAGAAACTAACACATTGTAAAGCATTTATACTCCAATAAAAACAAAAAACAAAACAAAACAAAAAACCTACTTACCGAATGTCCATCATATTCCATGTGCTCCATGTGAGCACTTTCTGGCTGTGTCCAGTTTCATATGACATAAATCCAAAGTGCCCTTCCTATTGCTGTGATCACCATTTTCCAGGTGAGGATACAAAGCCTGTTCAGGAAACAACAACAGTACAATGACAACTGGTTTTAGGATACAGAGCTGGTAAGTGGCAGAGTTGGAATTTGACCCAAACTGTATTAGAATTTAAAACCAATGCAGCTGATTGGGTTCCTCTTATCATTGGCCAGATGCGCTGTGTGTGAGGGACTTTGCATGCATGTGTATGGTCTCCCAGCCAGCACTTACAAGCTCTGTCCACCCTCCCCAGGGGCTGCTCCTTGACCCACGCTCTCGGACGTGGGGATACATACATAAGTGGTGCCGTCTGCCCTGGGGAGGACCTACCTGGGAAAAAAGTCTATGTGCAGGGACTGGAGTGGGCCTGTCTACTGTGGCAAAAATGTTGGGATCCTGGGTACCCCCAAATGAGTGGGGTTCAGAATCCAGGTGGGCGTCCCCCTGACCCTGTGGACTCCTCATTCATGGTGGGGGGCGGGTGTCAGAATGGGAAGCTCTCAAGTATGGGCCCAGAGAGGAGCCAGGGCTCCTTGGGTCTAACGTCTCTTAACCCCCAATTGTAACCCCTCTCATATTACAAAGGGCCATGCCATTTTCCCCCATGATGATGGGATTTCCCGTTGTTCCAGCCAGCATCCTTCTCCTAAATTTGGACTTACTCAATGCCAACATTTTCATGACATAGAGCAAGTGAGAGAAATATTTTTGCAAGTGCAAGGCAAAACAAGAGAAAAACAATGTAGCCCCTTTAAAGATGGCAGCCATGAACATTTCAGACAGAGCTCAGAGGTACTCAAAAGTGGACCACGTGAGCCAGGAAGTCTCTTTAAAAAAATAAACGAGATGTCACTTCCCTGACCCATGAGGAGATGGTGAGGAGAGTGGGATTCTGTGCTCACTTAGGGGTCAGAAATGTAGGGAAGGGGCTGTTTTCCAGGAGTGAGGGGCCCTTGCACTGTGGTTTTCACATCTAGCACTTTCCTTAAACTGTTGGAAATAAGACGAAGAAAGCCCACCCAGTAGAAGTGGACGTTGAGGTCACAGTGAGGGTCGTGGTCACTATTGATTGGGAGTGGGAATTGATTTGAGGACAGCACGTTTCAGACCAGAAGGAAAAGAATTGCTTAGTCAGCAGTTTCTTTTCTAAAAAGGGCTTAGTAACTCTTAGGGATCTTATCTGAAATTCAGATGACCATGCGCTGCCCACCTCACAGGTCACCCATCTGGCTGCAAACCCCCTGCTTTGGGACTTAGGTTGGAAAGTCAGCAATGTAGCAGTTGGTTTGAATTCTGAATATGTGAAAAGAAAGCATCCCTAGTAGAATGTACCTCCACTAAGATCCAATATCTCCTGCCCCAGCTGAGCTCTCCAAGAAACATTGATGAAACATTTATCAGGTGTGTGGAGTTAAGGTCAAGTGTAGCACTCCGGGTCAGAAATGAGCTGGATAGAGGAGACAGCATTCTCTAAGACAGGTGCCTACCCGATCTGACCATTCTAGGCAGCAGAATCTTAAGAGCAAGAGCCAAGTTGGTCCCATCCTGTTCAGGAATTCATCAATAACACAACATAAAGAAGCTCTTTCGGGCTTCGCTGGTGGCGCAGTGGTTGAGAATCTGCCTGCTAATGCAGGGGACACAGGTTTGAGCCCTGGTCTGGGAGGATCCCACATGCCGCGGAGCAATTAGGCCCGTGAGCCACAACTACTGAGCCTGCGCGTCTGGAGCCTGTGCTCCACAACAAGAGAGGCCGCGATAGTGAGAGGCCCGCGCACCATGATGAAGAGTGGCCCCTGCTTGCCACAACTAGAGAAAGCCCTCGCACAGAAACGAAGACCCAACACAGCCAAAAATAAATTAATAAATTGAAAAACAAAAAAGTAACAAATGTTCAAGCACAATTGATGTCTTTAAAAAAAAAAAAAAGAAGCTTTTTTTACTTGGAATTTTATGCAGAAATAGCAAAACGATTAACAAGTCCGCAGCATTAACAATGCCTTGTGTTTTCCAAATCCATTTTATTTTTCTCCTGGGCTTGCCTGCAGGTAGACTGCATCCCAATCCCCGTATGGCAAATTGAGGTCATGTGACTGCTCTTAGACAACAGAAAGTGGATATAAATGAGGTATGCCACTTCCAGATATAGCCATAAACCCCCGTGTGACCCTTCACAGCCTGTTTTCCATCCACAGTGACAGTGAAGGCTAATTCTGATGATGCCATATGTCTTAGTCCTTTTGGGCTATAACAGAATACCATAGACTGGGTGGCTTATAAACAACATAAATTTATCTCTCCCAGTTCTAGAGGCTGGAAGTCCAAGCTCAAGGCTCCAGCAGATTTGATGTGTGGTGAGGACCTGCGTCCAGGTCCATAGACGGGCCCTTCTTCTTGCTAAGTCCTCACATCGTGGGAGGGATGAGGGAGCTCTGTGGGGCCTCTTTTATAATGGCACTAATCCCATTCATGAGGGCCCCACACTCACAGCCTAATCACTTCCCAGAGGCCCCAATTTTGGAGGGACACAAATATTCAGTCTATAGCACCATATTACAAGATAAAAGAGATTGAGTCCCCAAGTGATTGTATGATCATAGCACCTCACCCATTTCCCTAGAAAGAGTTGCAAATGAGCAATGAACTTCTCTTGGGTTAATCTCAGTGACCTGGAGTTGTGTGTTACAGAACTTATTCTTCCCTAATAATACAATGACTTGACCCAAGTCTATTAAAATCGAATTATATTTCTATTATACTGTAAAGTTAACACAAGCATAATTCTATACTAAAGAGATAAGTTCTAATATTAATATCCCATCCTTGTTTACTAAGTAACGGGTGGAAAATAAGTCAGTGAGGTCTCCTGTATCATATCTGTTCTGATTTGAATAGGATTTCCCTTTTCCTAAATTTCCTACCATCTGCAGAGTATTTCCTTTGGGTTCCACACCAGTCTAATTCTCTTGGAACTAATTCTAATTTCATAACAATTGTTATTGCCTCTCTAAAAATGTTCAACCTGCTTTGGGCACAGAATGTTCAACTAATCTCTAAAGATGCCTCTGTGGTGCCATGTGGTCATGTCCGTCTCCAGCTTGTGTCCTGAAATGGCATTGCTGTGTTTGAGAGATGCCGTGACTCTATAGCTGTCTTTAAGCTTCAAGAGCTCAGAGTCCCTTTTCAGACTGCCTTATTCTTTCCTTGTATTTTCTCTCTTCTTACTGCTGCATGATGGGGCAGTGAGGTTTTATTGCCTGAAAAGTCACTCCACCTGGATGGGTGCAGTCTGAAAATGATTCTCCTGCTGTACAGAAACACGGATGTCATGAAATTCCCTAGGGGACATCACTAAACAACCTCCCTGAATTTAGTAGATCATGATTTTAGCTCAGGACCCCTGTCTCTTAAGTAGAGTTTTCTTGAGAAAGAACTTAAGGTTTGAAGACTACAAACCATGAAAAGGACATGATAGGATGAATGTCACTGAATTCTTTCCCAAGCCATGATAACCACACCATGGTTTACCAGGACTTCAACAGAATAGATGGTCTTCGTGGCCAGTGGTGTCAGATGCTGATATCAGAAGGATGAGGTTCAGTCTTTGAGATGCATCCCAGAATGTTACAATGTTAAGAGGTTCTAAACGTTGTCTAGTTCAATTCCGTAATTTTTAAGGCAAAGAAACCGAAGTGTGTCGAGGGTAAGTGAACCACTGATAGAATCAGGGCAATATGTTTAAAAAAAAAAGCATTTTGGAGCCAGGCAATCACTACGGTCTGTTACTACTTGTACTGGTTGTATGAATTTAAGCAAATTATTGAAGCCAGTGGGCTCCCCTTTCCCGATCCGTATTGATTCAGTGCTGTGAACATCTTTTTTTATATACTTGAGGCATTTTATATTGATTTCTTTTTGTCGATGTCTGTTCGTTTCCTTTGCCCGTCTTTCTATGGGATTCTTCATTCTTTTTTTTCTTTCATTTTCTCCATTTCATCAAGATTTTCACATTAATTTGCATAGAACTGTGCAAAGTAGTCTCATGATTTTTTAAAAAACGACTCTGTTTTGTTTCTCTCTTGTAATTTCTTATTTGTATATTTGTGTTTTCTCCTTTTGTCCCTTCATTAAGTGGTGGTTAGTTTGTGTTGGTTTTATTTTACAAAATAATATAATTTTGATTTGGTGATTATATCCATTGTTTTTCTCTTTCCTAATTTATTGATTTCTGGTTTTATCTTTATGAATCCCTTCCTTAAGCTTCTGTGTTTTAATTTATTGGTCTTTTTCTAACTTTTTGAGTTGGGAATTTAATGAATTTATTGACATTTTAAAATGTTTATTGAAGGTGTTTATGCTATGAGTTTTCTTCTGATCACTGTTTTAAATGTAACACTTAGAGTCTGGATTTTAATGTGTAATATTTTTATTATTGTTATTTTTTAAAAACTCTGTAATTTTAAGTTTTGTTTGATTGTTTGTTTTTATTCCAAAGCTGGTTATATTTTCAAATATTTATTCCATTCTGTTACTTTGTTTTTTTCTTCCCCATGGACTTCCATTTTACATAAGTTGGATATTTTTTGCATGTCTTCTATTTCCTCCACTGTGTCTACTTTCTTGATTGTTTTATTGCTTTTCTTTAATGCTCATATTAAACTCTCATTCAAATCCCTTTTTGTTTTCTGGGACACTTTATAATTTTGACTTTTTTTCTCTTAATTTATTTATTTATTTATTTTTGGTATGCGGGCCTATCCCTGTTGTAGCCTCTCCCATTGTGGAGCACAGACTCCGGACGCGCAGGCCCAGCGGCCATGGCTCACGGGCCCAGCCGCTCCGCGGCACGTGGGATCTGCCTGGACCGGGGCACGAACCCATGTCCCCTGCATCGGCAGGCAGACTCTCAACCACTGCGCCACCAGGGAAGCTCTTGACTTTATTTTTATATAATTTTTCTTTTCCTTTTTTTTTTTTTTTTTTGCGGTACGCGGGCATCTCACCGTTGTGGCCCCTCCCGCTGTGGAGCACAGGCTCCGGACGCACAGGCCCAGCGGCCATGGCTCACGGGCCCAGCCGCCCCGCGGCATGTGGGATCCTCCCGGACCGGGGCACCAACCCGTGTCCCCTGCATCGGCAGGCGGACTCTCAACCACTGCGCCACCAGGGAAGCCCTATAATTTTTCTTTTTTCTTTTATTTCATTCATTAATTCAGTCAATGCCCATTTCATTTCTTCCTGTGTCTCGGCCATTTCCACTTTATATTTTTGAATTTATGATTAATATATTCCCAAATGCCTTTTTGAGATATTTAATTCAGTACGGGATGTTGTCTTCCAGTTTTCTTCTGTAGCATGCTTGGAACCTGGGGGAGGCCTTTCAGTAGCTGATATGCTTGGATTATCTCTTTCGGCTTATGAGGCTACGGGTGGGGGTGCTTCACAAGATTTCACGTTCACAAATGCTCCCCTCTGTCAGTAGAGTGAAGTGTATTTTCTTTAATGGTTGGTTTTTATTGTGGACAGCGAGGTTCAAGAGGAGGAGTTATGTGTATTGTGTTCTTTTGCATTTCTTTGTGTTACTGGATCCTTAATTCCGCCATCTTGCTCTGTGTTCCCTTCACTTCAGAGTTTCCAAAGGTCAGTTCTCTCATCCTGATTACTGTCTATTTCTCAGAACCACTGTCTTTCCAATACTGCCTCCCCACATTCTGAGAACACTGTTATGTCCCTTCCCTGTAGTTAGTGCTGTGAACCACCAGGTCTATTTCTCCATATTTTCACATTTAAGACAGATGTTCCTTCTCAGACTGATTTTAATCTAATGAACACCTCTATTTCTCTTTCTTCTCTTCCCTATATTTTTCTGAACTCTCCTTATTCTTGTCAAAACTCAAGAGAAATAGTTTTACTAGAATGTGGTGCTTATTTTGAAATCATAGGTTGTGTAAAGTTATACTGTTCTTTGTCTTGAAATTATGCTAAAGGTGTGGAATTCACATGGTTGGTTTGTTCTTCTTGATCTGTAGAGTCTGGAGAAGGTGCTGGAGATTACAATTTCTGCAGCTGCCATCACCTCAGCTACGCGGAAGTTGTTTTTCTTTTTTAATACATCATTTATGTATGGTTGGTTATTGATTATTTATTTTAAGATTTTTTGCATTGTTTTCTCGCCCTCCAGGCAGGATTGGTTACATAATATATGAAGGCCTGTGCAAAATGAAAATTCAGGGCCTCTTGCTAAAAAATTGTTAAGAATTTTAAGACGGCAAAAGCAGAGCATTAAACCAAGTGCTGGACCTTTCTGAGTGTGGGGGACTGTGTGACTGTATAGGTCATACAGCCATGAAGTCAGCCTTGGTGCAGTACTTTGTATATGTTAAGTAACTTTATAAGTGTTATCTCTCACCTCCAGACATACAGACAGAGACAGAGACAGAGAGAGAGAGAGTGTGTTAGTTTGAGACTGGGGCTAAGGAGACCTGAGTTCTGTCCCCAAATCTGTCGTGGATTTACAGTGTGACTTTGAACAAGTTATTTTCTCTCTGGAATTCTGTTTTCCTATTTGAAAAATGAAAGAATTTACATTGAATTTTGCTACACAAACTGTCACATTAATTCTATTACATAATAGGCAAAACTGCAGAACACGAAAACTATGTTTTATGTATATTACTTCTTAATACATGGGTAAAGTGAGTAATTTGTAATAAAAACAAGGTCAATTTTAAGATGCGGTTGAAGAGTCATAAGTAGAGATGATACTCGTATATTAAAAGTCATGAAGATGGTATAACAGCATCTAAAATGTGGGAAACTTTGCATAGGGTAATGCCTGAGGACATTTTCAGTTCCATTCAGCATTTTAGAATTCTATAATTGCATGTATTTATACAAAATGGTGAGTATATCTTTTCTAATTTGGAAAAGACGGAGAGTTTAAAATATATAATTAAGAGTCAACATGTTCACACCTTCCAGAGAGACTGGCGGAGAGATAAATTCCATATTCCCGGTTCTCCCTCAAGCCATTCCATTTAAAGACTCTAAACTGTGCAGTGTCCCCCCACACACACTCAGTGCCACCCAGGTCCCAGTCACCCAGCACTAACTCAGGGTTGGAAAAAGCTGTCGTGTAATGATGTTCTCTATGGCAACTTGATGTCAAGTCTTCCTGACTGCAGGTTTTCATGTCTGCCTTGTCTGACACTCTCCAAAGTTCAAAACAGGCTGTTCTGGAAGGGGATTAAAATAGATGCCGTGCATCTGTTAACCAGTCACTAGATGTTATCTGCCAGATCTCACGAAAGTCCCTGATATAGTTGCACAAGACAATAGCCCTGACCAGACAAGTTCATCATTTTCTTTTTAAGATCCCAGAATTTAAAACAGATACTGTGATCCTGCTGGTCAAATGGTATCATATTTACAAAGATAGTGTTTGTAATTTTAAGGAAATCCTAATGGATCAATGGGAAGAGAAATGTAGTCTCCCTTTTACCCATAGATTTCACATATAATTTTTTTTTTTTTTTTTTGCGGTCCGCGGGCCTCTCACTGTTGTGGCCTCCCCCGTCGCGGTGCTCCGGACGCGCAGGCTCAGCGGCCACGGCCCACAGGCCCAGCCGCTCCGCGGCACGCGGGATCCTCCCAGACCGGGGCACGAACCCGTGTCCCCTGCATCGGCAGGCGGACTCTCAACCACTGCGCCACCAGTGAAGCCTCACATATAATTTTTAAAATGAAATTTGACGGCAGATATATTGACCTTTTTTCCCTGAAATTTGATTTTCTTCCATTGAGATTGATCAGACTCCATAAGTTCCTTACAAGATGCTAACTTTCACACTTGTTCTTAACCCAGGACACCCCATGAGAAATGCTACTAAACCGCAGGGTCCCAGTGGTTGTCGTTGGCATTCTAAAGCGTTTAGACATTTTAGTCAATTTCCAAACATTTCTGGGTCCCCCCCCATCACTGACTAGCTAATGTTTCAACTCCTGGCCCTCCTGCCAATGCAAAATCATTGACTCTTCACAAACGTAAAATGGAAGCTTTACTCTCAGGCCAAAAAGAAATATGGAATCCAAGTGACTGGCTCTGTAGGAAATGAAAATAATGAGTCGTTGCAGTTTTCACCCTGTTGTTGGACTATATTAAATTAAAATCACACAGCAACAGGCATTAGTTTCCGTGGTTTATTTTGGATTTATGTTGATGTACGGTTTTGGCTGCTTGTTTGTTTGCTTCATTTAGGAGGAGGTGGTGTATTAAAGTCGAGGTCTTGTATAGCCGATGGGAATGATTTAAAAAAAAAAATGTTATGAAACACTTATCTCCCTCTTGAGCA
Source organism: Leucopleurus acutus (assembly GCF_964270905.1). Classification (NCBI taxonomy): domain Eukaryota; kingdom Metazoa; phylum Chordata; class Mammalia; order Artiodactyla; family Delphinidae; genus Leucopleurus; species Leucopleurus acutus. The sequence goes on along the minus strand of NC_139158.1, from coordinate 33,206,124 downwards.
ATAGTCCAGGAGAACAATCACATATCGAAATAAAAGCAAGAGGGTGGTAATAGAGCAAGCAATGTATGATTCAATAACTGCGCTAGGTCGCTTTATTGGTTAGGTAATGAAGCATGCCAGGGAATTTCAACCGAACAGGAGTCAACATACTGCCACCTACCATTGGAAATAACTGAACTACAAGTTTAGGAAGTATGGGGTGAGGTGAACTGTTCGATTACTCCTGGATTGGAAGGTGTTCCCAAGCTTCACCTTCTCAATACTGCCTGCAGAAGTTGACCCAGGATTGCTGGGGAAAGACATGGGACTTTCAGGTCTTCTGTGAGATCTTCCTGTTGCCCTATAGTTGTTTGGTTTTTTTTTTAACATGAGGACTTTCAAACCAGGCTGATACAAGTATAAGGCATTCTCAACTGCAGGAAATTGCTTTCCGTAACTGTAGACTTCTATTTTTTTTTTTTTTTTTTTTTTTTTGGTGTTTAATTACCTGCTGCCTCTCTATGGCTTAAGTTCCCTTCAGGATTCAGGGGGAGGGTTGGGAGAGAGGTTTCCTTTGTGGCTTAATATAATTATTCATAATGACTACATATGGTCATTTTATAAGTTCCTAATTATTTTAAGTGATTGGTGCATAGTCATTTGCATAGGCTGTTTAGCAGAACGCTTATTTTGTTCAGTGACCACATATAAATCACTGAATATTCTGTAAGCATCTAAAGCAGGTGGGAGAACCCACCCTCTAAACCCCCCAAACATCATTCATGGCTCCAATGTATGCATTCCAGAATGTTTAATGTAAATCATAATAGCAGTTTGGATTCACTGCTCTTCCAATGGACGCGTGGTTGATGTTGGGAAACAGGTTTTAATGTTTTCTTTCAGTAGCAGATGGTGCATGGATTTTTTTTGGTGCAGGCACTGCTGTCCAAGGTAATTGTCAAGGGCTTTCCCCCCCTCCTCTATTACGGAAAAAGAGAGGGACATAAAGCTTCTGGGCCAACCCATTCATTTTACAGACAAGCAAACTGAGACCTCAAATATTGAATAATTTCCCCTAGATCACTAGATTTTAGACAGAGTGAGGACTAAAGCTTACCTCTCCTGGCAGTCAGTCTAATTCTGGTTCCTCCATGCTACACATTTTCTCTTGAGAGTTGATAAGATAGATGTCACTTGTTTTTAAAGATGGGATTCTGGTTACAGTTTATCTACCTTCCTCTTCTTTTTTTTTTTTTTCCGGTACGCGGGCCTCTCACTGTTGTGGCCTCTCCCATTGCGGAGCACAGGCTCCGTACGCACAGGCTCAGCGGCCATGGCTCATGGGCCTAGCCGCTCCGCGGTATGTGGGATCTTCCTGGACCGGGGCACGAACCCGCGTCCCCTGCATCGGCAGGCGGACTCTCAACCACTGCACCACCAGGAAAACCCTACCTTCCTCTTCTGAAAGCCACGTTCTGTTGATTCATAGGAAGGACCAGATAGTTCACAGTGCTGATTCCAAGCTGGGATAATTTGTGGCTTCTAGGTTACTCACTTGTGTCCACATACCACCTACATTTGTTGAACTTACACACTCACCTTCGTAGAAGAGGCTTTGAATGCTCATCTAACTGAGTGATTTTTCCAATGCTAACTTGAGGGCCAGTTATGCACTATTCCAGTTTCTCCCCAGTCCACAGCAAAATAAGAAGAAATAAATCAGCATGGGGAGTTTTGTCTTCACTAGAAAAACAAGGAATGGCACAGAGATGCCAGCCTCCCCCCACAATCACCCAACCCTCGTCTTTCTCCCCTTCATATTGTCATATGTTTGTAATGTGTTTGCTGGTCAGTGAAATTCACAAATTAAGAACCACTGGGAGACTTCCCTGGAGGTCCAGTGGTTATGACTCCACACTTTCACTGCTGAGGGCACAGGTTCAGTCCCTGGTCGGGGAACTAAGATCCCACAAGCCATGTGACGTGACCAAAAAAAAAAAAAAAAAGAATCACTGGGATAAGGGCTTATTTTCCATGAAATCATGTCTTTTACATGTCATGGTTACCACAGTTGTTCTCTGGCTAAACCAAGAAATAGAAAAATTGAGGCCTAATTTCTTAAAACAACTAAAGCGCCCCACCCACTGCCAAATATATATTCACTGCTCTGGGTCATTTCCTACGATTGAGAAATAACTTTTTCTTTCACTGTCAATAACAGAATAGATGTCGTCTGTGATTTCTTTGTCTAATTTTTCATGTAGCTGCTTTACTCTATCTGTATCTACATCTATCATAGACACCCCAGAAAGGAGAGCCCTCTCTTTCCATCTCTTTCTTTAAATTTTATTTATTATAATTCTCAAAGGTATACAGATATTACTTACGGGCTACGGGTTCTTATATGATGAACTCCCTCCCCTGAGCACGTATTTATAATAAACTCTCCATGGAGATGTGTCTGTGTCTGCCTCCCAGCTTCTTCTGTATCCTTTAGCTATCCATATCAACGTTCTCTCTTTGATAATTTTGGGGGTTGATAGGGAAAAGGTAACAAGTTGTATGATCGCCATCTTTGTTGTTATTTGGTAAATGGACCATGATCTCTATCTACCTTTTTCTTCCACATCTCAGGTTGGAACATTTGATGGGTAAGAGGGAGAAAACAGGGCATCGTATAGCAGGCAAATGTAAGATGCCGTGCACAGCACTGAGATTTGGTTTGCTGGTCTGAAAGCTTTCAACTCTGGGGGATGCTCTAGGGAAGCAAATCAATAAAGCAACCTGTCAATCCTCTCAATGGTGGAAGGTTCTGCCATCCCTTGAGTCACCACCCTGATTACCAGCAACACTGGCAGCATTTGGTAGCGAGGATCAGCCTGAATCACCCATATCTGCTAAGGAATCTCTGTCCAGCTTTGCAGTGCCTTGGATGGCTATTGTTGTTAGTCCAGAACCCCTCTTGGGATCCTGGTGAATCTGAAACAAACAAGGCTGGAGGAGGTTAAAGTTTGAGAGCCATGAGGGTGAAAAACAGAGACAGGGAATGGAGGTTATCATCAGGTGGTCCTGTTTAAGGGGGAGAGAGAAAGAGAGAGAAAGGTTTATTGCTTAATAATACGCAATGTCAGGGAGGTGTAACAGTTAAATGTGTATAACGTATACCATTTCCCCAAGCACGTGCTTATTTTAATACGTTCCTGCTTTCAGGTTCCTCTGGCTTGATGCAGTTACTGCATATGCCATATTACAGTGAGCTAAAATAAGCCTTCGCATGAAACAAGAGATAAAACTACAGCCGCAGCAGCAGCAAAAACAACAGCAAACTACCCACTGTAACCACTGTCCTTGGTCCTGGGAGAGACCTAGAGATTTATGAGTAAATTGGACCATTCCTTCTATATACACTGAGCGTCCAGTCTCTCTGAACTGTGGCGCTTGGGTCCATCATGCCTGGCTTCATGCATTTTGAATGCTCAAAATTGTTTGGTGAGCTTACTGTCTGAAACCATGAGCCCTAGAATCACTCTGCCTGACTGTTGGTCCCATTTCTACCCACTGGTAGCTGGTTGACCTTGAAGAAGGTGATTAGGCTTTTTCTGTACCATTGCGTCCTCATCTACAAACTAGAAATGTTGATGATGGTGTTAACACCCAACTCATCGGGACGTTAGAAAGATTACAAATATATGCCACACCCTTAAACAGTGCCTGATACGTAGTCGGCACCTAATAAATATTATGTCTCATTGTGATCAGCAGCACTGATCCAAACAGGGCCGCTCTACGTCTGTTCTTCCAGCCACATCCTAAGAATCACCGGGAGGTGTTTGTTCTAGAGAAAAGTTCCTGGATCCTCCTCCACATTTCCTGAATTCCTGGGGATTGTACCTGGACATTTGTACTTTTGATAAAACTCTTAAAAAGGTTAGAGCTTGAGAATCGATGAACTTGGGAAAGGTGAAAAACATTCTGAGACAAAAGGAATGGAGGCTAGCACCAGGTGGTCCTGTTTAATAGATAGAGAGAGACCGAGAACAGCTATATTCCTTAATTCAGAATGGCAGGGAGCTGAAACATTGCCTAATTCTGAAGCAGCAACAACTCCAGACCCCTGATGTTTAAATAGGAAACCCAGATAAAACCCCTCATTCTAACTGCAGCCATGCTACCCAGGATAACAGCTGTCTCCGCTCAAACACACATATATCTGTTCTTGGTTGACTAGTGCCTTTGGTTTCTGCGGCCAGAACAAATGTCCTCCTGTGGCTTTAATTTTGCGCTTTGAACTAATTAAATTGCATATGTGAACTAAAATATTTATATGCCCAGGATAATAAAAATAATCCATGATAAATAGAACAATTGGAGTAAAAGTAAAGTAGATTTAGCGGCACCATAGTTTATCGAGCGTCTGTGATTAGATTGTATTCCCTAGTACGCTTTGGGGACTGTAATTCAATCTGCAGTTTGAACTGATGACTCTTCTTTTCTGTAGAGGTTTAGGGGAAAACAACAGAATTCTTGTTCTTAATATCTCAAGTTTCTCTTTAAATGGCCATTTATTCCATCTTGGAGTGGGGAAGGGGTCTTTACTTTTAAAAAAAAAAAAAGGAAGAATGAGCTTATTTTGATGCCATCTTGAGACGGGGACAGAGAATGAGGCTGGGGGCATCTGGGAGCACCTGATCTTCATTCTGTGCCGTGCTGTGAAGATGGTGTAGGGTGACTAACCATCTCCATTTACCTGGATCGCCACAGTTGCCGTGCCCAGCACTTAAAACCCAGCATCCTGGAAACACTTTGGTCCTGGGCGAATCAGAAGAAGGGTCAATCACCCTAAAAGCCTGGGGGTGCATATTTGTTCTTTATGTAATAACTTAAGGACGTGGTTCTTATACTTCTGTATAGAGCTTCTCAAACTCTCACTTAGATATCAGATATTACCTGGGGGTCTTGCTAAACGCAGATTCTGACTCAGTAGGCCTGGGTGAGACCCCGGGATTCTGCATTTGTACAAGCTTCCAGGTGGTGCGAAAGCTGCCCATCCAGGTATGTACGTGACCAGCTTCTAGAGGTCACAGTAGTAACCTGGCCAGCTTGTTTGAAGAGCAAATTCAGCATACCTGCTCATTCTGATTCTTCCCATCTCTTGCCCTTTCTCTCCCTAGAATTTTGCCTTTTAAACAAGCACCAGGGTTGGCCCATGAGCCATTCAGTTTAACTGAAAGTGCTCTCTTTACCTTTTGGATAAAGTACTAAGTAAGCGTTTCCAGAAGCTAGTGGATCACAGAAAAGCTTTTTAAACTAGTATCTCATGGGAGTGATTTTTGTATAAGTGGAATACAAGATGGGGGGATTTTTTTTTTTCCATTTTCTTCTGGTTATTTTGCCACGAAGGTGGGTTATTACACTTCTTCAGAGGAAATCTTGAAAATACTTCACTACCGGTCTTACCCCTGGGTGAGTGTCTTTCCGTGGTATTTGGCAACAGCGTGGGCAATCAATAAATATTTGTTGAATAAATGAAAACGTGAGAGGTTTATCTAGAGCAGTGCTTCTCAAACCTTAATGCACAGAGGAATCACGTGGAAATCTTGTTAAAAGTACAGATTCTGAGTCAGTAGATCTGGGGATTGACGTGACGTTAGCCTTTTCTAACATGCTCCTGGGCGATGCGGATGCCTTGGATGGCACTTTGAGTAGCAAGAATCTGGATTAAACATGAAAGAAAAATTTAAAGGTGTATATTCATATGTATTTCACCATACTATTAAAGTACTAGGAAGTGTGATGCTAATTGTGATATTCAGGACATACAAATAAGACCTGACGTTGAAATAAAACCATACAAGTCTCTTGCCATGGTCAGACTTGTATATTGAAAATACAGTTGCATTTAGGTTATGCTCGCTTTTTTTCCACCGGGGATCTTCCAGTTCAAGATAAATATGTAAAACAAGACACACACATTTAGACTAGTAATCAGCAAATATAAAGATGATTGAGCCAATTCATGGTGACCCAGTAAAATTCTGTTCATCATACATAAGTGAAAGTCGGTGCCCTTTAAGATTAAGGTACAGCAGAGGTACACCCATAATTGGGGTGGAGGTTGGGGAGAGGGCTGTGAGACACCCGTGTCCACACTGAATCAGCTAATTGAGCTGGAAAGAGTTCTCCTGTGCTCCTCTGGGGAATTTCATTGCTTGCCTATTATTGGATGTTTATTTTTAAGACCTAAATTTAGAAGAACCATCTCATTTGGCGGTTTTTATTTTTCTTTATTAGTTTATATAAAATGTTACCTTCCTCTTGTTGCAAGGATCAGTTGTTGAAATGGTATCGGGCTATTGATGAAGGTTGGCTTGAGAGATTTTCAGAGACTCAGCTATGAAAGAATTTTATAAACCATCCTAGTTGCCTTTGTTTAAAGGAACTAAAAATGTAGGATTAGGCAAAAAGTACTTGAGGTTCTTCAGTGCTAACTACTGAAGGGGGAAAGATAGCTTCTTCAACAGAAAATGTTATTTTCTCTCCTTTCCCAAATGGTTCTAAAAGTGTTTTAGATGATTTGCCATTGAGAAAAGGGACTATTAATTTTCACTGTGTTAAAAATGATATTGTATTCAAAAATGATCCTGGGTATGTGTGTGTGTTTAGTTTCTCCATCTATGTACCCTACACACACACACACACACACACACACACACACACACACACACACACACACACCCTATGAGCTAGATCATGCCTTGGTTTTTAGAATTGCTATGAGCTGCACATTTTAGGAAACCAGATGATGGAAATTAGTCAACAATTTTCACTTGATCCTCATTGCATTTTAGCTCTCTGCCTGAAAGTGCAAACTTCACTTTTCTAAAGGTACTGAGTCCCAGGACTGGCACTGTTTTGTTTTGAAACTTTGCTTGTCCTTAGTCCTTGGAAGCAGAAAACTACAAGAGAAAGGTTACCACCAGCCTTAGAAATGCCAATCTACAGGCACAATTAAGAAACCCTTCCCTCCCAGTGAAGTGAGAAAGGGAGGGTGGTATTGTGGCTTTAAAAAAAAAAAAAAACCCAAAACTTTGTTATTACTTTTCTGAAATCCAAAGTTATGAATACATAGTACAGTCTACATATGATTTCCGTTAATCCTACTTGGAAAACAACTAAAGGAAAGTTTGTTTTCCTAAATTATTTATGGGAATGTAATTATCTAAAGGACAAGGAAACCAGATTCCTAAACCAATGGGACTTTAGCCAAAGAATCATTCACCATTACTCATTTTCCCTGTACAAATAAGCAGATAGTTTACCAGATAGGGAATAGAGACCTGGGTCTACTTGTTAAGAGTAATACTCAGATCCCAACATACTTTGTAAATTATAAATATGAATGCTCCTTAAGCAATGTTTCTGATGTTCTCCATACATAAAATCCAAATCCCAATGACCCAAATCTCCAAACCCCACCGCCAAAGAAGAGTAATTCTCAGAATATTATTCCCCATAAAAGGAAAATTCATTGTATAGTTGCACCAGGAGGTTCACAGCCTACATTTTGAATTTCTCCTAAAGAACCCCCATTACAGTATAAAACCAATGCTAAGCTCTTACCATTATTATAGACTTGGGATATTGGTCAGAACCCAGAATTTCCTAACACCTATGTGTTATATATGAAGCTAAGCTGTGTATACAAATTTATACTCTAAGGTATATTGATAAGTTTTACCTTAGAGTGTGTCTTGATGTGATAAATTTAATGAAGTCAAATAAAAATGACTGTCTTATCCCATATCCCTACTATTTTAAGTACTTAGGTCCACAGCAATGGACAAAGACAGAAGTTCCTTCCTTCATGGAGGTTAAATTCTAATCGGATCCACCCGTAGTCTCTCATCTACCCCTGACGCATTGCAGGTAAATAACTATTTGTTGATTGAAGATTGACTGGATAGTTTATGCCCTTTAATAGAACTGACTCAACAGCTCTAGACACATAAATAATTTTTCCTGCTACAGATAAAGAATTTGAAATGGGACTCCACATAGTGTATGTGGCTACTCCTAGAAGTTGGGGGATATTAATTGGATGAAAAATATCAGGTTTCACAATGTGTTCTTCCATAAGAGTGTCAATAATGAGAATGAACCGTTTATTAGAAGAGCTAGCTTCCTGATGAATACAAGTGCTGACACTGCAGATGGCTGGGGCAAAGTGCGGTGGTGCTCATTCAAGGAGATCCCTAACACTGGAGGCTGTGGTTGAGGCCCGTTCCCCCCTGTTGCCAAGTATGTGTGCTTGTCACTCTGACTTCTCCTAGGTAAACTGTGAGACCTGGAATTATGTCCTTCAGAGTCCGTTTTATCCCAAACAGTGAGGCTTGGTTTTAACTGGAAAACAAAAAAACAGACCCAGTAATGTCTTGCCTTAGTTATGATCACATGCAAAGAAATACAGACCACCAGACATTAAGAGCACATCAAATTGTTCTTGGTGTCTCTTGAAGGATGTTTACAAAGGGGAAGTCAATTATTAATTATGCTAAGAACACCTTTAAAATTCTCTTGACCCATCTTTTCCAGTCTTTGCATCCTTCATACAATATCCACTGCTCTTTTCAGAAACATTTTTTCCCTCCACTATCAACTCCCAAAACACTAATACTCAAGCCGTAGGAAGCCCTTTCACATCCTTCTCTTCCCCTCATTGTCTGAATCTTCTCTCCTACCCTTTCTCTGAGAGTAAAATTTGGCTCTTTGCAACATGAATCCCTAGTCTTTTCTTCTCCTGATCTATTTTTTTACCCATTGAGCTAGTTCCAAGCAATAAAATTCCAGAAACAAAGCTGGCAAAAGAGTTATCTTTGGTGGGCTGGGGAGTGGAGAAGCTGGTGCATGCTAATAATATTTCCTCGCTCCAACTGTCTAAGGCATCATCCAGCACTCTGGAGATGTATGTGGTTCACAAAGATGACCCATCCAAGAACCAGTTAGAACATTTACATGATTTAGAATAGAATTAGTTGGAATAGAAATCACTATAGAATTGTCACAGGTCACAATATAAGAGAATAATTGGCGAATTAATTAATCAGTGCTCTTCTATAGGTAGTATTTGTTTAAAGATTTTTGTGAGTACTCTTCTGAAAATCATTGCAAAGCTTTATACTAGTCTGATGATGTTGAATACTTAGTTTAATATCACCAGAGAATCATTGTTTCCAAAGATAGAATGGGAAATTGTCCTTTATGATAAGAAAAATCAGTCAGAACAAACATAGTTATAATTTGCATTCTTTTCAAATTCATGTATTACCTTAAGCTAATAAATGTTAAATAATTTCAGAAAGAATTGTTGCTGGGGATATTCTGATGAGTAAATAAAACTGTATGTATGTATCCACCACCTTAGGTGGAGAGTACTTGAAAAAAATTAGTTTTTAAGGAATCTGGGATTGCTCCCTGCAAATGTTATCATTTATTGTTTTTTTCTTACATATCCTTTAGTCATATATAGTACCAAATGTGGATTATGATATGTGCTAAAATGGTAAAGTTTATATTAATGAGATAACATTATTTTATTTGTATTACCAGAGGGATATCTTTCTAACTTTATTGTTTCTTCAGCTCCTCGTCCCCTCCCCCTCCCTCTTCCCCCTCACTCCTCCCCCCTTCCCCCTCGCTCCTCCCCCCCTCTTCCCCCTCGCTTCTCCCCCCCTCTGCCCCCTCGCTCCTCCCCCTCCCTCTGCCCCTCCCCCTCCCTCCTTCCCCTCCGCCTCCCTCTTCCCCTTCCTTCTCTTCCCCTTCCTCCTCCTCCTTAAATGAAACACTGGTTTCAATTTCAGAAATAGATTAGAGAGTGAACAAAAAGACCCGTTACAGTCTGTTACAATAGTTCAAATAAGAAGTGATGCTGTCTTAGACTAAGATGTTGGGGGAGATGGAAAGAAGTGAATGTATGAACAGATTCAACAGACCTAAGGCATAAAATCAAGAGAGTTTGGTATCAGTTTGTAATAGGGATTTGGGGAGAAGGATGAGTCAAAGACGACTTCTGCTTTCTGGTTTGTTTGGTGGATAGTGGTACCATTCACTGAGACGGGAAACGCTGGAATAATGTTGGGGTTGAGTAAAGGGTTGGAATCCTGAGTCCATGTGCTCATTCACTGTTGTGGACTTGCTTGGCATATGATACTGAGACATATATTCTAACCCTATGTGTGCATCTAATCCTATCGAGGTGTCTAGTAGCTTCCAGCAGGTCGTGTCTATATTCTGCTCAGGTCTCATACCTTTGGAACTGCCTCATCTCTTTTTCTCTCCTTCCTTGCTGCTATCTCCCTCACTCTGATTTCCTTCTGATTATGCCCACGTTATTGAAGCAGACTTTTAATTCTCCTCTTGCAGGATAATTTTCCTAAAAGCCATCAAAGCACAGTTCTTTAAGTGAGTAAACTATATCCCAGTGAGCTTACCCCCTGCTTCTCCAATGAGTAACTATTAGATGGAAAGAACAACAGCATCATCTTCTCTGATAATCTTGAGAGTGACTGTTATGGATACTCAGTAAGTATTGCCTGATGGGCGACGATTGGCAAATTCATCATCCTGTTTCGGGGTTTGTGGTGGTGGTTATTATTTTAAGTTAAACTTTTAATAGGTAATACATTCTAATACATATCTAATTTCACACGTTATAAAATGATACACAATAAAGAACAATTCTTCTTCCAATTCCTGCCCCCAAGTATCCCTGTTTCTCTTTCCAGAGACAAACACTCTTAACTCTGTGTCTCCATCTTCTCCAAGACATGAGATAGAGAATCTCCAACATACAGAAAATCACCATCCCTTGCAAATATGTAGTTAGCCAAGCCAGTACTTACTGTGACACCCTTAGTAGGGAACAGTGTCAGATAATCGAAAACCAAGGAAAAAAAAACTACTGTATATTTCCTCTAAGCACCAGGAACTGTGCCAGACACTTTCTATATGCTCTTTCGTTTCATTAGTGAGACACATATTATTTCATAAAAGAGGAAACTGAGGCTCAGAAGTTAAAGACACAGTGAGGAAGTAAAGTAACACTGTAAGCCAGGTCTGGCTCACTCCCAAACCCGTTCTCTTCTCCATCTACACTGGAGAGCAGTGATTCATCCCAGGAGGCAGAGTTTAGTAAGTTTCTAAGCACCCAAGACTTCAGTCTGTTGTATATAAAGTCAAACCCGAAGTGGCATGCACCTTGGTGCTGAATCACGACCCCATCAGACATCCTTAGGAATGCGGCGCAGAACAAACTGCAATCTGAGAAGTTTAGAGGAGGTTTGTGGAGCTCTGGAAAAGTTTTGCGTTGTCTCTGAATTGGTCATTCTCAGCGACAGAGTCATTTACAAGATGGGGGCAGTCATAGAAAGCGGTAGCTTTTAAAAAACACTTTAGCTGCCAGAAATCTCATTCCAATCCTCTGGAAGAGTGCTGGCGTACCAAGGGTAATTCACCAGCCCAGTGCCTTTCTGGAAGTTGTGAAATTGGAGAGAGTTGCTTTTGCCCAAAAGAATAGACACCACCACCAAGATGAGCTGACCCACTTGTCCTGAGTTGAGCTTGATATGATCAGCCATGTAGAGCTTCTTCCACTGGTTGTCTCTCTGAAATGCATTCTCTCTCTCTCTCTGTCTCTCTCTCTCTGTCTCTCTGTCTCTCTGTCTCTCTCTCTCTCTCTCTCTCTCTCTCTCTGTCTCTCTCTCTCTCTTTCGATAACCAAATAAACCATATAAGATCAGCTCTGAAAGATCCCAGGAAAGAAACACCTATCTATCTTTTCTTCCTTAACAGGCATTAATTTCCAGGGATAGTAATTAACAGTGAACACTGTGGCTCAATCACCCTCGTTGGTTTACATGTGTTTGTCCATACAATTTGGAGTAGATTTTGTTGTTTGGGGTTTTGTTTTTAGCTATCCAGAAAATAGCCAGCCCTCCTTTTTTAAATTTTTATTTTGGAGAGATTACCTTTGTGCCACACTGTGATCCAAATGGGCCTGTCAATGCAGGTGTTCTAAAAGATGAAGAATTCCCCTGAGGGCCATGCAGACAGCTTCTGTGAGTTCCTTCTCCTCCTTGACCAAGTATGGTGAAGAGATGGACACCGAATCTAAGCCTAGCCAGCTGTCCTCTCTCTCCTGGGACTCTGACTGTTTAGAAGAATGTCTGGTATAGTGAAGAAGCAACGGTATTTATTTCTGCATTAACAGTTCCCTTTCATGAGCCTCGATTCCATAAATATCCCATATCCTTACTATAAATCCCCCTTTTCTCTTAAGTTAGCCATAGATTCTGTTACTTATAACCATAGAACTACCAGATAATTCACTATCATTCCAAAATGGATTTAAACAATTTGTGGAAATAATTATAAAACACTTGGGTACTTCTGTCTGGGATGCCATTGCTACGATGCCTTTATTGGAAACTCAGTTTTGCGGGGTAACTTCTAAGGCCTCACGGTTCTGAGAGAAGTGATTGAAAAGCATTGTACAGAACTGCCTTTGCAGGATTTGACTTAGGGTAGGGAAAGCCTGAGATGCCTTTAAAATGAACCAAAGAGCAAAAGTGGTGAGGAGGAAAATTATCATTCAACTCTGCACCAATAGAATTGGACCCAATGATGTTGGCCAAGATGATAAATGGTATTGGATAAAATCACCCCTGTTAATATGATTAGGTTTGAGCCAGGTAACATTTAACATTTTTATCTTTTCATTGGATGTTATAGAATATTTTTTTTCTCCATGAATATCACAGAATCCCAGCTTGTTCAGTTTGGGAGAAGAGGGTATTTAAGTGATTACATAGCTAGTCCTCATATGATTCCAAAATTAGCATGACTTATTTCTGGCTTTGGGAAGATTAACAACCTGAGTGCTGATATTTACAAGACGAAGGGGAAAAATATTGAAATAGGTTGTAGACTGGAACTTATATGTATTGGAACATATATATGTATTAGTTCTTCTCAACATGAATGGGAACAGCCATGCCATTTCTCCAAAGACCTAGTGCAATACATGTTTGCTGGTTTGATTTTTTGAATCAATGTATAAGGTTGCTTTCATTAGTCTCCAGATGATGTAGCCTTTATAAGAAACTTGCTATCAAAGCAAAGTCATTTAAAATTAATTAATTAATGACTCCTAAAAGTAAGGCCCCAAGGGATAAATTATTTTCCCTCCTGTTAGAATGAATGTCTGTGAATTTTAAGAAGCTCTTTGCATTTCCTGTTTTGTTTGGAACTTCATTCAAAATGGATGTTACTCCCTGCAGACCAAGCAAGGAGATTCTCCTAACAGGACCTTAGAAATGGCAGCATAGAAAGCCAAGCGCTAGTTTGCACCGCAAAGATTTGGTTCAGTTTTTAATGCCGAGGTTTTGTCTGCATATTTTAGGAACAAGGATGGCCCTGAGCAAACTGGAGTTTTGCTGACTGGTCCCTCATTTGTGCATAGGACTGGCATTTTTCTTGTGGATCCCCTGCTTTACCATATATGGTTTTCCACTCAGCATCGTGGGAGATAAAGCATTACACAGTGGTGGAGAGTCCCTGAATCCTTGGCCAGTTATGTCAGAGTTAAGATGCTTCTAGGGGTTGCTGCTGTCTTTCTGTTGAGACTAGAAAAATAGGGAAGGAAAGGAGGAATTTTAAAAGTTCCCTCCGTTGTTTTTTTTTTTTTTTTTTTTTTTTTTTTTTGCTTTTTGGTTTGTCTGTTTGATTTTTTACAAAATTATATTTCAGAAAAGCGACACACTGTCATGGCAACCAGTTAAACAATGCTGAGATATATGAAGAAAACCGTGAATTTTGTTCACTCCCATTTAAAAAAAGAAATGCAGCCTCTTTGTCCAGGGGACTCATTGTTTTATGGCTGAAAAATCAGGTCACAATCACTTTATATACCAAAATTATGACTGTAGGGAAAAAAATCACTGGCTTATTACTAAAAATTGGGCTTCCACCATACCCTAGGGAGTATCCAATTTTTTTCTGGCAGAAAAAGACAAATATCATACGATATCACTTATATGTGGAATCTAAAAAAATGATACAAACGAACTTATTTATAAAACAGAAATAGACTCGCAGACATTGAAAACGAACTTACAGTTACCAAAGGGGGAAGGGGCAGGGGGAGGGATAAATTAGCAGTTTAAGATTAACATATACATTACTATATATAAAATAGATAAACAACAAGGACCTACAGTAGAGCACAGGGAACTGTATTCAATATCTTGTAATAACTTATAATGAAAAAGAATCTGAAGAAGAATATATATTCTTTCATATATATATATATATATATATATATATATATATGAATTACTGAATCACTTTGCTGTATGCCTGAAACTAACACAACATTGGAAATCAACTATACTTCAATTTCTAAAAAATGAAAAAAAAAACCAGATTATTTCTGGCAGCCTTTACTGGGTGTAACTTAAGTCCGTATTCCATAAATACCTTTTCCAGTTTCCCACTGACCCCACCCATGTAACTGTTTTGAGGGGTTCACCATCACTGCTTCTTTTTTTTTTTTTTTAACTTATTTTTGGCTGCACTGGGTCTTTGTTGCTGCGCGCAGGCTTTCTCTAGGTGCGGTGAGTGGGGAATACTCTTCCTTGCGGTGCTCGGGCTTCTCTTGTTGGGGAGCATGGGCTGTAGGCGCACAGGCTTCAGTAGTTGTGCCACGTGGGCTCAGTAGTTGTGGCTCGCGGGCTCCAGAGCACAGGCTCAGTAGTTGTGGCTTGCGGGCGTAGTTGTGGCTTGCGGGCTTAGTTGCTCTGCAGCACATGGGATCTTCCCAGACCAGGGCTCGAACCCGTGTCCCCTGCATTGGCAGGTGGATTGTTAACCACCGTGCCACCAGAGAAGTCCCACCATCACTACTTCTTATCTGGAGAACTCTGATGTCCATTCCCAGATGTCACCTCTGGATGCTCCCATGGCTCTAGTTTTGGGATCTCAGACCATCCTTCCATTTTCTTTAGAGACGGGGCAAATGGCCCCCTTCCCAGCTCTGTGCTATGATTTGTCACCTGCTCCCCAAAGTAGCTTTGCTTGTGCCAATGCTAAGTCTCCTCCATCTTCTGCATCTAAACCCCTCCATCCACAGGTGGCTCAGAATCAACCCCAGGAACCGAGTAGGGGGCAGATGCCATTTCATTCCATTTTGAATTTTCTTATCCCCTTTCCAAGTCCCCAAATCCCATTCCCTATCAAAACCTTCTCCCTCCTCTAGTAATAAAATAAAACCTCCTGGGCTTGTCAATGGCAGAAGCACATCCACAGTTTGGGAAGGATCTGTTGGGAATGAATGGGATAGATCAAGAAGGTAATGTTTATCCTCTCACTGCCTCCATTTCAGCTCAGCCCCAAAAGCCCTGTTATATAAAGGAAGAGAAATAATGGCCCAGACCAGGTGCATTTCCTCCCTGAAGTTACCCAGCAAATTATTAACCAGGCCTCACCACCAACACTCTCATCTTGGCACAGGCAATATCTGAGGTTCCGCTCAGCGATCTAGACAAAGGGAAATTAGATTCAGGCAAACATAACAACTTGTCCTGGGGTGAAAAGCAGATACATAATTCCTCTCATTTCTCCCTACTTTATTTAATAGCCCACATAGGGAGCTTATTTAAAACTACATAACAACACACCAAACCAGCCAACATCATGAGACGGTCTCATTGAATCATCAACATTATAATAATAATAATAATTATTTCCTTCTGTGATATAGTAACATGAAGGGAAAATGGGGGGGGGGTAGGGAGTTAAAGAGAGTCAGAAATACCCTTTTAATAAACTGAAAGCTCATTAAGACAGAGCTCATGCACTAGTCCTGTTTTTACTTCTTTTCTGTGACATTGTTTTCCATCCATTCATTGAATAACTAGCTGTTGAATACCTACTATGTATCAGGCCTGATGCCGGGTTCTAGGAGCAAATTAGACAAGTTCTCCAGCTTCGCAGAGCTTAGAGTCTAACTGGGGTGGGGAGTCAGGCATGAATCAAAACAGTCAATAATTACAGTCCTTAATCTGAGCCATGAAAGGAAGTTACACCGGGGCCACGAGAGTAGAAGACAGAGAGGATGGATGCAAATGCAGGGAGACCTCCTCAAAGTGACATTTAAAAAGATGGTTGAAGGCTGAGTGGGGTTCAGTAGGCTAAACTGGGAGGAGAGACAGCAGCATCTGAAAAGGTCTCGGGAATCTGAAGAAGTGAAGTACAATGTCCTTAAGGCTGCGACACGGGAGGAGGGATGGGACTGGAGGTAAGGTTGGAGAGGAGAGAAATGCTGGGCATCGCAGGGCCATGTCCAGTCATGGGTTGGGTCCTATTAGCAGGGAATCCATTGAAAGACGTTATGTAAATGAGTGCTGTGATCTATTTTTATTTTTCAACCATTACTCCCGCATCCTCTGTGCCAGATGTTGTGCAGTCTCTATCCATACAGTATCTCATCGAATCCTCCTACAGAGTCGTAAACTGAATATTGGAGACATTATGTGACTGCCCAAGGTTGCCCACTTGTGACTCGCGGGAGCCAGGATTCAAACTCAGGTCGGCCTGACTTCAGAGCGCTTACTCTGAACCAGTACACTCCGTTGCTCAACTGCTAAGCAAAAACTCTCCCGCTGTTTGCAGACAACCCTCATTCAAGTGCTAATGATCTAATATTCTGTTCTTAATAATTACTTTAGGAGAAAAAAATTCAATTCCTACCAAATGTGTCAACACTGTGTCTATGCCATTGGGTGCAATTAGAAAAATAATTTCATTCCACTGATGCTGAGGGCAATGTTGAGCTTTTAGAAGTAAGATGCTTGAAGACCTTGAGATCTAGAGTATGAGCAATAATAAGATGGGGAAATACTTCAGGGAGAAGAGCTCCTTTTTGGGTGTTGTACCATTTTAAAAGAATCGTGGCAACTCTGCCTATTGAAGAAAGGCTTCTAGATGAAAGTCAGTCTTGGGTTTTGTTGTTGCAGGCCTGGCCCCAGTTTACCTTCAGACGATTCTTGCACATCGATGGACTAGAATTTAAGTCTAGGTTCTCGTAGAAGGAACGCCCTCTGGAAGAAAGCTTTGACATGGCAGCATGCATATTGCTGAGTAGGGGTTCTGAGTAAGGGCTCACCCCTTGACTGGACCTGTAATACATAAAAGTGTCCACATAATTGGAGACAAGGAACTTTGGTTCCGGAGATTTTAAAGTGAAAGCAGACACCCGGGTACTGCATTTCTGATCGCTTTAATCTGTCATAATTTCAAACACACTTAACCAGAACACCTCTTTCACGTAGGAGGGTGCTGCTTAGCTGTCAGCTGCAGGTGTCACCTTCTTTACGTGTCTAGTGATGGAAAGAATTGTTTTAAAACTTGCTTTGGAGCAGGTCCCCCTGAAGTTGGGTGCTTTCAGCACATTTCTATTGTATGAGAACTTTTCTTTCTTAAATTCATGTCTGGCTACAGAAATCCTGTTACTGGCAATAATTTGAGCATTCTAAAACATCCTTTGAATGTGATTCATACCAGACAATGGGGGCCATGCCCTCCGTGGTTTGCCTCATACCCCACTCCTGCACCATCTCCCCAGAATCTCACTGTGTCCCTTTATTGTGCTTTAGAGTTAGATGACCTGGTTTTAAACCCAGCTCTGTCATTTTTAAGCTAAATGATCCCGGCACAGTTGCTAAGTGTCTGATTTCCTGTCTCTAAAATGGGAATAAAAATATCTTGGGATGTCGTGGTATATTTGTATTAACGTTTCAAATTTTTCATCCCTCCCTGTCTTCATGTGCTTTGCTGTGTTCCTCTCATTAGAGTACTGTGCCAGGCATATATCTCCTGTCTCATTTGTGCTGGTTTTAACCATGTGACTTAACTTGACCAATGAAATGTTAGCAAGCTTGATGTCAGCAGAGGCATTAGAAGTTCTTGTGCAGTTGGGCTCACCCTCACGGGCTTCTGTTATCAGCATGAGAATAATGGTCTCTACCCAGTCCACTGGCCTCAGGAAGAAATGCATGGATCTGACCTCTGTCATCCTTGGCAGCCTTGACCACACATTCCATGCATAACGATTACATAATAATTAAAGTTACCATTGACTGAACACTTATTATGTGTTATACACAATGACTTACAATAGAGTTTTGCAATCATTGTCATTGGATTCTTGAGGGAACCCAACAAAGAAGATTCCCGTCTGTTTCCAATATGGGCAGCAAGACTCAGAAATGTGAAGTAGCTAGCACTACACAGCTAGAAAAATAGTAGTATTGAGATTCAATGCCAGGTGCCTCTATCTGTGTTGAGGCCCTTTATTATAAGTTCACACCCATGGACTCTCCTCTTGTACCTGTGTCAGGCTCAGTGTCGCTTGACATCTAACCATGACCATGACTTTGGTCTCTATTTTTTTTCTCCATTACTGGGTTTTGGTACCTGACCTATTATGTCCTAGAACTGGAGAACTGCTCTAGTCTTTGATATATATATTTTTTGGTTATTATTTGAGGTGTATTTCACATAACATAAAATTAACTATGCTTAAGTGAACAATTTAGTGGCACATAGTACATTCAGACTATTGTGCAACTACCTCTATCTAGTTCCAAAACATTTTCGTCACCCAGAAAGAAAACCCCATACCCATTAAAGCAGGTTCTCTCCATTTCCTCCTTCCCACAGCCCCTGGCAACCACTCATCTGCGTTCTGTCTCTATGGATTTGCCTCTCCTGGATATTTCACATAAATGGATTCATATCACATGATTTTTTTGTCTTTGGCTTCTTAAACTTAGCGTAATATTTTTGAGGACCATTCATGCTGTAGCATCTGTTTGTATGTCATCCGTTTTTATGGGTGAATAATATTCCATTGTGTGGATGGACCACGATTTGACCCATTCATCCACTAATGGACATTTGGATTGTTTCTACCTTTTGACTATTGTGAATAGTGCAGCTATGAACATGTGTGTGCATGTGTTTGAGCACCTGTTTGAGTTATTTTGCGTATACACCTAGGAATGGAATCACTGGGTCATGCGGTAACACGATGTTTAATTCTTTCACTATTTTCCAGAGCCCTACTCTTTAATTAGGTTGTTTTCTACTATTTGGGGGTTGATGCTTCTTGGCTGCCATACATTCTGCCTTGCCAAATAGGGCAGTGCGAATGTATAGAATTGAGAAATGGTCACCAAACTGAGTGCACTGTCAGCTAAATGGTTCTGTGTGGGTTTTCCGCGGCCACTGGAGGAGATAGACTGAGAAGCGGCAGATGGAAGTAGAAAGAGGTTCTTGTCATGCTCAAAGTCCAGGTGATGCCAAAGGGGAAAAGCACCAATGGTTGGATGGTATCCAGTTTGAGGTGCTGGTTTGGTAGTCTCAGCCTGAAGATCCGTGCTCACTACTTCTACGTTCTGCCTTTCCCCTTCCATCACCATTATTCTTTCTTGGACGCATCTGTTCTCCAGTGCCTGTTGACTCGACCGCCCTGTGGTCTGTTACTGACACTTGCAAGAATAAGGCTATCAAGGGAGATGCCAGCAGGCCTTTGAAAAGCCACTGCAAACTTTCATTGCTAACTTGTAACTTGGAGGAACTTCGAGAGAAAGGGTTATAAGTAAAACGCATGCATCATTCTGGGTTTCACAACAGGAATGCAATTGCACTCCGCGGCTAGAGATAAAACATGTCTTGCCATGCACAGTGAGCCCTTTGCCGTGCTTGCATTTTATTTCCCATCACAATCTAAGTTACAGCAGATGAAGCTGCTCAGAAGGTATGAGGTTAGACAACCCCATGCTAATTCACGCTTACACACGATGGTGCGTTTTTCAAGGTCCAAGTGCTGGCTTTCCTGGGTGACCCAGGCTTGGAGGAAGGGAGAGGGATGGAAAAGACCACGTGGACAAAGGTGGGGATGGTCTGACTCTGCAACTACGTTAAGCCTTTTGAGAGCAGCGGCTGAGTCTTGGATCTCTTTATGCCTTAAAATGCCTGGCAGAGTCAGCCACGTAAAGGGCATGGATTAGTATTGATCAGTATGTGCTGCTAAGAGTTGTTCTGATAGCCATTAGAATTCATTGCCGAAAACGGCGATCCCTAATAGCTACTCCATATGTACACACTCTCCTCGGTGCTTCATAGGTATGATTCCAATTTCATGTTCATAACCATCACATGAATTTACTGCTACTATTATTTCCATTGTACCAATGGGAAACTGAGCATCCGGGGGTGGTAGCCATTTTATCAAGCTCTGAGCGGTGGAAGACAGGACCAGCCCTGGACCCCAGGATGGGCGGGGCCTGTGTTAACCTGCCCTCTCTCCTATGCTCTCCACCCACCTCAAACTACCGTTAAGGGAGTGTGCTACCTCCCTCCTTTCTGAACTGTATTCTAACCCCATCCCCCTTGCTTTTGAATTTCCCTGTTCTTGATTCCTCATCCTCATGTCTGTTTTCTCATTCATTCATTCAGTTAGTTACCATCCCATTGATGTTTTGTGTAACTGTTAAGTATCACGCACTGTTGTAGTTGCTGCAGAATCAAAGATGGATAATCAGATACCCCTGCCTTAGGGGACCTAGACAGGTAATCAGAGACAAATAAAGTTCTGTGCTGTGGGCTGGATTGAGGGAATCCCAGGAGACTATAGCAAGGGGCAGCCTCCTGGAAGAGGTGGCACCTGGTCTGCATCTTGAAGGATAAGGAGCTGGCCATGTGAACGGAAGTATGAACAGGGTATACAGTTCTCTTTCCTGTGGATTTCCAAATTTTTGTCTACATTTTGCGTCTTTTTAAAAAAAAAATATTTATTTATTTATGGCTGCATTGGGTCTTTGTTGCTGAGTTCAGGGTTTCTCTAGTTGTGTCGAGCAGGAGCTACTCTTCGTTGCAGTGTGCGGGCCTCTCACTGTGGTGGCTTTTCTTCTTGCGGAGCACGGGCTCTGGTGCACATGGGCTTCAGTAGTTGTGGCACGCAGGCTCAGTAGTTGTGGCTTGTGGGCTCTAGAGCGCAGGCTCAGTAGTTGTGGCGCACGGGCTTAGTTACTTCATGGCATGTGGGATCTTCCCGGACCAGGGATCGAACCTGTGTCCCCTGCATTGGCAGGTGGATTCTTAACCACTGCACTACCAGGGAAGTCCCTACATTTGCGTCTTAAAGTCATAGAATGGTTAAGAGAAATTTCAAGAACGTAAATAGCTGTCTGACCAACAAGACAACTCAAGATGTCACTTTCTTTTGAACACAAAGTGGTGATTTGTAGTAAATTCCAGATTTTAGCTTTTCATTAATATGTTGATCACATCTCTATTTTTCTTAATCATCATCATAATAAATAATAATAAACGTCTACAAGTTAACATTGTCCTTTGTCAGCACAGCACTGAGAAGAGTAAATTGCTTGGTGCCCTGTCACAGGAATTTGCTCTTTGGATTCATCACCCAGTTCCTTGAAAATAATCTTTCCTATATTTACTATATGTTTTGCCTTCCTTTAAAAAGTTCACTTAAACTTTTTTTTTACCCTTCCCTAAAGAGAACGTTTAAAAACAGTTAAAATATTCTTTTCACTTTTGTCATAACATTTCAAAAATAATACATGTGGGTTGTAAAGAAAAGTCGTTAACAGTTCAGAAATGAAAGAATTAAAAAGTGGTACTGTCCTCTTGTCTCCGTCTCTTTCCTAGAGGCAGCCATTGTCAACAGCTATAAGTATTTCCTTCTAATCAGGGGTTCTCAGCCTCACTTCTCCGCTGTTGACATTTTGTGTCAGTTAATTTTTTATTGGGGGCAGGGACCGTTGTGTGTGTTGTAGGATATTTAAGAGCATCCCTGGCGTCTGTCCACTAGATGCCAGTAGCACCACCCCCTCGGCTCGAGCTATGACTACCAAAAATGTCTCCAGGCATTGCCAAGTGTCCCCTGGGGGCAAAATCGCCCCTGTTGAAAACGACTGTTCTAGATGTTTTAAAATACACACATGCAAATGCAAGAATCAATGGAAAAGTCAGAGGTTATTGGACATTTGGGGGCTGATTTGGAAAGGGCGAGGAAAATTCATTACAGGAAAAAGGAGTTATGTACTTAGAACAAGCAAGTTGAGAAGAGGGAAGAAACCTTCCTTTTGAAACAGTATTTTGATAGTGAATGTCCAAAGATTTACATCTATGAAGCCTTTTTGAGTTCCATTTTCTCTTCCTTTTTAAAACTGTGATATCATTTCCCAGTTAGTGGGTATTTATTCTCTGTATCACTGCAGAAAGCATGAGTCCTCAATCGATAACACAGGAAAGAAACTAGTAGGGGATGAAGAAGGGAGGGAGCGCTGAGGCAATCAATGCGGTGAAAATGCACTGGAATCATGAAGACCCTGGCAACCAGGGAAAGGTTCCCAGACGCGGGGGGGTGGGACAGGAACAGGGATCCTACTCAGGAACTTTGATCTTTCATCCAGAGGCGGCACTAAGGTCCCTGGGGAGCTCTCTGATGTGGGTGTCTGCAAGATCTTAGGAGGAGGGCGCATCTGAATTCAAATTTTAGCCATACCGTGGGCTGCTTACGTTTTGGGGATCTGACTGGCTGCATCTGCAAAAATGCTCTACCTTCTTCACAGGTGGGGTGAGCGTACTGCATCGTGGTTAAGAGCATGGAGCCAGACCTGGGCTCATCGCCTGCTTCCTCCACTTACTGTTTATTTCACCTTGATCTTGTCATCTTATGCTTATGCATCTCATTTTTCTCACCGGTGGGGGGGGGGGGTCAGGAGTCATCTCACCTTATCAGATTGTTAAGATTGAGCCGGACAACGCTTGTAAAGAGTTTTACAGCACTGCCTGGCACACAGGAAGTGCTAATTGTTAGCTGGTATTATTATCACTGGCGCAATCCCCATTGCTTGTTGTAAGGCTTAGAGAAGGAAAAGTCTCTGAAACACTGCCTGCAACACAGTATGCATCGGATAAATGGTAGCACAGGTGCTGTCTTGCCCTCTCCCTCTCCCCCTGCCTCTCTCTCTCTCTCTTTCTCTCTCTCCCTCCCTCCCTTCCTCCCTCTCTCCTCCTCTCTTTTCATCCCTCTCCCTCTTGGCCTTTTTTTTTCTCTCTCTCTTCTTCTCTCACCCTCCTTGCTACAAGCCTCAGAGCTCAGGCGAGAGAAAACTCACCCTCAGACCACGCGATTTATTTTTCTCATGCTCATTTCTGTTTTAGTAATCATCCTATTGACTCTGAATTTATTACACTACAAGAATGACTCTATGCAGAATCTCATGAATTTAAACGTTAATGTAAGATAAATTAGTTTTAAATTGAATTCCTCGAATGCAATTGAATGTGTTTCCGTATGATGAATAAGGAATTTTCCAAATAAAATCTAAATCTCTGATGTTCCATGTTTGAGCGGGTGGAAGAAATACGTGGGGATATTTGATAAGATGAAAATATGATTGCACCGCAATAGATTAGCCATGCTCTAAACTAACTTTTCAGTTTGGGGAGAAAGCAGCCTGGGCACTGAGTTAAGCAGATGAAACGTGAAGATTTCTGCGCACGTGTTTATTAAGCCTCTTGGTTACCTCCAGTTTAACATCGGTTATTATAAGATATCATACTCTTCTAAAAAGAGGATGTTCTATTTATTTTTACATTTTTAAATTAATGAATTCCCTTGTTAGAGGCTAACTAAAGCAGATGCCAGTTCGTTTTTTTAATCCTGTTTTCTCCAAAAGCTCTTCCCTTCAATATGATCTCCAAAGGGCTGAAAATGCTCTCCTCAAAAGCATGCCAAGGGAAGACTTGGTGCTTTCGCTGCTGGGGGCCTGGGTTAGATCCCTTGTCAGAGAGCTAAGCTCCTGCAAGCCGCAAGCCGTGAGGCACAACAACAACAACAAAAAACAAAAAATAAAAAACAACAAGAAAACACAACCCGCCAAAAAGCCAGTGGTCACAGATGAAGAAAGTAAATCCATTAAAGAAGAAATGGGAAGAGGCGTTCGGCCCCTTATCAGACCCAGAATCATCACTGGAGGAGAAGGGCTTATAGGAAGGAAGACAAGTTTTGTTCTGTTTGTGGAGGCCTCCCTAGGGTGACAGCTGGTGGCTGCCTGCGTATTATTCATCACACGTCAGCAGGGTGATCTGTTCAAAACCCAGATGTGGCCATGTGACTTTACTCCTTCTCTCCAGCGCTTTCCCAAAACCCAGCACCTTGCTCAGGCTGCCAAACTCACCTCTCAGCCTACAGGGCTCAGGGCATCCTGCCCCCAGCCTCACCCCCCACTGCAGGCCACCCTGCTTCTTATCCTCCCCTTGTGTTGAGACCCCTTCTCATCTCCCAGGGCCCCTTCCCCTCCCGCCGGGGGCTATTTGCATAGGCTGAGCCGGCACCTGGACTCCGTCGTCACCTCCATCCCCTCCCCCAGTCAACGCTTCTCTAGTCTTTGGATCCACAGAAACTTCTACTTTTCCAGGAACTCCTGCCCCCAAACCTCCGACTGTGTCAGGCTATGCTGTTATCCCTCAGAGAACTCAGGGTTTCTCTCCTGGGTGGCAGAAATTCCAACTGTAATTTTACATGTATTTCTAAGCAACTTTGATTAGTGCCTTTTTTTTATCCACTGAACTCTATGGTCCTTAGGGGACAAATTCTGTCTGCTTTGTGCTCATCAATTCCTCCCCAGCACTTAGCTCAGTACTGGCACATAGCAGACCCTGGAGGAAATGAGTAAAAGGCTCTAAGCTCTGCAGGCTTGGGAGACCCAGCAGGGAAGAGGACAAGGTGCATGTGACATGGGACAGGTGCCAAGGAGTAATTGGGCTTAAGGAGGAAGGTCAGTGACTCACAGATGGGACCCTAGCCCTGTCCCTTGCTCCTTGCAGAGTCCTTATTGTGCTTGCCTAATGAGTGGAAGGTGAGAACTCACAAGAAACCAAAGAAATGCTAGATGTGCTGTTTGACCCCAAAGGGGAAAGCATTTGAAAGAGGGGTAATAAAATGTAGTCAGGGGAAAAAAATAGCATTAAACAAAGATAAACCTGAGAAGTTCTACTTCTAGGAATTTAATCTACATAAATACAAATACATACCCAGAGGAGCAAGGAAATATGAGGAAGTAAATTCAATGTGTTTTTTTATACATATACTTTGTACATATACAAATATATATATATCATATATATATACTTATATTTAAAAAGTATAGTATATACTATACTATACACTAAAAAGTCTATATATACACCCACATATATATATACGTATATACACACACACACATATATGTATACACTCACACAAGTCTATCAAAGCTTGCTTGGGTACATTTTGGCCCATCCATACAGTGAAACACTACTCAACCGTTAAAAAGAACAACATTAATTTACAGGTACTAGTATGTAAAAGTGTTAGTACTATCTGTAAAATGAAAACAGGATTTTTGCATAATTATGTGCATAATATAAATATATATTTTTTGAAGTGTGTACAGACTCCGGTGCCTAAGAGAGTCTATGTATTCCCCACAGTGGAGAAAGTCTAAAATGATACTCAACTATTATTCCTGGTTATTCCTGGTTAGTTCCTGGAATTAAGGAGAACTTTGACTCTTTTTCTCTTGTTTATATTTGGATTTTAATAACTAACAAAGACATAATAATAGACGGGTAAAGAAAAATGTCACAGGAACCTAGGAGGAAGAGCTTAGAGATGGAAAGAACACAACACCATCCCCTATGCCAACTCAACCAAGACAATTTTGCACCCAGGGGACATTTGGCAATCAACGTCCAGAGGCATTTGGGTTTGTTATAATGTGGGGTGAGGCAGGGGCACCTGGCATCTAATGGGTAGTGGCCAGGGTTCTGTTCAACATCCTATAGTACAAAGGTCAGCCCCCATGACAAAGAATTATCCTGTCCTATATGTCAGCAATACGGAGATTGAGAAAACCTGCTCTCTGCTGGCTCCCTGCCCCTCCTGTTCCAGTAATTTTTGGAGGATGAGTTCCTCTATCATGATGGCAAGGGGCAGGGAGAGTTATCGAGATACAAACTGCCATGACTGCAGACCACTTGCAAAAGCCATCAGGTTGGTAGCAGCCAGTAGAAGTGGTAATTACGACAGCACGTTGTGGAGCCATGGATATTTTATTGAATCGCAGTCTCTAAGAAATTCTCCAAATGTGGATGCCATATAGACCTTTGATTACCTCAACCTTTCCCCAGTTCACCTCACTCTTTGTCCTCTAGTCAAATGTATCTCAAGTTCAAGGCAGAGCTGGACAGATCCTTAACACTCTACCTTCATCAGGGTTCATTTGATTTGCAGGAGTCTTGCCCATGATCATTTCATTAGCATCATTGCGGGTGGGGCTGGGAGAGGCGCCGGCACAGCTTAGTCTTACCTGAAACCTTGGCTCAACTTCATAAAGATTTAACTGGATTCTCAGTTCACCCAAGTCTCATGGTCCCAGATGTAAACATTCAGACTTTCTTTTCTTGGACTCCTTAGTTTCTCCCAGCGTCTTGCTGAATGATACATATTCTCTACATACACCTGAGTTAATATATTTCAGTTCTATTATCTTAAACATAAAGTAGAAATACCCTGAAACACATTTAACCATATAATTATACCCATTCAAACCCTCTACCCAAATGTCTATTATATACTTTTTACTTGTCCAACATATTTCCATTATCAGTTACAGGAGATTTCCCCTTCTGATCATTACATTCAGAGTGGGGTGAGTGTTTAACACGATTATATGACTACCTCGGGGAAATTATTTTTCACCCAGAGTCAGGGTTGTGAAGAGTGTCCTCAAATGGCAGGGCATTAAGCATTTTTTAACACAAGGTTCATCACTAGCAACTTAGTTCTATTTTTTATAACTTTTATCCCCTTCGTTCATCTCTTGGGGTGGAAAAGAGCTGGTTCTTTGGGCAATGTTTTCATTCCATTGCCACGTCTTTGGGAAGGAGGAGCTGTCACAAGCACAAAACCCAGAACTTGGGGGATCTTTATGATCATCCCAGCTGTGAATATCAAGGGAGCACCATTTATGCAGTGAAGGGAATGGGAAAAGCAAAGTCTTACTTCTAAAAGAGAACCTAGCGCTCTCTCTAGGGGGCGGAATAAAACTGCTTTTGTAAGAAATGGGCAGATATTGCTAATGGGAATATACTGACTGGTATCACTAATTAAGTAAGGCACTTTGGAATTAATTGACAGCCTGCCCTTAAGAATATAATTGCATAGTAATCAACCATTTGTAGACAAAACTTAATGCTATTTATTATGTGTGGATAAAACTTTTTCCTGATATTTCAAAGCCAGGGATTCAACTTTGTTCCTAAATTAATCTCCAAAAATGAATCTACTGTATTTGTGTGTGAGGAACCCAAGTGAATAAATAAGTAGGAGTTTCTGAGGGAAACAACCCAGTGGGATTTGTCTTGAAAAGAGGAATTGCAGACATATGTCATATGTCATTACCGGAGACTTGGCGAAAGGATTATTCATTATATGGTTTCAGAGTGTTCTAAATTAGAGAAATGGATTACTGGAAGTAGATGATTTCCCCAGATTGCTACTTAATAGTGACTAAGGGGTCTGCATTATTCATATTTGCAATGAAAATGGTGCCAAAACCCAGCAGTGGTTGACGGCGATGAAATGGAAGACCTATTGGGTATAATCTGGAGATGCTGCCTCATTTGAATGCCTCTTGCTTAGTGTAAATGTCCTGGGGTCCCAGAGGTTCAGTGCTCGTAGCAACTACAGATGGAAGTGAAGATTTCCAAGTTATTTACCTTTTTGTCTCTTCCTGCTTCCTTACTGCCGTGTATGTACACTGCAGTCGTCATTTACCAACTAAAAGTAAGTTTCTCCATTTGCTCTTTTCCATTACGGGAAAGTGTCTACCTTTGCAGCTTTCCCTAACTGTTCTTACCTATTTTGAGCTGCCAAGCTTCCCAGCTGCTGTGTTCATTCATTTATTCATCAAATAGAGTCGCAGCTACGTGTTAAGTCCTTTACTAGACTTTCTGGAGCGATGGGCACATTAGTGTCACTATACGTCCAGCCCCTGGGCTTTCCGTCTCGGGGGGGAACAGATATTTAACATACAGTCACACAAGTCTATATGTAACTCCTGCTTACTTTCTTACTGTCATGCTTACCACTTCCCCACTATGCTCCAGGCATACCAGCCTCCTTTCCCTTAGTTGAATATTCTAAGCCATTTTTCACCTCAGGGCCTTTGTACTCACTCTTCTATTCCTGGAAGGCCCTTCCCGTGGCTGTCTCTTATTCATCCTTCAAAAGTTATTTTAAGTGCTACCTTCCTTGACTGCCTAGAGTGGCACTCTGCCCAGTTACTCCCCACCAGCCACCCTGATCATTTCCTTCACTGCACTCATAAATATGTCAAGATCTTGCTTATTTACAAATGTGTTGTCTGTCTATCCCTTGAGAAGCTGTGTATCATATGGGCAGGCATTCTGTCTTCCTCGTGTTTTACTGCTAGCACCTCCAATTGAGCGGATGCTCAATAAACATTAGTTGTTGATGGACACAGCTGCCAGCCATGATAAGTGTGACAAAAGAAAAACACCAGATGCTACAGAAAATTATAACGGAAAGACCTAATTTCGATGGAGGGTGCAGGGGAGACCTCTGCGAAGGACTGACATTTAAGTTGATGGGTTTGTAGGATTAGATGGGAAGAGAGAGGAGGAAGCGGTGGTATAGACTGAGGCAACAGTGTAGGCACAGCCTGAGGAGAGAGAGAGCTTGGCATGTCCAATGAACTGATGGGTGAGGATGCCCTGAGCCCAGGGAGTGAGGGAAAGGCGGTGTGAGAAGGGGCTGAAGGAGCCAACCTTGGAGGCTCCGGGAGAGTTTGGACCTTGGGAAGCCACTGGAGGAATTTAAAGGCTTGCAGGGACATGACCCTATAAATATTTTAATAAGAGCTCTTTGACTGCTGTGAGCAGACTTCTTTGGGAGAGGAAGAGTGAAAGGGTGCCCGGAACATTGCCTGGCACAGAGCAAGTGCTCAGAAACAGCCTGTTAAGTAAGGACAGTAAGTATCTGAATGAATAGTTAGGAGGCAGTTTGGTCTTAAAAGAAACCATACTAAAATGGAAGTTTTCTGTTTGTTTGGGAATGCAGGGCAAGGGGAGAATTTGATCATTCTACACAATTTCTATAGTCAGGCATTCTCTTTCCTTGACCTGAAACTCCTGCCAAGACACAGTTGCATGTCGCTGACTCCCAGAGTCATTCTTACAGATTTTTTTTTTTCTGGTCTCTGTGGTTTTGTCCACCTGGAAGCCAAACTTCATTTGCGTCGATTGACTTCAAAAGCCCAGCTTCTTCTCTTGTAAAGATGGCTCTGTCAGCAAGTACTATGGACCAGCCTCCACAAACACAGTCACCTGTGGTGATCCTTTTCTGAGTTTCAGTGTACAAAGGAAACCTTGATGTAAGCATGGACTCTTGCGTATTTTATTCTGCATAATCGAGACAAGAAACAAAGTAGCACTAGTGTTAAAGTGATACAAGCTTTAGTAACAAACTCCGGAATCTCAGTGGCTTAACACCGTTCAAAGTTATGTCTTCTTCCCTGGCAGCTCAAAATGGGTATTCCTGATGGATGGGTAGCTGTCCTCCATGAAGTGATGCAGGGGCCCAGCCTCCTTGCCTCTGTGGCTCTGTCATGATGGTTGCACAAGACAGAGAGGATCACATGGGCCAAGCCTAACATGAAAGCAGAGCAGCACCCCCCCACACTCACACTCCATTGGCCAAAAACAGTCACATGGCCACACCTGGCTGCAAGGGAAGCTGGGAAATACAGTCTCTGTCCCTGGAGATAAAAGAAACCTGCTGATGAACAGCCAGCCAAGCTCTGCCACTGAACACCCTCCATAGAAACTCGAGGTGCCTTTTCTACTATTTACAATATTTAATGGCTGAACTACTCGACTAACTTGGTAAAACGTTACTGAGTATATTAGGCAATTTTTTCTCATGAATTCTGGCAAATGAGAAGTTGCCCTACAGTTCTGCCTTCTCATCCACTCCTTAAAATCTGTTTTACAAACAATGAAATAGTTAAGGATTTCACCTCTGCAGTTGAATTAAGCTACAGAAAGAAAGCAGCCTTCGAAGTTAGGAACTAAAATGCACAGGAATAGAGACAACCAGAAACCCCATAGAGTTTTCACCTTGTTTTGTCACATCTCCCAACAAACTCAGGGTTCATTTGGGGATTCTGCTTCACTCCTTTTGCAGGTATCTTGACTTCCGTATCATTTCAGATCTTCCTTCTATGTGAGCTAGAATGGCACCCCAAAACAGGAACCTTTTGTTTCTGGGGAAATCAGGTCATCTTTCAGGATGTGGCTGAAGGGGTGTCTCTTCCAGGCTTCCTCTCAGGCTCTTACAGATACAACAAATTGTTTCTTTCTTGTGTCCCTAATTTAAACTGTGTAGCCCCCCTGTGATGGCTTGTCTACTTCTATAATGCAGTTCTTTGTTTTCTTATTAAAAATATAACACCAGTTCATTGCAGAAACACTTAGAAATTACAGATTAAAAGAAAAAAACAAAGCAAGTGAAAATCATGTAGTTCCGCTATGCAAAGCACTTACTACTGTACCACACTGTTTCTGTCATTAGACTGAGAGCATGTTGAAGACAGGGGCCGTGTCTCTCTCCTGCCTTTGTGGTTGATTCCCCCATTGCCAAGCAGAGAGCCTGACATATGTGAAACCCTCCATAAAAATAGAAGGATGGAAATGTGGCTAGATGGATGGCTAGAGGACCCATCTAGCTATTCACGGATGGGCATTCCCACTCTTTTTAGAGTCAGCCGGGATCAGATAAGGATGA